>NC_079195.1:32431561-32762357 GCF_029499605.1 Hyla sarda | reverse complement strand
TATATAAAAAAAGGTTTTTGCCTTTGAATACCCCTTTAATGAAAGGCTATTGAAGCCTTAGTTATAACTGTCAGAAATGTTGGCTGTAGTGCCTCCAAGCGCTTCTGGAGATTCCATGTAAACCATCCATGAAAATAATAAAAGGTGTTCCCACAAAAAAAAGGGTCACGAGGAGAAAAAAAAACGAAAAGAAAATAAAGAACCAAGTATTAAACTGGCCATTCATATTAGATAAAGGTCGACTGAACCTATTGGAGGAATCGCACAACAATCTTATGGATATTGGGGGATGCAGAGATAGTGTCATAAATGATAGGTATAAACCCTGTTATAGATTTTGCACCGGGCCCAGGAGGTTCAAGCTATGCCCGTGTATTGGGGCCTCCTAACTGTCCTTTGTTGCAGGGAAGGATTGGCCATGTTGGATTTGAACATTCCTAATATTTGAATCCAATGGGAGACCCTTTTAGCCCCTTTTGTCCTTCCCATTAAAAGAATCCTGCACAACCAGCAGAGTCGAAAGTTAGGAGAGATAGCTGAACCCATGTTTGGCCGCCAGTCATACCAGGTATAAGGTCATCTTCATCTTGGCCTAGTACTGCCCGGTACTACTAGAACAAGATCATGTCAATGATATTTGTAATCACCGTCTTACAATGTAAGAAGCTGTAACTTCCTCAAGCGATGTTGTTATTTACGTGTTAATGGCCTTTAATCTTAAGATAATGAGTAAACATGAGCTGTCATATTTATAAGGGCATCAATTATAGGAACTAATCAGCAACATAAGTCCATCAGTGCAATTACAGATGTACATAGGAAACCATGTTTTCTGGCCATAGTCCATTGACATGCTATGGGAATTTCCTGTGTAATAATAGACTATTAAAATAAAATAAAAAAGTTCTAATGCTGTTTTTCAAAAATAGCATCACTCCTGTGTCTGCTATTGCAGATCAGTACTATTTGTTTAAACTCTGATTACAGACTGGTCATTTTAAAGGGGTACTCCGGCGCTAAGACATCTTATCCCCTATCCAAAGGATAGGGGATAAGATGCCTGATCGCCGGGGTCCCACCGCTGGGGACCCCCGTGATCTTGCACGCAGCACCCCGTTACAATCAGTCCCCGGAGCGTGTTCGCTCCGGGTCTGATTACTGGCGATCACGGGGGCCGGAGCATTGTGACGTCACAGCCCCACCCCCATGTGACGTCACACTCTGCCCCCTCAATGAAAGCCTATGGGAGGGGGCATGACATCTGTCACGCCCCCTCCCATAGGCTTTCATTGACGGGGCGTGATGTCACACGGGGCGGGATGTGACGTCACAATGCTCCGGCCCCCGTGATCGCCAATAATCAGACCCGGAGGGAACGTGCTCCGGGGACTGATTGTATTGCGGTGCTGCATGTAAGATCCTTTGGATAGGGGATAAGATGTCTTAGCACCGGAGTACCCCTTTAAGGTGGACTTTTACTCTTTATCAAAATCAGAGCTATACCTCCTATTGGGAACCATCTCCCTGTGTCACTGTATATGAACTTCTTTTCATAGAATCAAAGCATTGAATGGATTAGAAGATGAATTCTCTTTTTTTTAGGAACTAAGTATTGGACAATAATTTGCTTATATGAATTATATTATGAACCACTCTATTGTTTTTATATATTTGTGAAACATTTTATTACAGGTGGAGAACAGCTATTCATATTTAATATTGCATTGCTATTTTACTATTATATGTTTTTAGTGTTTTATTACGTCTTTTAACTGCAAGGGCCCTATAGTAGAGTCAGCTTGTAGTCATTATGAAGTATTAAATAAATCTATATACCGTATTTTTCACCCTATAGGACGCACCGGCGTATAAGACGCACCCTATTTTTAGGTGCAAAATCAAAAAAATTAAAGATTTTGAACCCAATAGTGGTCTTCCACCTGCGGACCTCCAGATGTTGCAAAACTACAACTCCCAGCATGCCCGGACAGCCGTTGGCTGTCCGGGCATGCTGGGAGTTGTAGTTTTGCAACATCTGGAGGTCTGCAGATTGAAGACCACTGCAGGAGGAGGTAATACTCACGTGTCCCCGCCACTCCGGACCCGTCACCGCTGCCCTGGATGTCGCTCCATCGCTGTCGCCGTGTCCCCGTCGCTCCGGAACGCCTCTGCTGCCGGCCGGGTATCCTCGCTCTCCGTCGCCGTCATCATGTCGTTACGCACGCCGACGCACGTACACAACGACAAGATGACGAGAAAGGAGAGCGCCGGCCATACAGGGGATCCCTGAACGGAGAAGACACCGAGGAGGCAGGTAAGGTCCCTTCCGGTGTCCTGTAAGCTGTTGGGGGCGCCGCGATTTCACCGCGGCGGTCCCAAAAAACCCGACTGAACAGCCGGGTTAGTGTCACTTTCCCTTCAGACGCGGCGGTCAGCTTTGATCGCCGCGTCTGAAGGGTTAATACAGGGCATCACCGCGATCGGTGATGTCCTGTATTAGCCGCGGGTCCCGGCCGTTGATGGCCGCAGGGACCGCCGTGATAGGGGTGTATTCGCCGTATAAGACGCACCGACTTTTCCCCCCCAGTTTTGGGGAAGAAAAAGTGCGTCTTATACGGCGGAAAAACGGTAAAAAAACGGTATACTATTTTAACACAAATGCTCATTCTCTCTTCTATTTACATCCCCATTCACTCTTCTATATTCATATGAGACCTACAGTATCTTTTATGTATCTTTTGAACTGGGATTAGATGCAATATCACAATAACAAAAAAAAGAGACATGGACAAGAGAGGACCAAAAAGGGACGCAAATAAATCTACTTTTTTTTACTGCACTGCCAGCAGAGGTTATCTCAATATGATTGATCAGCTGATCGCCTTAAAGGGGTACTGCCCTGGAAAACATTTAACAGAAAGTTAAACTTATTTGTAAATTACTTCTTTCTAAAAATCTTAATTCTTCCAGTACTTATCTGCTGCTGTATGCTCCACAGGAAGTTCTTTTCAAATTCCTTTCTGTCTGACCACAGTGCTCTCTGCCTGCACCTGCATTTTAGGAAATACCCATAGCAAATCTATCCTGCTCTGGACAGTTCCTGACATAGACAGAGGTGGCAGCAGAGAGCATTGTGATCAGACTGGAAATAACTAAACAACTTCCTCTGTAGTATGCAGCAGCTGATAATTACTGGAAGGATTAAGATTTTTAAATAGAAGTTGTCACGATGCCGGCTGGCAGGAGGTGGATCCTCTGTGCCAGAGAGGGATAGCGAGGACCGTGCTAGTGGACCGGTTCTAAGACACTACAGGTTTTCACCAGAGCCCGCCGCAAAGCGGGATGGTCTTGCTGCGGCGGTAGTGACCAGGTCGTATCCACTAGCAACGGCACACCTCTCTGGCTGCTGAAGATAGGCGAGGTACAAGGGAGTAGGCAGAAGCAAAGTCGGACGTAGCAGAAGGTCGGGGGCAGGCGGCAAGGTTCGTAGTCAGGGGAGATAGCAAAGTTCTGGTACACAGGGTATAAACACACAAAAACGCTTTCACTAGGCTCTAGGGCAACAAGATCCGGCAAGGAAGTGCAAGGGAGGAGACTAGATATAGCCAGGAAACAGATGGGAACCAATTAAGCTAATTGGGCCAGGCACCAATCATTGGTGCACTGGCCCTTTAAGTCTCAGGGAGCTGGCGCGCGCGCGCCCTAGAGAGCGGAGCCGCGCGCGCCAGCACATGACCGCAGGAGACGGGAACGGGTAAGTGACCTGGGATGCGATTCGCGAGCGGGCGCGTCCCGCTGTGCGAATCGCATCCCCAACGGCCATGACAGGGCAGCGCTCCCGGTCAGCGCTGACCGGGGAGCTGCAGGGAGAAAGGCGCCGTGAGCGCTCCGGGGAGGAGCGGGGACCCGGAGCGCTAGGCGTAACAGAAGTAATTTACAAATCTATTTAACTTTCTGGCATGAGTTGATTTAAAGAAAAATATTGGTATTTTGGCCCATTCCTCCATGCAGATCTCCTCTAGAGCAGTGATGTTTTGGGGCTGTCGCTGGGCAACACAAACTTTCAACTCCCTCCAAAGGTTTTCTATGGGGTTGGGATCTGGAGACTGGCTAGGCCACTCCTGGACCTTGAAATGCTTCTTACAAAGAAACTCCTTTGTTGCCTGGGCGGCGTGTTTGGGATCATTGTCATGCTGAGAGACCCAGCCACGTTTCATCTTCGATGCCCTTGCTGATGGAAGGAGGTTTTCACTCAAAATCTCACGATACATGGCCCCATTCATTCTTTCCTTTACACGGATCAGTCGTCCTGGTCCCTTTGCTGAAAAACAGCCCCAAAGCATGATGTTTCCACCCCCATGCTTTACAGTAGGTATGTTGTTCTTTCTCCTCCAAACACGACTAGTTTAGTTTTTACCAAAAAGTTCTACTTTGGTTTCATCTGACCATATGACATTCTCCCAATTCTCTTCTGGATCATCCAAATGCTCTCTAGCAAACTTCAGATGGGCCTGGAAATGTACTGGTTTAAGCAGGGGAACACGTCCACTGCATGATTTGAGTCCCTGGCGACGTAGTGTGTTACTGATGGTAGCCTTTGTTACTTTGGTCCCAGCTCTCTGAAGGTCATTCACTAGGTCCCCCCGTGTGGTTCTGGGATTTTTGCTCACCGTCCTTGTGATCATTTTGACACCACGGGGTGAGATCTTGCGTGGAGCCTCAGATCGAGGGAGATTATCAGTGGTCTTGTATGTCTTCCAATTTCTAATAATTGCTCCCACATTTGTTTTCTTCACACCAAGCTGCTTACCTATTGCAGATTCAGTCTTCCCAGCCAGGTGCAGGTCTACAATTTTGTTTCTGGTGTCCTTCGACAGCTCTTTGGTCTTGGCCATAGTGGAGTTTGGAGTGTGACTGTTTGAGGTTGTGGACAGGCGTCTTTTATACTGATAACAAGTTCAAACAGGAGCCATTAATACAGGTAATGAGTGGACGACAGAAGAGACTCTTAAAGAAGAAGTTACAAGTCTCTGAGAGCCAGAAATCTTGCTTATTTGCAGGTGACCAAATACTTATTTTCCACTATAATTTGCAAATAAATACTTTAAAAATGAGACAATGTGATTTTATGGATTTTTTTTCTCACTATTTCTCTCATAGTTGAAGTATACCTAAGAGGAAAATTGCAGGCCTCTCTCAACTTTCTGACTACCTACTTTTTTGCCCCATTGTATATGTTTATTTGATGAGTGAAGGCTCATGGGGGGGATATTTATCAAAACTTGTCTAGAGGAAACGTTGCTGAGTGTCCCATAGCAACCAATCAGATCGCTTCTTTCATTTCTGAAAAGGCCTCTGAAAAATTAAAGCAGCGATCTGATTGGTTGCTATGGGCAACTCAGCACCTTCCCCTCTGGACAGGTTTTGAAAAATCTCCCCCATGGAGTGTACACTATATGATAACTCACTTTTGAGTAGTGTTGAGCGGCATATTCAAATTTGCGATATTTCGCAAATGTATGGATGAATATTCTTCATATGTTCATATCTTCAAAATTTGCATATTTGCAGCCTTTTTTTTACTATGCGCCATACAATTTGCATGCACATGCGCATTCACTATAAAATTTGCATGGGCATGCGCAGTATGGCGTGATAAAAGAGCTAAATGAAGGGAGGGATCAATATGCGCGAAAATTTGCATATGCGAATATTCGCATAGGCAAATTTTCGGGCACTCGCCAGTCTGACACAGTAACTAGTATTGGAGCCTTGTTTACACCACAAGCTGGAAGCCGGGAGGGATGATCACTGTCATGTGTACTGTGAAAAGAAAAAGTGAATATTCGTAATTGCAAATATTTAGCGCTATATTCGCAATATTCACGAATTTTCGAATATGCAATATTCGCGATAAATATTCGCCTTGCGAATATTCGTGCCCAACACTGCTTTTGAGCACATTATTAAATTAAAAATCACATGGAGACATCTTCCCTTATTTAAGTACAAACTTCAGAGATGCATTTACGAAGCCGGAAGACTTGAGAGAACACTGATGTTATCGACCACATTACTTATGACTCGGATGATGATTCGGGTCATTCAGATGATCACAGAAATAGATGTGATGAAAGAGTTATGGAACGTACAGCGATGGTGCATGACACATCCAAGGAGTTCATAAGGAGTATTATAAAGTTACATAAGGTTGGAAAATGTCAAAGGTCATTCAAGTCCGACCAGCAAAAGACAATGATCCTGAACAGAAGACATGACTGGCTGTGAAAGCACTTTTCCAACACCAAATATTACTACCCTACAGTACAGTACATACTACCTTTATACTGTTGCTGAACAAGACTCACTATACAATAACCAATATTACCAACGAGGCCACTATGTACAGTCCACATAGTACCATCACATCATGTTCTTATACTTCCACCACCTTAGTGTCGCAATAATACCGCTACAATATCACTGAATAAAAACTGCAACAAAAAGAAAGAAACAGAGCGCTCCTTTTGTGTAGGATCCGATTACAGGAACAGAGTAGCACAAAATAATTGGTTATGCTAACCTGGTTCGGTTGTGCAGAAATAAGGCACAACACTTATGTAGGTGAATCCGGCTGCAGCAGGCTTCCCACGCCGGGTGGCGTGTAACAACGATACGGAAGGATTTCACAGGGTAATTGGAAGGTCTCCCCGCGCTTGCCGGTATTGTAGATCAAACCATGGATGCCACAGGTAGGAGGTAGAAAAATCTTTTATTACATGCAACGCGTTTCTGGGCTGGGTCAGCCCTTTCTTCAGGCATCACCCGTTACCTGTAATAATGGCACCTGTTTGAACTTGTTATCAGTATAAAAGTCACCTGTCCACAACCTCAATCACTCACACTCCAAATTCCACTATGGCCAAGACCAAAGAGCTGTTGAAGGACACCAGAAACAAAATTGTAGACTTGCACCAGCCTGGGAAGACTGAATCTTTAATAGGCAAGCAGCTTTGTGTGAAGAAATCAAATGTGGGAGCAATTATTAGAAATTGGAAGACATACAAGACCACTGATAATCTCCCTCGATCTGGGGCTCCATGCAAGATCTCACCCTGTGGTGTCAAAATGATCACAAGAACGGTGAACAAAAATCCCAGAACCACATGGGGAAACCAATGAATGACCTGCAGAGTGCTGGGACCAAGATAACAAAGACCACCATCAGTAACACAATACGCTGTCAGGGACTCAAATCATGCAGTGCCAGACGTGTCCCCCTGCTTAAGCCAGTACATGTCCAGGCCCATCTGAAGTTTACTAGAGAGTTTTCGATGATCCAGAAGAGTAGTGGGAGAATGTCATATGGTCAGACGCCAAAGGTAAGTAAAAAAATGTCAAGTGGGGTTGGTGTGTCATTAGTCTCTATTTTCTTTCACCTAACATCTGGTCTTGGCATTTTTGGTGTTTTTTGGGCTATTTACTTTTTTATAAAATTAAAAAAAAAAAAAAAACATAGAAACATAGAAGGTCTGGAGTCTTAATTAATTAGAAGCTTTATGAAAAACCTGTGCAGAGTAAGAGTGGTGCAGTTGCCCATAGGAACCAATCAGAGCGCATCTTTCATTTTTAACAAGTGTTCTGGAAATTGAAAGAAGCGATCTGATTGGTTGCTATGGGCAATTGCTTTACTCTTCCTCTACACAGGTTTTGATAAATCTCCCCCTATGTTTTTAAACTTTGGGGTCTTGTCTAGGGTATAGGGTCTGTGTTTTGTGTGAGTCTCATCTGGGTCTAAATTTGGTGCTCTGGGATAGTTTTGTGGGTTCATATAAAACAAAAAAAAACTGCAACTTGAAAATGGTGTCCGAGATCACTGCGGATTTCAATATTTTGCAATTACTAATCCAGTATCACAGGCAAGATCCTGGTGCCTTCTTTCGCAAGCAATAAAGACAACAGGATCAAGAACGGACGTGCAATATTTTACGTCCTCATAGCAATACAATCCATATAATATAGTGCAAAATGGCCATATTGTTTTGGTGTACCACGGGGTGTGAGGTGTAAGGGGCAGATGGTGTTGCCCAGGGGTAGACGGTATTAACTCCGTCGTGTTCGTGACGCCAGGGCATGGTTTTCCTATATAACTACCCGAAGGTATTACCGCTAGTCCTAGGTCAGGCAGGGGCAATAAAGAGTCCCAGGGCAGGTTAAGGGTAACAGTAGCTTTTACTGAGGTTAGACAGGTGGTACAGTCTATACAGTTCAGCCAATATCCCAGAGAGGTGACCAGTGACACAGAGAGAACTCGCAGGCTTGCTGGGACTTGCAGTAGGTAGACTGACTATAATGCAGGCCACGGTGACTAGACAGTAGACTTGACTTGACTGACTTGATGACTGGCAATAAGATGACTTTAGCTTACTTGCAATTGACTGGTGGCTGCAGACTTTAGGCTTGAGGCCTCCAATGCTCTGGACATTGATACTGAGACGACTTGACTGCACTGGACCTCAGGAATTAAAGGGGTACTCCGGTGCTTAGACATCTTATCCCCCATCCAAAGGATAGGGGATAAGATGCCTGATCACGGGAGTCCCACCGCTGAGGACCCCCGTGATCTTGCACGCGGCCTCCCGTTTATAATCAGTCCCCGTTTATAATCAGTCAGCTCCGCCCCTCAATGAAAGCCTATGGGGGGGGCATGATAGCTGTCATGCCCCCTCCCATAGGCTTGCATTGAGGGGCGGGGCGTGACATCACACGGGGTCGGAGGCGTGACGTCAAACGCCATCAGCCCTGTGGTCGCCGGTAATCAAACACGGAGCGAACACGCTCCGGAGACTGATTATAAACGGGGTGCTGCGTGCAAGATCACAGGGGTCCCCAGCGGCAGGACTCCCACGATCAGGCATCTTATCCCCTATCCTTTGGATAGGGGATAAGATGTCTAAGCACCGGAGTACCCCATAAAGAGAGATGAAAAAAGAGAGATTGCAGCCCCTCCCTATCTTATATAGGGGGGCTTCGCAGGTAGCCCATAGGTTACTTGGGAGGTTACCTGGTCACTGGGTTCTCTGGGTAACAATCATATGACTTGAACATGTGACTTAAACACAATCATGTGGTACAAATATCATCATGTGACAAACAATAAAGGTCCTTTACTTATTATGTAAAAACCCTTTATGTGAAACCTATATACACAGGGGGATACACTACAGGAGAGCCCCGGGGACAGACAGGGACTCAACCTGACAGGACAGAAGGACCATATCCCGTACTGGGACACCAGAAACCCCCCTACTTGAGTAAAGTCGCCCTCAACATCTGCCCTGGAAGGCTGAGGAGCGAAATGGCCACTGGGCCGCATGCAGTCCTGGGGCATTGCAATTAAAATCCATATCCAGGCATTAAAGAGAGTCTCTGTATCAATGTCCATTCATGCTCTGACAAATTGTATAACCGAGCAACCATAGGACTACTGGAGGGGCAAGCTGTGCATAACTAGCTTGCCCCCTGACTGGTGAGCAGTAAGGGGTTAAGAAATATACAGGCAATGTTTTAGCCCCCTCCCCCCACCTGTAAAACTTGCCAGTGGCTATAGTGGTATGTCCCATGGGTGGGGGGAAGGAGTGCACCAATCAGGGGTTCAATAGTTTCCCGGGCTTTTAGGGGCCCTCCCCTGGGTATTTATAGCTGTGGTGCCTCCCTTCCCCCCTCAATCTGCCCAGGACCCAGAGTTTTGTCTGCTGGTTGGTATGTTACTGCCCCTTATTTATGGCCTGGATGGAGCAGGAGGGTGAGGGCTGGCATGCTCGCTTGTGGCTGAGCTGGCCTCCCCTCCTGTTGCACCGGCTTTGGGTTCGGGAGGCTGGCGGACCTCTCCTCAGTCCCGCTCTCCTTTCCCCTGTAGTCCCTGTGCGGCCTGTCCCACCCGCTCTTTTTGCCCTCTTCCCTGTCCCGAGCCCTCTCCCCTGCCTGTACCTTCATCCCTCTCCCCAGGCATGCTCCTTATGAGCATGCTCTGGTTTCCTTCTTGTCCCCCCCCCCCTGTTGTCCCCTTCCCCTGTTGTCCCCTCCGTCTCTGGAGGGGGCGGCCCCTGGGTGGCTGCTGCTGGCTTAACCCCCCTTTTTTCCTGCGCAAATGGACGTTTATTAACGTCCATTTGCGCGTCCCCAGCTGTAATGCGCGCTCCTAAGGCGAGCGCGCATCATAGCCGTGAGTCCCGGTTGCTATTAGCAACCAGGACTCATGCTATGCCGGACATCGCCGATCGGGCAGATGTCCGGCATTGCATCTTTAGACGTGGCGATCAAGGTTGATCGCCACGTCTGAAAGTGACATTGCAAGCATCCCGGCTGCTCAGTCGGGCTGATCGGGACCATCGCGATAAAATCGCGATGTCCCGATCAGCTGGGACGCAGCAGGAGGGTCACTCACCTGCCTCCTGCGCGTCCGCTCGTGATTGATTGCTACAAGCCTGAAATTCAGGCTTAAGCAATCGATCGTTGTTAGCACTGATCGTTGCCATGTTAATACATGGCAAGTGATCAGTGTCAGGTTCAGTGAGTGCAGCGTTATAGCCCCCTGTGGGAGCTATGTCAGTGCAAAAAAAAAAAAAAAAAAAAGATTTCAACAGTTAAGTTTAACCCTTTCAATAAAAGTTTGTATGTATATATGTGTATATATGTATGTATATGTGTATATATATATATATATATATATGTATATGTGTGTGTGTGCACATAAATTAAGTACTGTATATTGTAACAAACACACACATATTTGGTATCGCCACGTGCGTACATGACCGAAATATAACAATATATCATCAATTGAAGCGCTCCGTCTATGGCGTATGTGCAAAAAAAAAAAAAAAAAAAAAATATAAAAAAAAATTAATAAATAAATATATATAAAAAAAAAAATAAAAAAAATATAAAATAAAAAAAAATATATATATAAAATAGATAATTTAATACATAAAAAATATTAAACAAAAATTAAATTATAATAATTAAAAAAATAATAAATTATTAAATAAATACGATACATAAATAGCTACAAATATAAATAATTGAATAAACATATTTCACAGTCCTAATTAGCGTGTTTTTGATCGCTTTTTGTACTGTAAATATGTATAAACAGTGATCTCATCATCTGATCAAAATGACGCTGGTACCACGTACGACTTCTGATCACGGCGCAAACTGTATGAGCCCTCATATCGTCCCCACTCATTTACCCAGCTCCTTACCCCCACCACACTAGCGCCCCCCCCCCCCTTATCTCCCTCTGCTTTTCTAGTGCTCCCCATATCCTTGCAGCCACGGCCCCCACCCCGCCTCCCCATTACCTCCCCGTCCCAAGTTCCCAACCCCCCCTTCCCCCCCCCCCTGCTGCCGCTGCTGTCCTTCTTCCTCCTGCCTCTCCAGTGCCCCCCGTGGAGGGGTAGGGAGTGCTCCCCTGATTTCATGTTGCTCTTCCCCCTCTGGGGCCGGATGGTAGCATAGACTTATTCGTCGCCGCTCTCGCTCTGGCCCTGGGAGGCGGCGTTTTTATTTATTTATTTATTTATTATTTTTTATTTATTTATTTATTTTTGGACCTTCTGCTCACCTGCAGGGAGTAGGTGTTTCGGTTCTTCCCGCAGTGGTTCTCCCTCATCCTCCTCTGCCTCATACAGTGCCTCGGAGTCCTCTACTGTTGGTTTCCCGGCATGGTTTCCAGCACCGTTTCGGGCGGCGGCCGAGTGCTTGCTACCCGGCGGTCTCCAGCGTGCCTTGTCCCATGCCTGCGGCAGTGGTGTAGTGGTCCCTCCAGCTGTTGTGCCTCTCCATCTTCTGGAATTGGTCAGTGTTCTGCTGTGGGGCTTGGCCCCTTCCCCGGTTTGTGTGCTTATGGCTACGTTCTGTTTAGTGTTCGTCCTTTTGTTCCCGTGTGTTTGTTGTGTTTGGGTCTCGGATATGGATGTATGTCTGTTTTGGTCTCTGGTGGGAGTTGGGTAAGTCTCTTCTTGACGGGGTGCTTTGGTAGGGTTTCATCTTGCGCGGTGTGCACTTGGGTGAGTGGTCTTTTGGCCTTAAACTCTGGGTGGCCGGGGTTTGGCGGACTTTGCTCCCGAGGCTTGTTCCTTATCCTGGATCAATGGTTGCCACCGAGTTACGGTTTTGTTTCTTTTGGTCCCCCTTTGTTTGGTTTATCTCTCCATCTTGGTTGTAGTCTCTCTCCGCTGCGACTCCTGTATGTTGTGCTGGGTGCTTTAGCTGATGTGGCGGTGGGTAGATTTTGCTTGAGTCTTCAGTGGGTAGGTTTCGCTTGAGTAGCCGTTTGTCCACCCTTGTGAGTTCTTTTCGTGGTGGTATTCCGGAGGGTGATTCTCCAGTGCTCTACGCTTGTTGGGGTGTGGTTTATTGCTGCAAGGCTGACATGCAACTTTGTGAAGTGTTCCATATTTTTTGCTCGCTTCGGCAGCACGTATGTTATAATTGGAACGATACAGTAAAGATTAGCATGGCTTCCGCATGCCGCGTTGGTGTTGGTCTGCTGCTTTCCTGTGGTTAGGGAGTGATTGCGTTCAAAAGTTTAAAAAAATAAATAAATAAATTTAAAAAAATAAATAAAAAAAAATAAAAAAAAAAAAAAAAAATTCTGTTTTTGGTTTCCTCTGGGCTTGTAGGTGCCCTGGTTCCGGTCCTTGCTAATTTACTGAATGTTACACGGGGACTATGGTTCTGGGCGGAGTTTTTTCCTGCAGGTTGTCTCTGGCTGCCGAGGGTGTGTGGTGTCTGTGCCCCTGCATATGTGCCCCGGGTGCGCTAAGGGCTGACGTTTCGGTTGCTTGGGGTTTTTTCGTGAGTTGTGCAGTGGACAGGCCTGCTTTCAGTCCCCGGTTGCGGCTCACGGGGAGCTTGCTCTGTTCTCAGATGTGGCTGGTTTGGTTGGTTGTTGGTGTGGTGTTTGGTTTTCCCAGTGGTGCTGCGGGGTGGTTTACCCCTGGGTCTTAGTAGTCGGGGGGTTTCTGCCATGCTTGGGTTTTGTATGCGTTTTTCCCTTGGTATTGGTTGTGGGACTTTGGGTGCTTGCTTCGGCAGCTCATGTTCTAGAATTGTAACGGTACTGTGTGGGTTGGCGTGGCCTCTAAAACATGGCCGAGCGGTCTAAGGCGCCAGACTCAAGAGGACTCTTTTGCGCTTGGTTGCGCTCTAATTTGGTGATACTTTTCTTCTTTTCTAGGGTGTGATTTGAGTGATCGTGGTGTGTTGTCGGTCTGACATTCGGGGCGTTGTCTCTGCTATTATCTCTTTTTCGGCTTTCTTCCTGTGCTCGGTTTGTTGCACCCAGTTCTTCGCTGTTTGGGGTTACGAGTTATTTTGGGGCTATGCTCCTTGGGGTCGGTACTGGGTGTTGATGCTTTGTCCCGTTTTCTCTGGCAGTGGTTCCGGAGGTTGCTCCCTTGGGTGGAGTTGGAAGGTTTGCTTGTGTGGCTGGCCCATGTGTCATTGTGCAGAGTGGTGTATTTCTTGGTCCGCTTTGGTGGGTCCTGCGACTCACGGTAAGGCGCTTGCGAGTGGTTGGTGTTGGTGTGGAGGCCGGGATGTCTACAGCCGAGGAGGGTCCCGGAGGTTCCCAATGGTCTGTGGATAGGGGATTTGTTTTTCATACCTGGAATGCCCCTTGTGGTAACCTTACGAGGCTCTGATGTTTGATTTCCTATTTCGTTTTAATAGGTTGTGTTAACGGACGTTAACTGCTGTGTCACCTCTCTAAGGAGGTTCGAGATTTGGACGGTGTTCTCCGTGAATCCAAATAACATTCTTAGTATGTGACGCTGGGTATCTTCACCTGTTCATGTGAATCACCTGCTAATAAAAATAAATAAATAAATAAAAAAAAAAAAAAAAAAAAAATTGGGTGGCTTTCCCGCTGTGCTGCGATCCAGTGGGGTGCGGTTGCCGCATGGCACATGGCGGGGGTGTTTTCTTTTCTGTTTTGCGGTTGGTGTATACCTAGGGGCTGGGCCCGTGAGTGGGTGGCCTTGCTGTCGGCGACCGGTTTTTCCTATCAGTTTTTGGGTCGCTTGGCGGCGGCTGCGGGTCGGGTTTTTTGGTTGTCGCTTTTGCGTCGTTTTCTCTGATCCGAGGTTTTGCGTTAGCTTTTTTCGGGGCTATGTGGATGGGGCACTTCCTTTCTCCTCGTCCCCTTCCATGGGACTTGGGTGTCTGTGTTTTTGGGTGCCTATCTTGTGGTTTCACGGAAAAAGTAAAAAATAAATAAATTTAAAAAAAGGCCCGTCGGTCCGAGACTGCTTAGGCGATCGGGGTCACGCAGCTTGTGCTGCATGAGGGTCCGCGGATGACTGTTTTTTCCATTGTCCTCCTATTGTTGCCTGGGCGGTGGTGGGGCCCCTCCCCCTTTTTCTTTTGCTCCCCGCCCCCGATTATTCAGTTCCAGGTTTTTTGTCTGTTTTGGGTTTTGGCTTTTCTTTGATAGGATGGGGTTTTTGTGAGTTTGGGATTTGCTCTCTTTTTGTATCGGGGCCGGCGGGGGTGGCTGGGTTTCCGGAGAGGGTAGCGCTGTGCATGGGGCGCGGGCGATCTGCATGTTGTGTTGCTATTTTTGCCCAGTTTGATTTTTCCCATATGTGTTTTTGTTTTGAGAGCGGCTTTCCACAAGGTGGTACGAGTGCTGCGGCACTCTTCGCTGTATGGGCGAGTCTGAGAGTGGAGTTCACACGAGTTATTTAATAAAAAAAAAAAAAAATGGTCCTGGCGGCAGGTACCTCTGATTTCCTGGAGAGGAAAAGTGTTGGGCGGATTTCCTGGAGAGGAAATGTGTTGTGTGTGTCCGGGGGGCTGAGGTGGCCCCAGGTTTTGGCTATCCAGTATCTCTTGGGTGGGGGTCGGAGCCCAGTGTAGGGCTAACTGGGCTCCTCCGTGGCGGTAAGAAGACGGTGAAAGCGGGGTCAACCCGGGGTAGACCTCCACACAGGACGGTGTGGCAGCACCTCTCGGGTTGGTAAGAAGCCAATCGGTGTCTTTGTTACAGTTAAATTGTTATTTATATAAGAAATTTTATAAATAAAGCTGTGGCCGATCCCCACCCACGGAAAAGTTAAATTGTTGTTGTGTCAGTTATTATTTAATTAATTATTGTAGTAAGGGGGAGGGGTAGTTATAGCCTGCTAGGAGCTAATTGTGTCTCAGCAGTCTGGAGGGGCAAGCTGTGCATAACTAGCTTGCCCCCTGACTGGTGAGCAGTAAGGGGTTAAGAAATATACAGGCAATGTTTTAGCCCCCTCCCCCCACCTGTAAAACTTGCCAGTGGCTATAGTGGTATGTCCCATGGGTGGGGGGAAGGAGTGCACCAATCAGGGGTTCAATAGTTTCCCGGGCTTTCAGGGGCCCTCCCCTGGGTATTTATAGCTGTGGTGCCTCCCTTCCCCCCTCAATCTGCCCAGGACCCAGAGTTTTGCCCTCCCTCCCTCCCTTTTTTGTATCTCTGTTTATTGTGAGTCACAGCTTGGCGGTAAGAAGACGGTGAAAGCGGGGTCAACCCGGGGTAGACCTCCACACAGGACGGTGTGGCAGCACCTCTCGGGTTGGTAAGAAGCCAATCGGTGTCTTTGTTACAGTTAAATTGTTATTTATATAAGTAATTTTATAAATAAAGCTGTGGCCGATCCCCACCCACGGAAAAGTTAAATTGTTGTTGTGTCAGTTATTATTTAATTAATTATTGTAGTAAGGGGGAGGGGTAGTTATAGCCTGCTAGGAGCTAATTGTGTCTCAGCAGTCTGGAGAATAAGGATGAGTACTCTTAGCATCATACTTAGGACTACATTAGGAACATGACCTATTAACCTTATATTTGACTATGAAAAGGACTATGACTATGCATATTATGACATTTGACTATGACTATGCATATTATGACATGTGACTATGACTATGCATGTAAAACACTTTATACATATGACTAAGACATAACACTGGCGGATTGTGTTGCCTGAGGCTTTCTGCCCAATGCCTTGGCTACTGGGGTCCCTTGGCATGACACACTTCTCCCCAGAACACTTTTTAGCTATATTTATGCTAGACATTTTCAGATAACACTAGACACTTGTTACCTTTGACTTTTTAGTTAGGTGCGTGGTGAGTACAAGAATACCTTCTGGCCAGAAAAGCATCCTGAGCACGTGGATGTAAGAAAGTTACATTAGACATGTGAGACATAGGACACTCAAAGACATTTGAATGGATTGTGATATAGTGAGTGCTACAGCCCTAATGTACATTAGATATGTGTAGATGAACTTATGTGTACTTATGGACTATATGTAGTATACAACTTTAATCTATATTAAATCTTGAATGAACATGGTGTTAGCAGTGGGGGGGGGGGGGGGGGAATCTTGCTTCTCCTGACTGATTCAGGATATCCCCTACAAAGAAAACTGCCAGACACAAAAAAAAAAATGTACACAATGACCTTTGTGTACAACAGATTATATACATTCTATTATATCATACTATAACAAATGTAGTATGGAAACACAATTATGTCCCTCATGCATAATGGCGAGCAAAAAAAGATTTTCACGGATGTCCATGTATTGCTCAATAGTCCAGATACACTATAGAGTTCAGGCTCTTTCAGGTTCCAAAGAATCTTGGCCGGGCACAACACATACAAGATTGGTTACCACAAAACTTTCTTGCCAAGTTCGTCAGGTACTGTGCTTGTAAACCTGGAACAACAAAAAGAGCGTGCCTGTACACAGAATTCAGTTAGTCTTATGACCAATTTTGGTAAAGTTACTGTACACAAGTACACAAATAGAGAATTTTTCACATAGAGACTCTTCCATTCCAGCCTTGCCTGTTGGACTGTTTCCAAGGTTGGGACATTTACCCAGGACATTGGGCCCCCTCCATGGGGTTGACATGGGTATTCCACAAGACGTGGAACAATCGGGACTCTGTAATGGTCGGGCTCACATTGACCACCACTTTTACAGCAGCAGCTTGCGCCACTGGGGGAATTACAGTTGGTGCCTATTGGGCCAGCCAAACCTCCACAACAGCTGGAGTAGGCATAGGCACTTCCGTTGGTGCCCGTTGTCCAGGCCCAACCTCAGTGGCAGCAAGAGTGGGCCTGGGCACATTCTCTGACGGCTTTCCAGAAGCACTCCCCTCTCCATGGAACTCTATAAGTTCAACCAGTACTACAAAGGGGAGAAAATTCCTAAATTTATTGCATGATAATTTTATGGGCCAGTTTGTGGAGGACCCAACAAGGAGTGATGCCTTGTTGGATGTGATCATTTCCAACAACGCAGAGCTGGTTGGTAATGTAACTGTGCGGGAAAACCTTGGTAATAGCGATCACAATATAGTTACTTTTGACTTAAAATGTAGAAAACAAAGACAGGCGGGGAAGGCAAAAACATATAACTTTAAAAAGGCAAATTTCCCTGGGCTGAGAGCTGCACTACAGGACATAGACTGGGGGGAGGTGTTCTCAAATACTGATACAAAAGGTAAATGGGAATTTTTTAAATCAACTCTAAATAACTATACAGCTAAATATATACCAAAGGGGAACAAATATAAACGATTAAAACTAAATCCTACATGGCTGACAAATTATGTTAAAAGAGCAATAAACAACAAAAAAATAGCCTTCAAAAAAATTCAAATCTGATGGGTCAGCTACAACATTTAAACAGTACAAGGAGCTTAATAAAATCTGTAAAAATTTAATAAAAACAGCAAAAATTCCAAATGAGAGACAGGTGGCCAAAAAAAGCAAAACTAATCCTAAAAATACTATAAATACAAAAAAACAAGGACAGAGCATGTAGGACCCCTTAATAATGATAATGGGGAGGTTGTCACGGGCGATCAAGAGAAGGCGGAGCTACTGAATGGGTTCTTTAGTTCTGTATACACTATGGAAAAAGGAGCTGACATTGGCCAGGTCAGTGCTGGTAACACATCATGTACAGGTCAGTGCTGGTAACACATCATGTAATGTACTGAACTGGCTTAATGAAGAGATGGTACAAGGTAAGTTAAGTAAAGGAAATGTAAGCAAATCTTTAGGACCGGATGGATTACACCCAAGAGTTCTTAGAGAGGTAAGTTCAGTAATATCTGTACCCCTGTTCATGATATTTAGAGATTCACTGGTGTCTGGTATTGTGCCAAGGGACTGGTGCAAGGCGAATGTGGTACCAATCTTCAAGAAGGGCTCTAGGTCTTCGCCAGGCAATTATAGACCGGTAAGTCTAACGTGCATTGTGGGTAAATTTTTGAAGGACTTATAAGGGATTACATACAGGAATACATAGGGGATAATAGTATTATAAGTGATAACCAGCATGGGTTTACTAAGGATAGAAGTTGTCAAACCAATCTAATTTGCTTTTATGAAGAGGTGAGTAGAAGCCTTGACAGAGGAATGGCTGTGGATATAGTGTTTCTGGATTTTGCCAAAGCGTTTGATACTGTCCCTCACAGACGTCTGACAGGTAAGTTAAGGTCTTTGGGCTTGGAAACTTTAGTTTGTAACTGGATTGAACACTGGCTCATGGATCGTACCCAGAGAGTGGTGGTCAATGATTCGTACTCTGATTGGTCCCCGGTAATTAGTGGTGTACCCCAAGGTTCTGTACTGGGACCGCTGTTGTTTAATTTATTTATCAATGATATAGAGGATGGCATTAACAGCTCTGTTTCTATCTTTGCAGATGACACCAAGCTTTGTAGCACGGTACAGTCTATAGAGGATGTGCATAAGTTACAAGATGACTTGGATAGACTAAGTGTCTGGGCATCCACTTGGCAAATGAGGTTCAATGTGGATAAATGTAAAGTTATGCATCTGGGTACTAATAACCTGCATGCATCGTATGTCTTAGGGGGGATTAAACTGGCAGAGTCACTGGTAGAGAAGGATCTGGGTGTACTTGTAGATCACAGACTACAGAATAGCATGCAATGTCAGGCTGCTGCTTCCAAAGCCGGCAGGATATTGTCATGTATCAAAAGAGGCATGGACTCAAGGGACAGGGACATAATACTCCCCCTTTATAAAGCATTGGTACGGCCTCACCTGGAATATGATGTTCAGTTTTGGGCACCTGTCCATAAAAGGGACACTGTGGAGCTGGAAAGGGTTCAGAGACACGCGACTAAACTAATATGGGGCATGGAACATATTAGCTATGAGGAGCGATTAAAGGAGTTACAATTGTTTAGTCTTGAGAAGAGACGTTTAAGGGGGGATATGATAAACGTATATAAGTATATAAATGGCCCATACAAAAAATATGGAGAAAAACTGTTCCAGGTTAAACCCCCCCAAAGGACGAGGGGGCACTCCCTCCGTCTGGAGAAGAAAAGGTTTAGTCTAAAGGGGCGACACGCCTTCTTTACCGTGAGGACTGTGAATTTATGGAACGGTCTACCTCAAGAACTGGTCACAGCAGGAACAATTAACAGCTTTAAAACAGGATTAGATACATTCCTGGAATAAAATAACATTAATGCTTATGCAGAATTATCAAACTACATCCCTTCCCCTTATCCCCTTACACCCTTCACTTCAATTCCCTGGTTGGACTTGATGGACGTATGTCTTTTTTCAACCATACTAACTATGTAACTATGTAACCAGCTCAAACTTCAGCTTTTTCAGCATCTTGACTTTACGTACATAGACATCATGGAGAGGATAACAAGATTGGCAGGCCTTTTCAATGTCTTTGCCTATGCTGTCTGGAATCAGTTTGTTAACAACTTCCTTCAGGTCATTTGCACACAGAAGAGACAGAGAAGGTAATTATATGCAGTCTTCCCATCCACATGCTCTTTAAGGCTGGGTTCACACTACGTTTTGTAACTAGGGTTCCAGTATACGGCTGGGAGGAGGGGGCGGGGCTTAATCGCAGTGGCCGCACTCATCCGTATAAGGGAACCGTATTTAATACATGTCTATGAGCCGACCGGAGTGAACCGCAGCCTCCGGACGGCTGGGTTTTTGGCCATATGCGGTTTCCCGACCGCAGGCAAAAACGTGGTCGACCGCATTTTTGCCTAAGGTCGGGAAACCGCATACGGCCGAAAAAACAGCCGACCGTAGGCTGCGGTTCACTCCGGTCGGCTCATAGACATGTATTAAATATGGTTCCCCTATACGGCTGAGTGTGGGCGCCACAATTAAGCCCCCCCCCCCTCCTCCCAGCCATATACGGGAACCGTAGTTACAAAACGTAGTGTGAACCTAGCCTAATTCTGGTCCTCCATTTTTTTTTACCACTGAGCCCCCCTGCAACCTGGAGAGTTCTGGCCATTTAAGATGCTTGGGGAGGTGCTGCAGCGACTTAGTCTGACCTGACTGACATACCCTGGGTGGCGCTCCACCACGGGATGGCAAGTACCTGAGAACACTGCTGGGCACTAAGGGATTAATGTGACTCGCCACTGGTACAAGAGACTTACTTGCAATCGTTGGAGTCTGCGGCTTACTTGCAATCGTTGGTGTCTGCAGAGTCTGCGCTGCAGCGGGCACCTGGTCAGAATTTTTGGAGCCGGACGCAGCCAATGGGATTTCCAACCGGGCTGCACACCTGGGACTTCCTGTTATTGTCCCTTCTGCAATGGGCTACAGTAAGATGGCTGCCAGCCGGAACACGTCATCAGTGCAGCGCTGACTTCCGTTCCCCAGGATGTCACCTGGTCACTGGGTTCTTTGGGTAACAATCATATGACTTGAACATGTGACTTAAACACAATCATGTGGTGCAAATATCACCATGTGACAAACAATAAAGGTCCTTTACTCATTATGTGAAAATCCTTTATGTGAAACCTATAAACACAGCGGGAGACACTACAGGAGAGCCCCGGGGACAGACAGGGACTCAACCTGACAGGACAGAAGGACCATTTCCTGTACTAGGACACCACATTGTCAAATGAACCTGAGTTCACCCACCTATAACGGTGAACTGTTAGTTTATTCTGTCAGTGTATGGCCATGTACATACTACAAAAAATGCGTGGAGCATCTGTCCGGAATATATAGGCTCACATTCCACATATTTGCTTGATTCAGCGGCACTAGAACCGCTCGGAAATGTGCCATCTTCTTAGATGGCGATGCATTTCTGTGGGAAATCCACAAAAACATTAAACTGGTGCGCCCTGTGTGTACTGCAGCTGGAGCGAGGGTGCGTTCACACAGAGTAATTCAATAGGAATTTACTCGAGTAATTCCTCTTGAATTCTCCACTACAAATGAATGCACCTCTCCTCTGCCCATTGACTTTAATGTTTTTTCCGCTGTCCTGTTCACACTGCGGATATTCTGCTAGCGGAATTCCGACGCTGAATTCCGTTCCGCTTGAAGAAAGAGCATGTTCATTCTTCTAGTGGAATCCGCTATCAGAAATCAATAGAAGTCAATGGTAAAAAATAATTCCGCCCGACATCGTTTTCGCGCACAATTTGTGTGTAAATGGCTGAAAAATTCTTCACTTCTTTCTCCCCCATTTCCACGTTCAATTCCGAGCGCAATTCCGTGCAAATTGCACCCGAATTGCCCGCAAATTTTGCCCGAAAATAAAATTCTTTTTTCCGCCCGTAAATTTTTCGGTGTGAATTACTCTTGATTTACTCCGTGTAAACGCACCCTGAAACCATCTTGTGGAATTCCGCTTGGGAATTCCCCCATGTGAATGTAGCCTATGATGGAAAGGATGGTGCAAAGATCCGGACATGAATGAAGCGAATAGTGTTGCTCGCGAATATTCGACAATGCAAATTTTATTCGCAAATATTGCATATTCGTGAATTTGCGAATATTCGCGAATATAGCACTATATATTCGTAATTACGAATATTCTTTTTTTTGCATATGCAAATTTTCGCATATGTGAATTTTCGCTTATCTTAATTTCCTCATATGTTAATTTTTCGCATACGGGAATTTTCGCATATGCGAAAATAAAACGAGAATGTTACGAATATGCGGATTTAGCGAATATATGACGAATATTCGTCCATATTTTCGCCAATATTCGAGAATTCGAATATGGCCTATGCCGCTCAACACTAGAAGCGAAGGAACTAAAACCGCCATTTCTTTCTTTTTATCTCCCAATCCGTATGAGACCATTTCTGGCTTCGGCCTATCAAATAAAAAGTTTATCCAAAAAAGTGCACGAAAATCTGAGCGCAATGATTGAGGTCGGTGATCTCCCTGGAGCAGGGATTTCCAAACGGTGTGTCTCCAGCTGTTGCAAAGCTACAACTCCCAGCATGGCAGGGCCATGCTGGGAGTTGTAGTTTTGCAACAGCTGGAGACACACCGTTTGGAAAACACTGCCCTGGAGTTTTGCCTACACCCCTCCCTTCCCCAAGCTGCCTCTTATTTGAACTAGTTATTAGTACAATGAGGAAACAATGCAAATAAGGAGCGGGTCCTGCCCAATGTGTCAGCCTATAAAGGCGGGGAGCTGCAGGGAGGCTGTCAGTCAGCTGCTACTATGAGGAGGCTGCTGGTGGTGTGTGTGGTGCTCCTGGGCCTGGTCTGTGGGGTGACATCGGAACTGTAAGTCTAGCCACCTATAGGAGATATATATATATATATATATTCTCAGGCTGTGTAGTTATAGTGCACATCAGTATATATATATATATATATATTTTAAGGCTGTGTTCATACTTTTAGGTATTTTAGTTGCACTTATTTAAATTCAAAGCAGAACTGAGTCATAAATGAAGGAAATGTATAGGAAAGACCTGGCTTTATATTCAGTAACTTAATTAGAAAAACCTGACTGAACACACCCTTATGGCTGTGTTCGCATGAGTTTTTTTTTTTTTATATTTTTTTTATTGCAAATTGAATAGATTACAAAATAATAAAATTTAAATTAAAACATTATAGATATGAGATTTATAAAAATCTCTCTCTTTATCCTTGTCGTCCATTTAAATCTGTTCTTGTCTTCCTGCTATTCCGTACTTCTTGCAATTAAAAACCTGAGTGTGTGAACACAACCGAATATCTCCTATTTATTGTCTCCCTGTTAGGACATGTTTTTGTAATTATTTGTCTAGTGATGGGTACTTGGTAAGATCCTTGTCTGAGAAAAACATGCATTAAAAAAAAATCCATTGGTTGTAATGGATTTTTATATATATTTTTTTGCACCTTTTTTACATTTTGTAATAAAATGTTGATCCCATCTATGTGCTTTAGAGCAGTGTTTCCCAACCAGGGTGCCTCCAGCTGTTGCAAAACTACAACTCCCAGCATGCCCGGACAGCCTTTGGCTGTCCGGGCTTGCTGGGAGTTGTAGTTTTTCAACAGCTGGAGGCACTCTGGTTGGGAAACACTGCTTTAGAGGACATGAAGGGCTCAGATAGGTGAACTTTACTACTCTGTGGAATTTGGAGGGGGTTTGTGTACAAGTGATGTAGATCAAAGTTCTGTGTGGAGTAACTCTTGCCCAATTGAAATTACCATTGAATACCCCACCCCTAGGCTATGGTCATTCTCTGCACCAGTGTTTCCCAGCCAGCTGTTTCAAAACTACAACTCCTAGCATGCCCGATCAGCCTTCAGCTCTCTGGGCATGCTGGGATTTGTATTTTTGCAACAGCTGAAGGCACACTGGTTGAGGAAAACTGGTTTGCGCTGCTCATGTGAGGAACATGCAAGTGCTCCCTAGATGCAGTACACGGGGGATTTATCAGACCAAAGGATTAGTGAAGCAGCTGCCCATAGTTCTGTTGTTTTCAATGGGATTCTGCTGCATCTTGCACGTGCACACAGGTAATTCCAATTCCTGCGGAGGCCGATATTGGAATGTCCTCTCAGAAATTCTTTGCTGTCTATGGTGACGCCACATTTGTGAGTGGTCCTAGCACCGTAACGTTCTACCGGTGCCCACTTACTGGAGAATGTGCGCCCTCTACCTTCTGGACAGACATTCTGTCAAAAGTCCGCTGTGTGACCGTAGCCTAAAATCTCATGTGGGGAAGAAAAAGTTTATTCGCAGAAATTGATCGCAGTGTCTTTAAATGTGTTCCAGGGTGGGGAGTTGCAGACCACGCCGGGCAGCACAATTGCTGAGGCAACCGTACAACGCTCGGTGAAGTTCCGTTCACAAGCCCTTTTTCTGATGACTGTGCACGGTACTTTGCTAAGTAAGGTCCGGTTGTCTTGGCAACTGTGGCCTGTGTCTCTCCACGCTGGAGATCATGGGGGAGATTCATCAAAACCTGTCCTGAAGAAAAGTTGACCAGTTGCCCATAGCAACCAATCAGATTGCTTCTTTCATTTTTAAAAAGACCTGTGAAAAATGAAAGAAGCGATCTGATTGGTTGCCATAGGCAACTGCACCACTCTTCCTCTTCACAAGTTTGGATAAATCTGGACAGAAAACCGTGGCCTACCACGGTTTTTGGTCCGGGTGAAAAACTGTATTCAACTGTATACCTATTTTTATATCTTAACATGGGAGTCAATGGGAACTGTACACAACTGTGTGTGCGTATGGTTCCATTCGGTTTTCACCTTACGGTTTTTGACTTTCCACCTTTTTTTTTTTTTTTTTTTTTCTTGGAATTTCAATCAAACAAGTGAAACTTTATTCATAATGGAGTGAAAAGTTCAAAACGTATACGTTAAAAAAAATGGATGGAACCGGACATAATTTTTCAACCCGTATACAGTTTTTCACAGATAAAAATTTGTACACGCGTTTTGATAGTTTAGTCAGGTTTTGAGGAATCCGTTATCAAAAACCTGATACAGGAACCTTATAGCAAAAATTGTGGTGTGAACCCCACCCTGATTCTATTCTAGGTTTCCCAATCGGGGTGCCTCCAGCTGTTGCAAAACTACAACTCTCAGTCTCAGCATGCTAGAGTTGTACTTTTGCAACAGCTGGAGGTACCCTGGTTGGGGAAACGCTGTCCTAGAATCAAAGAAAATGCTATGGCAATATTTGGGGCATGAGCTATGGAGCATTTGTATTCCACTGCTCTCCTAGAAATATAGAACGCCATTATGTTCCAGCCTGGTCTCGGGGCCCCGTCGGTGTTTCCCAACCAGGGTGCCTCCAGGTGTTGCGAAACTACAACTCCCGGCATGCCCGGACAGCCTTAGGCTGTCCGGGCATGCTGGGAGTTGTAGTTTTGCAACATCTGGAGGCACCCTGGTTGGGAAACACGCGTGTGTGTGTATATAATGCCAAGACTATTAGTCGTCTTAGCAGAATTACTGTTTTTGGTCCCAGCCCAGAGTTGAGCTCCTCCACCCAGTGTTCCTGTTTTGCAGGTCTGTCCTCCTAAGAATAACAGGGTTAAAAAAAAATTCCCACCTCAGCTTATAATTCCCAGTCTGTGCATAGGAGACCATCAGAGGCCAAATCACTAGTGGTGGGGGCATAAATACCAGGTCTGGCCTAGTCCTGAGCACGCTCGGCAGAACACCAGGCTGGGGGGTTATGGCCTAGTTAACAGGAGGAGAGATTATGGCTTTATTGGTATAATTATTACTTTCAGCGCTAATGTATAATTTTTTTTAATGAAGTTGTGTTTTATAATCTGTTTAGCTGTCTAGTTACAATTATGGGGTAAGGCATATAGACTAGAGATGACCGAACTTACAGTAAATTCAATTCGTCACAAACTTCTCAGCTCGGCAGTTGATGACTTTATCCTGCATAAATGAGTTCGGCTTTCAGGTGCTCGGTGGGCTGGAAAAGGTGGATACAGTCCTAGGAATTGGTCTCCTAGGAATGTATCCACCTTTTCCAGCCCACGGGAGCACCAGAAAGCTGAACTAATTTATGCAGGAAAAGTCATCAACTGCCGAGCCGAGAAGTTTGTGACAAATCGAATTTACTGTAAGTTCGCTCATCTCTAATATAGACCTATTACCTTGATGCCATTTTAAAGTCTAGACCAGTGGTCTTCAACCTGCGGACCGCCAGATGTTGCAATACTACAACTCCCAGCATGCCCGGACATCCGTTGGCTGTCCGGGCATGCTGGGAGTTGTAGTTTTGCAACATCTGCAGGTCCGCAGGTTGAAGACCACTGGTCTAGATGTTCTCAGGCCACCACCTACCAAGTGCCATTTAGAAAACCAGTCATCTTATGTGGCAATTGGGTGAGACTGATGCTGCAAACCCTATATATAACCAGGAACCAGAATACAGAAACATATAGCTTATTCCTTTTTTAATGGTTTATTCTCGCGTAGAATATTCTGCGCAGATTTTCTGCTGCAGATTTCAATGAAAACTGGAAGACTGAACAAAGCTTGAAATCCTGCGCATCAAATCTGCGCAGAATACTGTACGTGTGAATAGACCCTAAGGGGAACCCATCGTGCTGTCCAGTCTGCAGTCCACAGATATGTGGGAGGATTCAGAATAACTTATCATTTAACCATTTAAAGGGAACCAAGCATTAGATTTTACCATATAAAACGCTTGGCAACTTTTTAGATACTGTATGGTAAAATCTTCATCCTCTCCATCCCTGGCATATGTTCCTGCCCACAGGGATGGTGAGGATTAGAGATGAGTAAATTTGATTCGTCACGAACTTCTCGGCTTGGCAGTTGATGACTTTTCCTGCATAAATTAGTTCAGCTTTCCGGTGGGCTGGAAAAGGTAGATACAGTCCTAGGAGACTTTCCTAGGACTGTATCCACCTTTTCCAGCCCACCGGAGCACCTGAAAGCTGAACTAATTTATGCAGGAAAAGTCATCAACTGCCGAGCCGAGAAGTTCGTGACAAATTGAATTTACTTTAAGTTTGCTAAGCTCTAGTGAGGATATGAAGTTTAAAATGGTCTCCCGATGGCCCCATAAGTAGTCCCCCCTGGGCGTGGAGCTATAACTACCTACTCCAGCTGCTCCGGCCATAGTGACGCCCCCTTGGTGTGATTGACAGACTGTCTTTGCTCTGCTCTGTTTGCTTAGGGAGCAGAGCAATGACACGGACCATCAACTATGCCAAAGCAGGTTGCCGGAGCAGCGGGAGTAGGTAAGTATAGCTCCTCACCCAGTAGACTTACAGGGCTGGTGGGGTACTGCTTCAAGAGGGGAGGGGAGGGGGAAGGATATGTGGTCACAGCTATAATGGGACATCCATTCAAGCTCAGGCTTTTAATGGACGTCTTGGCAAGCAACTAAATTAAAATAAATCTTTGTTTGGCCGTGCTTCATGAATTGACAGCAAAACAATGAATTGCCCATTCCTTACCGGATTGTACTGGACTTAATGTGAACTTCAACTTGGGTTTCATTAGAACTAGAGATGAGCGAACTTACAGCAAATTCAATTCGTCACAAACTTCTCGGCTCGGCAGTTGATTATTTTTCCTGCGTAAATGAGTTCAGCTTTCAGGTGCTCCGGTGGGCTGGAAAAGGTGGATACAGTCCTAGGAGACTCTTTCCTAGGAATGTATCCACCTTTTCCAGCCCACCGGAGCACCTGAAGGCTGAACTAATTTATGCAGGAAAAGACATCAACTGCCGAGCCGAGAAGTTTGTGACGAATCGAATTTACTGTAAGTTCGCTCATCTAATTAGAACCTTACGAAACAGGACAATTTAGGGCAGTCCTATAGCAAAACAAAGCTGCATGACAGATGTAGGAACCACTGTATAGGTCTGATATGGATCCCACAAGTCTGCATGCTTACAGCTATTGTGTGGATAGGAGTTGTAGTACTTCAACCGTTACGTCACATGGCAGGGTGGTGTAGCTAACCTGGTGTTCCCTTGTGAACTCCACTGACCTATTGTCAAATAAGTTGTTCCTGTAGTGTAAAGTATGAGGCCTCTGGACCCTAAGATTTTGTAAAAAAATAAAAATAAAAAATAAAAAAATAGAATAAAAATATTCTGAACTTCTTGTGAAATTCCAATGTAACATGGCTGCTTTGGCATTTCATGGATGTTACGGCAATTTGAGCCAGATGAATGAATATTTTGATCTCTGATGTGCGTTCTAGTACGTTTAATGACTAATGCAGGTGAGAACGTTCATTTGAATAGGTTTTTAGTGTAACTTACTAAAATTGATGATAAGAATCTTAACAGCTTGGCTTACTGTGGTGCGATATGCAGACTTTTCTTTTATGAAGACTTTAGTTCTGCAACATGAAGACGTTGCAGGAAAACTTCTGATGACCAACAAGCAACACTAACTCTGACCAGAGGTCAACAAAGATTAGTGCATTGCAGAGGGACCCTTGTTCAGTATTCTTCTCTCTGTCAAGATGAAGAACTTCAACTTCATCAAGAACTTCAAAGTTTATTTTTATCCTCAAAGCATAGACCAGAACAGGAACAGTGACTTGGCTGTAGACAGGGGTTTTACCCAGATATAGCACATGTGGCCTACATGTATGTCTAGCAATAGCAGTGGCTAGGAGAAGTTCACACCGTGCTGGCCTTGGCTTTAAGATCCACTGCAGGCTCTTGCAAAAAATAGCCGGTATAAATACAGAACTTAGTGTTTTACTTGTAGATTTTCACACCCATATTCTCTCCCATATTAAATGGATTTCTTCCAGATATTGCACAATACACATCAATTGGGAATTGTTAAACTTCATTCATAGGCATCTGTAGTATGAGGGTTATTGTATCCCCTTATAACCTCCAGCAGTCCTTAGTACATATATTGTGTATCTAATCTATCACAGAGGTGGTCTACATTCTAATCCTGATAGATACAATCTCTGTTACTCTGCCCTGAAAAGGAAAAATCTAGACTTGTCCACACACATGGGTCATAAAGGAAAGGAAGGCCTGGGGCGACAATGGAGTGTGGCTTAGTAGGAACATGTTTACAGGTTACTGCCACTACATTGCTGGGATGTTTCAATTGCTTGTTTACAGCTGTATAATTTGGGGAGAGGAGTCAAAAACATATATAAACCTATGATTTTTTTTTTTTTTTTTTTTTTTTTTTTTTTTAGGCAATATGTCCTCAGCTCCCCTGCTATGCTGGTTAGTGAAGACATGGCAAAAGTCTGTATAAACATAGTGGGAAGCACTGAAGCCTTAGATGTCTCCGTCTCCTTAGAACACAATGGGAAGAACATCAGCATCATTGCACAAGATGTTGAGCCCCCTAAGTATTTCCAGTGCAGTGATATTAAGGTAATGGTCTGACTACATCACCGTCTTTCTGTTCGTTCATGAAACAGTGTCCTGGTTGGGGCAACCTTAATACCAGACAACCATGAACAAGTGTTAAAATTAATAAAAAGTCATATTAAAGTGCTTATACATTCTTAACACTACTAGCAAAATATTTGTTGACGCTTCCATGACACACAGAATTTTCATTTCTAAATCCCAGAGATTAACAGGTATATCGATGACGTCCTTCTTGCAAGTCTCTATTATACTCTGATCACAAGATCCAGTATGTGACTCTGGATTAAACATGTCTGCAATATTAATCTGCTAAATAAACATCATCATTTAGACTTGATTCACATGCATGACTGATGATGGACAATAGCATCTAAGCCTAATGAATCTGGGTTAGCAATATGGCTGCCAAGTCTCCATAGCTCAACTGTAATTATATGTACAGTGACTGGTGAAATTAAACCAATGATACAACCCCTTGGTTTATCCTCCTTGTCTCAGGTTCCATCGGTCAGTAAAGCCGTGCCTGTGGCGATCATCTTTACAGCAACTGGACCGAATACAGACCTAAGGGAGCGCAAAGCGGTGGTGATCAACACCGCCTCAGATAACTGTATGTTTCAGATGGATAAACCCATATACAAGCCTGGTCAGAAAGGTGAGCAGCATAGTGGAATTGTAAAATAAAGCTTCAATTTGCCTCCGATATGGCTTAATCTTCTACATTATTAGTAGACCCCATGTTTATGTTGAAGGGACACCTGTTTATAAACTTTGACTTCCCTGATGGGGAAGATAGGGTTTCTAAAAGGACCCCGATTTATTAACTAAAACAGTAGGGGCTGAAGTCCTGCAGGAACTCATGGGAACAGAGTTCCTGCACTTTCCACAGCAGTAACCCATACCAATAATGGTGGTCTATTGTCCCCACTCTGTCTAGTGGTGCTCTGAATAGGTGTAACTATGATAGTCATGTGCTTCACTCAGGTGATGAGTGTTGTTGGAGTTTTATCTTCTGTCAGAACTGGGCATAAGAAGGGTAGGATAGGATCTTAAAGGGGTATGCCGGTGGAATTTTTTTTATATAATTTTTTTTTTTATCAACTGGTGCCAGAAAGTTAAACAGATTTGTAAATTTACATCTCTTCAAATATCTTAATCATTCCAGTACTTATTAGCTACTGAATACTAGAGGAAATTATGTTCTTTTTGGAACACAGAGCTCTCTGCTGACATCTGTCCATTTTAGGAACTGTCCAGAGCAGCATATGTTTTCTATGGGGATCTTCTCCTACTCAGTTGGACAGTTCTTAAAATGGACAGATGTGTCGGCAGAGAGCTGTGTTCCAAAAAAAAGAATTTCCTCGAGTATTCAGCAGCTAAGTAGTACTGGAAGAATTAAATATTTATATACGTATTTTTTTTGAAAAGTAATTTACAAATCTGACTTTCTGGCACCAATTTCATAAAAAATAAATACATTTTTTTAAAAATTTTTCCCAAGAGTACCCCTTTAAGAAGGGTGACCTGCTGCTCCAGTTTCTCTATAGAAACCATGGAAATGGCTGAATGAAAGGATCAGTGACTCATGTGTGATCCACTACTCTAATCTGAATGGGGACTTGGTTCCTTGTTCTTAATCATGGGCAGTTGTAATCTCATGATCTGTGAGTTGGGACAAAAATACTTGGCATGATGTAATGCTTTATTTTTCTAGTGGGGCACTGTAGGAAAACTGAATGCGTGATGTGAATGTGATGCGGAAACTTCCCACATATTACAGCTGACTGCTCTGAATCCCAGCAGTAGGACATCTTGTGTAACTACTGCTTCAGGAGCAACCCCAAAATTACCACACTTGGGGTGCGTCCGACTGGAGGACTGTGCCACCAAAATTGGAAACTATTGGCAGGTCTGAGACAGCCATGCAATCCACTGATCTAATATCGGTGACTTCTCCAAGGGAGACAACTATTTACTTTAGTTTTCCTAAAAATGTAGCATGCTAGTATAAGATCTGTGTAATATTTGCCACGTGGACCCTGTATTGTGGATTATTTCCTTCTGAAGAGTAATGACTTGCCTCTCTTGCAGTATCTTCCCGTTTGATCTGTCTAAACTCTCAGCTCAAGCCAGTGACTAAGAAGGTAAGTGACAGTCTACTATAAACTCCTGCAACATGGCAGTCTACTGGGTATGGAGCCTATATAGCTGTATAGCCTACATGCGCTGCCATACAGGCTCCGTGCAGAGCGTATGCTAGGGGTGAGCTAAGCAGCACGTCATGTGAGGTGAAGCTTCCACCGATAACTTCTGGACAGGAAGTGATGTTGTACGACATGCGGCCATTTTGTTACTTCCTGTGCTGTTGGCTCCTCTGTACATAACGCAGATCCTTAAGACAGTTTTACTTAAGAGACCAGTGACAGATCTAAATGTCATTACCCTATAATTTTTTTTTAAGGGCCTAACATTTGGGACTCACCTCACTGGGAATGATGGGGACACAGCTCTGGGGTCGCTCTGCATAACTTCATGTATATTTGTACTTGCACAGCTGCATAGTGAAAAATTAATGAAGAGGCCCAGCATTAAAACACTAAGCTAAAATGTTGGCACCAAAGTTGTGTTGCAAAAGCAGGCACTTGTCTGAATAGGAATAGTAAATGTGGGCCATAATCTATAGCGGTAGAGTAGGAGCAGCACTCTTTATTTTCCTTCTTACTAATATATATATTTGTTTCCTTTCTAGCTCACATCAATGTACCTGCAGGTAAGTAATACTGGATTAGGTATTTGGGTCTTTATGGGTACTGCACTGTAGTTCCTACACTCAAGAAATGGATCCCCCCCCCCCTCCCTTGCTGTACTCCTGCACTTAGTGGAAGATCAGGGAGCATGCATGCTGTAGGAGATATATATTGTTGTTCTATGCAGCTTGCATGCTCCCTGATCTTGTGAAGCAGAAAGTCCTGTTGTGGGTGGGCCTTCTGGCCCTCAGGCAGTGCTTGACTGCCCAACCTGTCAGTCAGAACAAGATTCCTTGGGATACCAGGACCATCTATACACCCTGGCTAAGGCAAAGTGGTGTGTTGGTACCAGCTCAACCCTGTAGAATGTGCTCTTGAGTCGCCTACTGCCCCTGATCATTGAGTCTGTATCTAATACAGGATCCGTCAAGAACAAAGATTGCTCAGTGGCTTAATCCGGAGTCAAACCATGGTGTGGTTTCTGTGGACTTCCAGCTGATTAGCGATGCTCCTCCTGGCAGCTATGTGCTATCAGCAGAAGGAGAATTCCAATATCCTATCAGCCAGTATTTTACAGTGGAACAATATGGTAATGTATACATTTTGTTCTTCCTAAATGGGGGTGTTAACTGTACAGTCATCTTAACGTGGATAGATATATCTCACAGGTGTTCAGCTAAAAGCCGTCTTAGGCCAATGGCATGGGGTCGATTCACAGTGGAATTACGCCTCATATTAAAGCCCATAGACTTCTATGGGATTCCGCACTCCCATTCAAGGTGGAATGGGAGGCCGGAATCCCATAGTCTACAGGCTTTAATTCTGAGGTGTGAATAGGCCACACTCTTCACTTCAACTGGCTTCTTCCATGGCAAAATTTTTTAAAGCTTCATCTTAATTTGTTTTCTGATTCAGTATTTTAGGAGGCTTGGATAAGTGCTCATTCAAATCATTTTATCCCTCCGTGGTGCCTATGTCAAGCAATTAAAACTGGATGCTGACATATACATGGCTGGACCCTATTGACTTTAAAAGGGAGCTCCAGTTGGGAATTATTTGGTTTTTTTCCAGTTGATTGGTGCCAGAAAGTTATACAGACTTGTAAATTACAGACTTGTAAATTGATAGAACTGGAAGGATTATCAGCTGTTGTGTAGATCTCTCCCATCTGATCTCCGCTGCCACCTCTGTTCGTATCAGGAACTGTCCAGAGCAGGAGAGATTTGCTATGGTGATTTTTCTCCTGCTTTGGACAGTTCCTGACACAGGTGGCGGCAGAGAGCACTGAGCAGCCTGGAAAGAACTAGACTGCTTCCTGTGGTGCATTCAGCAGCTAAGTACAGGAAGCATTAAGCTTATTAAGTAATTTACAAATCTGTTTAACTTTCTGGCACCAGCTAATCAGAAAACCATAAGTAGTCAACTAAGGACTCTGGGGGATTCATCGAAACCTGCACAGAGGAAAAGTTGCCCATACCAACCAATCAGATCGCTTCTTCAATTTTTCAGAGGTCTTTTCAAAAATGAAAGAAGCGATCTGACTGGTTGCTGTGGGCAACTGGTCAATTTTTCCTCTGCACAGGTTTTGATAAATCAGACAAAGCTTTTGAGTCAGAGTAAAACCAAAGTCATTAGATGAATGCATTTTGGTCAATTTAGTCAATGGGGTCCATGCATTTATAAATTGACGTGGCATTTTGGCTGCCAACATTTAAGGGCAATGGAGGACTTTGTGATATGTACAATCCCTATTAATTTCAGAATGATGCATGAAATGGTTTGGCCTTGGTGGTTACACCATTGCTAACTCTAAAATGGAACCTATTGAATCATCAATGGAAATGCTTTGAAACCCCTGTCTGCTAGTAAAATGGTTATTGGTCTAGATGTGCTATTACTTTCAGTTTTTAATTTTGAATTTTTTTTTTTTTTTTTTAGTGTTGCCCCGATTTAAAGTTAATCTGGATTATCCACGAACTGTATCAGTGCTTGAAGAGTCTATAAATGTCAATATTTCCGCAATGTAGGTGGAGTTGGTACTACTGGTTGGTTGTGGATTTTTAATTACTTGTTGCAATTTGTAAGGAATACCTGATTGTTCCTTTTTAGCTATACCTATGGTGAGCCTATGTCCGGCTCTGTCACCGCTCGGTATTGCAAACAGCCACAGTACTATGGAAGACGACAAAACTGCTTCAATGAGAAAAGTGGCTTCTGTGCCAATATGACAGGAGAGGTGAGTAGCATGGTAAAATTGAGGGTGGGGTATCTGTAGGTACACAGTTGTGGCTCTCTGCTTGTCTAAGACAACGCTGACTTATTGGTGCTCGTGGTGCCCCACTGGAATGTCAATTGTTTTTTTCTCTTGTAGAACAAACTTATATTTTCCAGAAGATTCATAGTTCCAGTCTAAATGGTACAGATTAGACTTAAAATTGCAAAACCTCAAAAAAAATTAATAAATTTAAAGTCCCATCTTACAATAATACAAAAGCTTTGTAAATATGGGTTTCATGTCAATTGCAATTGACCCACAGAATAAAGCACTGTGTATTAAAAAAAAAAAAAAAAAAAAATTATAATAATGATGCATTCTTCACCCCTCCCCTTTAAAGTTACAAAATTGTAGGGAGATGTCTCTTAAAGCCAAATTAGATTTTTGTCATTGGTTTTTATCATTCAGGCCAAAACCTGCTATATACTTAAAGGGTTTAACATTTGCCTGTGTGACTGTAGCCTAACTACTGTGTTTTTGGATATTGCACTGGCAGAACACGCCAGCACTAGACCCGCTCGGAAAGGCAACGTCTCGTAGATGGTAATGCATTTACGTGCAGAGTCCACAGAAAGAATAGAAATGTCTAGTCTTTCTGCAGACACCAGAATTTCCATGCCAGATGTGAACAGGGCAGCAGAATCCCTTTGAAATCAATAGGACTCTTCTGCTGCAGAATCTCTTTTGCACACATTCCATCATGTGAACATAGTCAATCAGTAGGTAACTTATCCTTTATGTAACGCACACAGTTCTCCAGAGGAAACACGTGATGCAGTGAAAGACCATTTGGTAGCAATTGCCATACAAATGTGTGTGTGTATGTATGTATGTATGTATGTATGTATGTGTATATATATGTATGTATGTGTATATATATATATATATATATATATATATATATATATATATATATATATATATATATATATATATATATATATATATATATATATATATATATATATATATATATATATATATATATATATTTATAATATATATATATACAGTACAGCTATGTGTATATACAATAGCTGCTTGGCTCTAGTTGGCACAATTACGATTTCTGTCCAAAAAGTGGTTTTTCTAGCTATTTATCGAACTTAAGTGTGTAAAAGTGGTGCCTGACTTAATTCATCTCAAGATAATTCTTCCGCTAAATGTCCAATGGCATCATTTTCCACTAAACACTCTTGTCATGCCCTGCCCTTCTTGCAGCTTGGTCCAGATGGTACGTACAGTGGTGTCATTGACCTGTACTCTTCATTTATGAGGTCAGTAAGAGGAGGATCCTTCACCATGGACGTCACTGTGACTGAAACCGGAACAGGTAACCAGCTAGAACACCATGGCAGGGTATAATGTTAACTTGACCTATTGGATGAGATATGATCTGAATATTTATTTTTTATTTTTTCAGGAATTCAAGTCACAGAGACTGGCTACATGTACATTACCAGCCAACCAGCTAGACTCAGTTTTGACTATGATTATTCAGAACAGTATTATAAGAGGGGTCTGAAGTACGTTGTTGCGGTGAGTAGTGATCGACTGTGCTGACTTGATGATATTTCATAGACTATACCAAAATTTAGTTTTGGTAGTCTGTCAGTGTACAAAAGGTAAAGAGAAATAAACACACGATAGTCTATGTAGCCTAGCCATTTTGTGAATCTGACAGAGAACAATAGATACAGGTTCTATCAGGAGTCTTTAAAGGATTTGTATACTAATACTATGCAGGTAGTGGGTCATAGTCTTGCCAACCATGATGCAGAATTTGTTGTTGGCTATAATCTTATCCTCTTATCAAAAATTTACTCTGATCTTCTTCTTCTTTATAAGCAATAACTTAATCCCAATTGACATAATCTTCTAGGCAAAACTAACCGATGAGAAAGATCAACCAATTCCAAACCAAGAGCTCGAGGTACAGGTTGATGATGGAGAGCCCGAGAAGGCAATCACTGATTCTGAGGGCAGGATTGAACACAGAATAGACACCATGAATATGATCAAGCCAAATTTTACCCTCCGGGTGAGTCAAGTAATATACTATAACCTATGGTACTAATGCAATGAAAGTGACTTTGTACTATTTTGGCCACATGCAGTAGACATCTATTATCTTTTTAGAAACTGCATTAGGCTTTTAGCATAAAGTCAAATTGTAATGAGACCCTAGAGAAGGTTGAATAAAGTGTGAAGACGGAAGAGGTTGGCAGTGGAATTGTTCTAGACTGAGAGCCTTAAGAGACATATTGTGATACACTTGTGGTCATCCCCTAGTCTAGTAACTTGCATGTATGTAGGACCCTAATAGTGGCTGTATCTTTATTTTTGTGGCTTCTATATTTTGCATCAAACTCTATCTGGCTTCTAACTCTCTTAACAGGTCAGTTATAAAAACCCCGATCAGTGTTATTTTTCTGAATGGTCAGAACAAGACTACCCCATGGCTGAAAAAACAGTTTACCGCTTTTACTCCTATTCTGGTAGCTTCCTGCAAATAAAAAAACCTAAAGGAGAACTGAGTTGCGGACAGAGCCACAGTATTGAGGTGTCATACATCATAAGCCCAGAAGGAATTGGAGCTGGAGTGAACAAGGCCACTTTCTATTATTTGGTGAGTATTGTCTATAGATATGATAAAGTGCTGGGTCAAGAGGAGAAATGAGATGGAGTCAGTCTAGAGATATACTTGGCTCATCTTGAGTTGAGTGCCAAAGAAACTTTAGTGCTTCCAATAAGGCCTTGTACTTGGGAGCACAATGGATTGCCTGCAGCTCACTAGTGTGGAGCTGCAGGAATCTGTGCCACAACATGGTTCCTCAATACAGGGCTATGCCGATAGCTATTTAGAATATCCCCACATAATCAGCCATTCCATGGAACATCGCCCAATAGAATTATGTGGGTGCTGGACTCCTCAGCAGTTGAGACTTGATTTTAGATGTTAAAGCATAAGCTTGTTGACTACATATAGTAGAACAATACATGTGAGTAGTAACTATATAACATAAGCTACTAGGTTAGGAATATCCTAAAATAAGGTTACATATCACTCTATCCAGAGGAACCTCATGATATCAAGATGGACAATATCTAATCCTAGACATAGCAATATGGAATGCTAAATACACTCCTCTCCCCCCCCCCCCCCCCCTTTCTAACCAACTACACATGACTCAAAGAATGGGCAAATAATCTAAGGATATAAACATGGAAGAACACTTGTGCCCAATTCTGGACTATTTTCCAAACATGTCTATTTGTCTTAATCTTACCAATGATATATGGTTTTGCTAGACTATATTTTAAGAGGAAAAACTTGAAACAAGATTTCTATGTGGGAAATTTACTTAACACTTAGCTTGGCGAATAGCAGTTCAATCAATATCTATAAGCAATTGTTTAATGCTTTCTTAGAGATCTGAATAGACTCTTCTGCAGTTAGAATCTATAATACAGAACAACGAACAACTGAGGACTAATCTCAATATGGAGATAATATACCATTTAGATTGGCGAAATAGAATAAATTCCATCTAAATTATCCAAATTAGTCTTAATTAAATGGAATACTATTGTCTATTACCAAGTCAATGAAAACGTTACTTTTGCTCTTAGGAAAGCTAGGTGGTCCATCGCATCATCAGGGATAGGCATTTCTTGGTACCATGTGATCAGTCCTGCTTGTTGAGTTGTTCTCATAGCTCCTATATTGTTGGACCGCCTTCCTTTGGCAGACTTCTTTGTCAAAGTCTTTCCTCTAGGTGTGTCCCTAGGTCTCTCCTTTTTTCTTTGTGTTTAACAGACTTTTTAATTAGACAAATTCTCCTAAATTGGAATCCCCCAATGAAGGTATACTGGGCATGTACATACAGTAATGACTGACATCCCTAGAATACCCAGAATGCATTTCTGGTTTGTGTAATGACTACTACCCATACGCTAGGGGGTGCTATTACATAGGAAATAGCATCATTACCATTAAGGGTTAACTGTACAGTTGGATTCAACACATTACATATAGAGCCCTAAATTAGGACTATCTTTGAAATAAAGTGTGTGTGTGTGTGTGGAATTTAAAACCTGGATTCTCAGACATCTTGGGGCTTACCTAGACATCCAAATTTATGGGAGAGAAGAATACCATGTAGGTCTCTTTTAGAGACGTGTAAATCTGTCTAGTCAAATGGGTAATTGTTGGTTACAATAACAGACACAAGACTAGCACGGCTTAGAACAAGGTCACGGTTCACATTTGGAATGCTTACAGATGCTAATGACTGCAATGCTCTTCAGTTAAAGTAAGACTGTCTTTACAGTATACACAAGATGTCCGATATCTTACTATTAAGCATGGTGGTTCATTTTTGGGCCGTATAACTAGCACAACTTTATTTATCCTGTTCAGCCAATTTTTTTTATTTAGGCTAGTGCTGGAAATTGTTAGCCACAGATCAGCTAAAAAAATGGAATTTACATATATTTAAGGCAAACTGACTTCGGTTTCTACTTGTCCATTTGTCATTTAAGAATTTTCCCTGATTTATTACTGAGTTTTCTATCATGGATTTTATTTTTTTTATTTTTTTTTTAAATTTAACTTGTCTGCTCATTTCAAAACTTTTTTTTTTTCTCGACGTTGAAAACCTATCCTGGTAAACTTCCCTTCATGTGTTTGGATGGACTTCTCAAAATCTAACTATCGATTAAAATAAAACTGCTGGGTGATCATATGTATATTATATAATGTTTTTTGTTTTAAGGTATTGTCAAGGTCGGAGATTGTTCAGAGTGGTCAGAAGGATGTTGACTTAAGCAGCAGTAAGTTGTATGTGTATTGCTAGTATATAAGAATATAACGGGTTTTTTTTTTTTTTTTCCCCCCACCCCCCCCCCCCCCCCCTGTGCTAAACGAGAAATCCCAGTGGTGTGTAATCCTAAGCATTTGTAGCTCTACTCGTGAGCACTTCCCATTTTGGACATTTGTTGGGTCGTCTTGAAAATAGCTAATCAGTGTCAATCTGCTGGGATCTATCGACAGTAAGGGCCATCATAGATGTAAACAGCTCGATCAGGGCTTATTTACATGTCTCACAGCTTGAGGTTGGTGTGGAAAGGACTGAAGGCTATCACTGGATTGTTCATGTGGCCCTCTACTGTAATCAGTTGTCACTCACATTGCCCTTTAACATGGGGAGATGTGCAGCCAATTGTGTTGTACTGGGTCAAAATGACCAAATCGGCCAACAATTGTTGCCTAATTGCTTGTTGCCGCCCTTAGGGGGATACTGCCTGTAGTACTGCAGCGCTGTCCCATTCACTTCAATGTAATAGAGCAACTCTGTTACAATACTACACGCAACTTGTGGACAGGAGTGGTGCAGTTTTTGCAAAAGTGTACTTCTGATATTGGACCACCCCTTTTTAAGGACCTGCAACCTCCAGTGATCATCTCTCATCATAGAATTACAAAACGCCTCTAATCTGAATCAAACTTTTCTCCTTGTAGCTATGAATGATTCCTTCTCTTTTGATCTTGCGGTGTCTTCTGACTTGGCCCCCAATGCTGACATGATTGTATACAGCATTCTGGAGAAAGAAATGATAACTGATACGGTCGATCTCAACATCGAAAAGTGTTTCAAAAATCAGGTACATGGACTCAAGTGACTCTGTACAGTATACCTTCTATATATATATATATTATAAATTTACAAAATGATAGCAGGTAGATCGACTACTTGTGTTGCTACTATTACCACCAAACTGATCATATGTTTACAAGCAACAAAATACACAAATGTCTAGATGGATTTCCAGTAGCTTGATGGAGCTCGACCTAGTGCAAAATCTTCAGTAAGGTGGTGTCTTCGCTTCCTTCATGTACTTTTCACTTGGTGGAGAAACCTTTGGGCCTCTAACAGGCTGTGGGTGTGACTTTTCTACTCTTCAATGCAGCTTTGTTCTTATATACATGTATCATTTTAGGTTTCTATGACTTTCTCAGAAGAGAAAGTAACTCCAGGCTCCTCAGTTGACGTACAACTCTCTGCATCCCCAAATTCCCATTGTGCACTGCGGGTGATCGATTCCAGCCTCCTGATTCTTAACCCTTATGAACAGTTTTCAGCAGATGGCGTACGTACTGGGAAAACACTTTTCCCTTTTACTGGTGTGGCCAGCAAGCCAAAAGAGCCTTTGTTCTAACTGGTACCAATGGGCCAGGAATGCCGGTTTGTGTATGGTAAACGGCTATCCCTATATCTTGTAGGTTTACAGCTCCCTTCGGTACTATTACTATGGTTACAATGTGGCTGGATTTGATGTCGAAGACCCAGCACCCCCCTGTGAGGACCCAGACAAGCTGGTATTCTACAAAGGAAGATACTATTTACCTGTGAGCAGCAAATCTGAAGGGGACTCCTATAATAATATCAAGGCAAGTACAAGGTTCCTCATCAAAATAGACGAAGATATCTCTAGGAAAAACTGGTCAAAATACTTCCAATGCTCCTGTCATTTGAGGGGCCAATAACTAAGGCTAAATTTACACAACATTTGGGGAAATGAATCCTTTCAGACGAGGCCAAAAAGACTTAAAGAGGGAATAATCTATAAGAAATCGAATAATGTTTTCTATTTGTTAGGCTAGAAAATTTCCGCCCCGCAATTCGGAGTGCGGCCAGGACCGACTGAATCTGTCGGCGCTAGGACCACGCGGACACTGCAGTCTCCAATAGACTGCAATGTGTTCCACAAGTATTTCTGCCTGAATGAGCAACGCCATTCTTCAGGCGGAAATTTCCAAGCAAATTTTTCTGTTCACAAATTCAAAAGTGTGAATTTGTGAACATAAACCCGTTCGCTGTACAGTACATTTTAGCAAGCAGAATTTCTGCCTGCAATTTAAAAGCTGAATTGCAGGCAGAAATTCCGTAGTGTGAACCTAGCCTTGGTGCCATGATCTGGCCTTTTTGGATCTTCCATGAATGTCCAATCTAGCTTTACAGAATGGCGTGGAAAGCCAAATTCTCAGTTTGTGTTGTCAAATCCCATAGGGTGCATTTAAAAAAAAAAAAAAAAAAAAAAAAAATTATTCCAGTGGTTTCTACTAAATTAACATTTGCTTTCTTTCAGTCGGTTGGGTTGGTTGTTGGGACAAGTGCCAGGCTAAGGAAACCTGAAGTCTGCCAGAACAATCCACCTTCTCCACCAGTTGCGTTGGAAAGCTTAAAATTAGGTGAATACCTTTAAAAAAATAAAAAAAAAATAAAATTCATGTAAAGCCTGACATTTCTCAGGCAATAATACTTTTCTCATCTTATTACAACAGGTGGTGGTGGTGGTGGCTTCGGATCGCCTTTAGCCGATCGTTCATCTGCAGCTGCTGCACCAGTTGAAACTGTTAGAACAAACTTTGCTGAAACTTTCTTATGGGTGATGATACCTCTTGAGTAAGTGTCACTATTTTTTTTATTACAATCACTTGTTTTTTAATAAAAATTATTTTTTTTTTTTTGGGCAATTGTACAGAGTTACCACATACAATATTCTTGGTCCAATAGAATTTATTTTTATTTTTTAAATTTAACTTTTTTTAGTTTGGACTGCATTCTATTCCATAAGCTGATGGACCAGACAGTAGTCTATACATCGGTGGTCTCAAACTGTGGCCCTCCCAGATGTTGAAAAAAATGCAAACTCCCAGCATGCCCAAACAGCCATAGACTTGGAATTGAAGTTTTGCAACATCTGGAGGGCCACAGTTGGAGACCATTGTTATAGATTATATAGGAAGGATGTTATGTACCTGGGTGAACCATCTAGAGTAGTGGTCTCCAACCTGCAGACCTCCAGATGTTGCAAAACTACAACACCCAGCATGCCCAGACAGCCGTTGGCTGTCTGGGCATGCTGGGAGTTGTAGTTTTGCAACATCTGGAGGTCCGCAGGTTGGAGACCACTACTCTAGATCATTGGGAGATTTATCAAAATCTGCTCAGAGGAAAAGGTGCCTGGTTGCTATGGGCAACTAATCAGATCCCTCATATTTTTGACAAGGCCTCTGCAAAATGAAAGAAGCAATCTGGTTGCTATGGGCAACTCGGCAACATTTCCTCTGCACAGGTTTTAATCTCCCCCCATTGAACTTCCTCCTCTAGATAGAACCCACAAACAGATTTTCTTCTAGTTTTTAGAAATGTACATTTTTGTGGTTCTCCACTTGACCACCTCCTAAATCCGCCGCCTTTATTTGTTTAGCACTGAAGGCCATGCCACTCTATCGGAGGATATTCCTGACACCATTACAAGCTGGCAAGGAATGTCTTTCTGTATCTCTGAAGAAACCGGTTTTGGTATGACCAGAAATCCCGCCAATATTACAACATTCCAACCATTCTTCATTGAGCTCTCCACACCGTATTCCTGTATTCGAGGAGAAACCTTGGTCCTCATAGGCGTCGTACACAACTACTTGGAGCAGTGCGTCAAGGTAAACAAGCTGCGGGTTTTTCTTTCAATCATCTCTGCCGGCAATGTCCTTCCATGCGTAACAAATATTGGTGTGTGGCGGCCAATGGGGGTTAGTAGTCGTACCTTGTTAACTTTGTGACATCAAGGCACAGTTTATTCAGCCCACGGTCCGAAGGTGTGAGGCAGTCTTCCTGGGACACGATGAGTTAAACACGCCAACGTAAAGTTACGGTTAACTGCTTTTTACTGAGCTTTTACTGAAGTTGGTATAACACAAACAGCTAGCCTTGGGGTACGTTCACACGGGGATTTTTTTGCAGGTTTTCCGCTGTGTATTTGAAAGTGGGCGGGCTCTTCTCGGCTGTCCGCAGCAGATTTTCTGCGGTGGAATTTACGCTGCAGAAAATCCGCCGCAAGCCTTATTGAAGTCAGTAGGGACTGCGGCAGATTTTCCGCAGCGTAAATTCCACCGCGGAAAATCTGCTGCGGACAGCCGAGAAGAGCCCACCCACTTTCATACGCAGCGGAGAACCCGCAAAAAAAAAAACATTCTTGTGAACGTACCCTTAGTGTGAAAGTGCAGCATAGCCCTTGTGAGCCTTGTTGCTGTTATACTTTTCACTGAACGGATTTGTAGAATTTGTGATTCTGGTAGCTAGGGTCCTTCCAAGACACTAACTGATTCCGCAGGGCATATAATCCTCCCGCGGGTGACACTTGTAGGATGACCAGTAGTAAACTGAAGTAGGCGTCCGCTCAGGACACTGACACACAGCACACCTGAGCTTACCTGTTACTCTGGAGCGCACACTGAGGTGGACTGTGTACTGACTAACTCCTCCCCTGTACCTCACTACACAGAGGAGACTTTTGGGGTATCATTGGGTCACATGGGGTTTGCCACTCACACTTTTAAAGGCACAATAGCATATTGAACTTGCATACATGGGACAATGACAAAATTAAAGAAAATAGATCACTCTTTTACAATATTCACATAACTGAGATCTTTCTCTCTCATATCGATCTATCTGTGCTGGGACACCACGTGTGTGGCAAAGACAATGGATCTTACAATTTTCCCCTTTGACATGGAATATTTTATGCGAACCTCCTCTAATGAGAGGTATGTTCTCACTATGTGATTAATACCCTTTTAAGTCTAGACTATCGCTTCCTGACCAGTGGGGGTCCAATTGTTGGGAACCTTCCCACAGATCTTGGCACTTAAGGGGCCAAAATGTTGACGCAGAGGGGGGGGCATAGTACAGTCATGTGGAGGGGTTCTCTAAAATGTATCTATTAGCAGGACAGGGGCTAAGTGTGTGTGTGTGTGTGTGTGTGTGTGTGTGTGTTTTTATCAAGGTGGAGCTAATCACTGAGAACCCCCCCCCCCCCCCCAGAACAGGACCCCATACCTCCTTGTGCATGGAGCAACGTGTTTTCATGCACTGAACACTCTAAGAGAGCCAGAGATTTTAAAAAAGTGCCGTACGCTGTATCTCTGACAGTGCATGGATAGATATCAAACAGGTAGACAGATGTGATGGGGAAAGATAGACGTTCTCCTGTCAAATAGGAGAAGCCCTCATACCAGGAGGGAAGGTACAGCACCTAAAACATTCCCCAAGGAAATGGGTAGCGGCCATTACCTAAGGCTCTGACTGCCCCCAGCAGGACAAGGTGAGAGGAAGCAATTAGTTCTTCCTGTCAGACCACACACGGCCGTAAGAGCTGCTGACAACTTGTCGGTTTATAAAGAGGTTAACAGCATTTTAACAGATACTACCTACAGGGGGGTTGTTTCTACCTACAGGGAGTGGTGTGTGGGTTTCTACTTACAGGGGTATCTGTTACTACCAATATTTCATTATAATTTATTTATTTTTGTTGGGGGGGGGGGGTTATATTTGGGGACCTTTTATTGAATTAAATACTCTGACTTTAAAGTGTTTGAAAACAATTGTGCCCGTTTATAAATCCAACACCATGCAGGACTGATCTTAAGTTATCCTGAATTAGTCTACATAGTCGTCTATCATTCTGCAAGCTTCAGAGCTGAAATCCTACAGTATTCTTTGCTTGCTATTGATGCTTGTATGGACTACAGTACAGACTCTAGTAAATTCTATCCCCGTCTACTTGCTGGGATCATGATGGGGCAGATATATCTTCTGTAACAAACACTAGGTGTAGCGCTGTTCTCTTTTTGCTATCCTTTAGGTCAGTGTAACTATGGAAAACTCCAATGCGTATACTGCTGTACTGAAGGAAGGCGAGCAGAATGCTTGTGTGTGCGCCAATGGTAAAGCCGCCTACACCTGGGAAGTACAAACCACCACCATTGGTAAGGGCAGTGATGTCTCTGTATAGAAGCCAATGTACACTTACTGAATTAAGGGTCTTTCTTATATCTGGTTTGTTCCTTTTTTATTAGGTGAGATCAGTTTTACAGTGTCCGCTCAGACGACTCACATTGGCCAGTCTTGTGATGGAGCAAATGATAAGTCCCAACCTCCCCGCAAGGACACTGTTGTGCAGACCATGATCGTGGATGTAAGTTCTAGAGCTACGAGAGGCTTGTTCCATATACCCCCAAATTAGTTTGGTCCTGGATTTTGGGGTATAATCTGGACCAGTTCAAGGCATATTACTAGGATGTAACCCAATATCTTGCACATGCAGTAGAAGAAAAAAATTGAGCCATTGCTGATGTTCACAAGTCGAGCAATTGCCCTTTTTCCTAGCAGACTACATAAAGCAGTGATCTCCAAGTGTGACTCTCTAGGACCACACTTTGAGACCACTGATCTAAAGAGTGGACCGCCAAACACCACCTAAATTTCCCTTTGAGGGAAGCATACACAGGAGCTGGGCTCCCTTCATAGATGGTGAGGGCTGGCTGCTATTAGCAGCTGGTACTTACTGTTAATGACCGACATCAACACGACTGCCAATGTCTGACACTCTTGAAATGCCACAATCCACACCAATGGCGCCATTTAAACAGAAAAATGTGTATATGCCGCGGGTGTTGGCATCTGATCAGCACCCTCTCAACACTATCAAAGTGATAACTTAAAGGGGTACTCCAATGGAAAACTTTTAATTTAATTTTTTTCCCCTTCAACGAACTGGTGCCAGAAAGTTAACCAGCCTTGTAAATTACTTATATTAAAAAATCTTAATCCTTCCCGTACTTATCAGCTGTTGTATATTACAAAGGAAAGTTCTTTTCTCTTTTGAATTTCTTTTCTGACCACAGTGCTCTCTGATGACACCTCTGTCCATGTCAGGAACTGTCCAGAGTAGGAGCAAATCCCCATAGCAAACCTCTCTGGCTCCAGACACTTCCTGATATGGGCAGAGGTGTCAGCAGAGAGCACTGTGGTCAGACATAAAAGAACAACTCTACTTTCTCTGTATTATACAACAGTGGAGAAGTACTGAAAGGGTTGAGATTTTTTTTTTAAATAAAAGTAATTTTAAAAATCTAACTTTCTGGCGCCAGTTGGTATGAAAATGTTCTGCCGGAGTAACACTTTAATGACAGGAGTCCTTTTTTTATTTTATTTTTTTGAAGGCCTCTGTGCTAGCCCTATTGGCTCTGCTAATACAGACTGTACAAGCAGAGCACCCATTAAACTGATCAATGATGTGCAATTTTTGTGTAACACGTTAGGATAACTTCTCAACGTCAGTGTTAATATAATCTACAAGAGATAGAGGATGCTTGCTACATCTGTAATTCATTTGTAGCCCCTGCATGGTTTCCTTGCACATTGGCACTGCCAGACATCTAGCTGTGTAACGCACAGACGGCTCTATTCACCTGAATGGCGCTATGCCACAATACCCTGGCATGTCAGCTGGCCAGGGCATAACTATGCACAGACAGAATGACTGAAGAGACTGCAGTGCCAAATCTGCACTTTGGTTCTCTCATTTTCAGATAACCCCCTACTCCAGGGGAAAACAACTTGTGCAGTTCTTTTCTGTCTGACCAGTGCTCTCTGACACCTCTGTCCATGTCAGCTGCTGTATGCTCTGCTCTGGACACTTCCTAAGTACTGCAAGGATTAAGATTTTTCTGATAGAATTAACTTTAAAATAATCTGTTTAAATTTTTGGAAAATTTGTCTTCCACTGGAGTACCCCCTTTAAGTTCCAATTACTCCCAACTATAGTCTCAAATACGTTAATACAATAAAATCTGCATAGGCATAAAAATAACACTTGTATATATTTTTTTTTTCAGCCTGAAGGAATTTATCAGGAACTGACTTCAAGCAATCTTGTATTTGTGCAAAGTAAGAAACCCGCTTGCTCCTTTTTGCTCAATCTTCATAGGTGTTTTTTTTTTCTCTCCTTTCTATAAACTAAAAAAAACTTTACCTTTCGTAGACAACAACCTTCAGCTACCGGTCAGCATAACTCTACCAGTGGCTGTGGTGCCTGACTCCGCCAAACCTTATGTGACAGCTGTTGGTGAGTGTTTCTGGGTTCCTACTATTCTGAAATACAATATTATACATTGACGGAGAATAGGTAGATAAAGGTGGGGAACTGTGTAGAGCGCTCCTGCTGTCAAAGGACGGACTCAAAATGCCACGGTAGCACATGACAATTTATTGAAGGGTTTTTAAAGGACCACGTGTTTTGGCGCTCGCATGCACCTTCATCAGGTCCACAAGAGAATACTAGCAATGCGTCCTGAAGTGCCGGCTGTGCTGGAGTGGCATAGCCACACGGGTCTACAGAGAAGAAAATTTGGCCCAGTGATTTAAAAAAAATTACTAGTTTTTAACTCTTGCACAGATATTGGGCACGAAAATAACTGGTTAGCCAATATACACCCATTCCCTGTTCAATGACTTCTCCATATTCCTCCCAGCTGACATCTTTGCACTGCCGTTGCGAAGCCTCCAGAATCTGCTTCAGAAACCCTATGGATGTGCAGAACAGAATCTTGTTCGCGTGGCCCCCATCCCATATGTCGTAGCATATCTGAACGTCACAGGACAACTCACAGAGGAAATACTCCAGCAAGCAAAGAATTACATGTCCGAAGGTAAGAATTGGGGCTTTTTGTTTTAAGACTCCTGGATCTCCCACAAATGGCTTCTCCTAAAATGGTTAATTTTGTAAAATTGTAAATCTCCTGGTGTTTTGGTTTCTAGGATATTATCGACAACTTTCTTTCACTTCTGGTGGAGCCTATCGAGCCTTCGCCAACTCCATAGAACCAGTTAACTCTTGGTAAGTAAGACTAAAATAACTAAAGTAAAAAAATTCAGAATTTTTTTGCTTCTATAGTGCAGTATAGGCTATTACATAATTTAGAGAGTCTTGTATGTCTTTTTCATGCCTCTTCTTGCTGATATAGCAGGCATGGGAAAGGCTCCATTTTGATTTGCAAAAGCTTGAGCTCTGTAATGACACAAATTTCTATTGATCCTGTGGGTGTGGTGTTCGATGACTGCACCTGGTCATCTCATCAGGCTGCTAGTGCTGGTGGTTGCCCAGGTTAACTAATTACTCATAAGTGAGCAAAATAACACATTAAAACTGCATGTAGTGTGAATTAACCCAAACATGTGCATTTATTAGCAAAAGATTGCCAGAAGAAAGTGATTTGCTCTATAATCACAATTGAGGTGATTCATGAAGCTTTAAATTCTTCAGGCTGTGTCGGCCGACACGCCCCCTCCTATAGACGTCAATGGAGGGGGGGTGGTATGATGTGATTTCACAAGGGTTGTAACGTCATGACCACTGCCGCAGAAACTCTGCCTATGTTTAGAACATCAGGTGCTGCAGGAGATTGTGGGGGGCACCAGCAGCCGGACCCCTGTGATTGTAAATCATATCCCCTATCATTTTGAGAGTAAGAGGTCTCGCAGCAGAGTACCCTTTTAAGTGCATTCTCTAATTTTGCCATGATTTGGGGAGAAAAAAAGTACACAGAAAAAATATATATAATAGAGGTTGAGAGGGTAGATTGGCAGCTTAGCTAAACTCTAACTCGTTGAATCTGCAGGCTGACTGCCTACACCTTCAAGACGCTTGAAAATATCAAAAACTATGTCTACGTTGATGAGAACCGACAACAGCAAACATTGATATGGCTGGAGAACTCCCAAAAACTGGAAAATGGCTGCTTTAGTGCCCAAGGAAATCTCTTCACAATGCAGGTAAGAATTCATGTATGAACAGGAATGTGTCATAAATGTAGTTTGTCATGTGGATTTTTTTTTATTTTTTATAGACTTTACCCTAATTGGTTTAACTCATCCCTAGTGATGTTCAATCTGAATTTTTTAGCAATTTCAGGAACAAATCCAAATATTGCTGTGATTTCGATCGCACAAATCACTTCATTAAACTCAATTTAGTGCAGTCCAGGCTCCAGGGCATCTAAAATGGCAGATCCACATGTGACAAGGAACTCGGGCTGCATTCGATTCAGGGTCATCCAGCCACCCCTGTGATGTCACAGCCCTATATAATCGGCAGAGAGAAAACACTTTTGGGTGTAATACACAGCGACTCCACTGCTGCAGTGGGGTGTACAGCAACTCTAAAGCTTAAAGGGGCCAGTTAGGCTGAGCACGCACTAAAAGCCATTGTCACCTGCTATTAGAGTGCCTAATAGTACTGTACTGGGCTCTACTACAGTGATTGCGTACTGCTGCAGTTGGTTGTAAAACTAACAGGGGCCAGTTAGAGGGAGCAAGAAAAGCCAGTCACCTGATTACAGTGCCTAATACATGTTGTGTAGCAGAGCTTATTGTACTCTCAGAGTGTAACCTGTGCGAGCATAAGTAGTGTGTTTTTTATTTTATTATTTTTTCCCCTGAAACTCATTTGGGCCTACTTGCTGTAAAAGGCTAGCCAAAGCTACACCCTTGTTTTTTTTTAGCCTTATACAGTTTGTAGTGGAGCGTATTGTCCTCCTCTCATAAGTGTAACACACACTCAGCTGGTGTAGATGTATGTCAGGCAGAGAAGTGCCAGGATGTGCAAAGGAGTGGAAGAGGCCTAAATTCATCAGGCAGAGGTCGCAGCAGACTAGGGGCGAGTGGCAGCAGGAGGAGGGGAGGGGAGGGGAGGGGGGGAAGGAAGAGGAGAATCGGCTACTTAGCGGTGTGGCAGTTTTTCATCAAGCATCCAGTATGTTAACCTGGCCACATGCAAGATGTGTCAGCAGAAGGTGAAGCGTGGCCAGGGTCCCAATGTTGGCACCAAGGCCCTGCATCAACAAATGCAGAATCACCATAAAGCAGCCATGGAGAACCATGGCTCTAATGCAGTGGTCCAGCCTGCTGCATCACCCAGTGGCACACCACTCCATTTCAGCCAGCCAAGGCTCCACCACTTCATCCAAAGGGAGCTGTCTGTTATACTAATCTTCTGTCACTCCAGATGCTCCTGCTCCTCCTACTTTTAGTCATTCTGCCAGCAATCCATCGGCGGAACAATGTCGGACAATAGTATGCGCCCACTCCTCCAACGACGCAAAAGCTGAATGTGCTCCGGTCAAAGTTGTTGGTGCTTCAGTCCCTCCCTTTTCAAATGGTGGACTCTGCACCTTTCAAAGAAATGATGGCTTGTGCCGAGGTGGAGTGTCCCAAGCCATCATTTCTTTGGGAAAAAGGCAGTACCAGCCCTTCACAACTCTGTGTAAGAGAAGGTGGGCCAGTCCTTGACCCTGTCGGTATGTCCTTTACGGCCCACTGGGTAAATGTGGTTCCTGCACAGCTCCAATAGCAACTTGGACAGAACGCTGCTTCTGCCTCCACACTCTCTAAGGCAATTGGTCCTGTGACAGTTTGTGACTTGCCTCCACTGCCCACACAAGTCTCAGTGCCCCTCCAGCATACCAGGTGTGCAGGGCACAGTGGTGTTGCCCTGTTCTTCACATGGTTTGCTTCAGTTCCTGAAGTCATCCCCCCCCCCCCCTGCATCTGCAAGACATCCTAACAATGGTAAGGAAACTTTGCATGCACTGCAGCCACTCGTACGCCGCAAAGCACACCCTCAAGCTGCAGCGTCAGAACGGTGTTCCCCAACAGTCTGATTTGCGAAGTTGCCAAATGTTGGAATCCCACCCTCCATATGTTAGACCGACTATACAAAGGACATCACCAATTTCTTGATCCAAGCAGATAGGGGGACTCCCCCTGTGTAACTTCAATGTCAACCAATGGCAGCTCATACGTGACGCCTGCCCTTTGAGGAAGCCACATTAGTCAGTTGCCAAGATTACGGGATGAACGTCATTCCACTGCTTAATTTCCTATACATGTGGTGGAAACTATGGCAGGTCAGGGCACTGGAGACGTTGTGCCTACATCTCATGGTCACATGAGCCCTGTGGGGGCTGAGGACGAGGGGCACAATGAAGCACAGTTTGTTTCGCAAAATGGGCGGTTTTTCTAGCCATCTGACAGGAGAGGAGGTCCAGCCGAAGGAGCTAGAGGGTTGAGACAGAGGACCCAGACACACCTTAGCAGTATGCAGTGGAGATGGAGGCAGGGAGTCCCTCTGCACTCACCTTCCACTGCCATGGCCCCCCGCCGCACTAGTCTGTCCACAAAATTTGGAGAGACTTGCCTCTTGTGAATAATCAGGCATGGATCAGCCAGGATTTCCACCCACTGATGCATCAGAGTAGACTGACCATGGTGCCAAACCAACACTTCACAAATATGGATAGTGCTAAACATATATTAAGGTGCTGCACCCCAGTTACAGATATTCCTCCATCAGACCAAGTATTGAGGATATGCATTAGCTAAAACTTAACTTTTCTTAGGATAAAATTATATAGAACCCATTTAGTTTTTTGCACACTTTTTTTTTTTCTCCTTTTTTCTTAGATATATTAAAAAAAAGTGCCACCTACACCACTAAGTATTGATGTGATGCAAAGACCTCAAAGGTGGAAGGGAACAAATTTATGGTCCATTGTAACCGGTGTGGTTAAACTTCCCCCTGTAAGGCCCTACTCTCGCATTATTAATTCCCTTCTTGGCAAGTGTTACTCGCCCTAAAAAAGGGTGGCTCCACACAGGAAACTCTTCCTATTTTCCATCTATAAACCCTTTTTTAGGTGGCAATAGGAAGAGGTTCCTGTGGGATGGCCCTTTTTTTTATTTTTTTTTATGGCAAGTAACACTTGCCAAGAAGTGAATTAATAGTGGGAGAGTAGAGGCTTACAGGGGAAGCTTTTAACCACATCGGTTACAATGGACCATACGTTGTTCCCTTCCACCTTTTTTAGAGGTCTTTGCATCACATCAATACTTGATGGTGGCACATGTTTGTTTTTTGTTACACCTTTTGTGAAATAAAAAAAATTGACCATATTTTATCCTAAGCATATTAAGTTTTACCTAATGCATATCCTCAATACTTGTGCACACTAACACTTTTACAAAAGAGACCGTTATTCTTCTGCCTACCTGCCTCAGCTACTGTTCTGATCCTGCCACACATCTGATGCCAGGTTCTCCTTTCAACCACCTTCGTCCTGGGTACTGGTATTGCCACCCACTGCCCCACACGGTCAGCAGGTCACTTTCAGGACTCCTGATGCCACCTCAAGACTGTCACATTCTGCCACATATGTTCTCCTCATGCTGATGCCAGCTCCTGGTTGTCTCATACTGCCACCATACAGTCTCCTCTTACTGATGCCACTTCTAGTCTGTCATTGTGGCACTCTGCGACAGTGATTCTAATAGCGACGCCTTTAATCTGGATGTCATACTAGATAACAGTATTTCACTAACACAGCACACTACCTATGTGTGTGTTACACAGCAAAGTGTTCTACACCCCTATTGAGGCTCTCTGTTGCCCAGAAATAGCTGTTTTTAATAGCGATTCGCCACAAATAGATTCAGACCAAACCAAATTTTTCAGGAAAATTCTGCAAATCTAAAACTTTTCAAATATTTGCCCATCTCTAAACATCATGAAATGCAAAAAGATTCTCACTTTAAATGACTCAGAACTTAAAATTATATATATATTTTTTATATTTTTTTACATTGGACAACTGAAGATGAACATTAGACCTGTGTATGAATAGATGTGTAATTTTATATAATTTTTTCCTCTTTTAAACAGAACACAGACAGCGATCTCCACTTTACAGCTTACCTTGCTATTTCTCTTTTGGAATCTGAATACAGTTTGGGAGTAAGTAACATGTCTTTGTGCAAAAATGTGATCAATAAAATTGATAGAGAATAAATATATATTCATTTTTTTTTTCCTTAAGGCAACTTTATTGAATGGAGCTATGGAATGTCTGAAAAATGCATCAAAGAGCGAGCAGAAAATCGCTGACCAAGTCCTCATGCTCTATGCCTTCTCATTGGCAAATCTTCCAGAATACCGAGAACCCTTGCTTCAGAGTCTGATGAAAAAGGCCATAACTGAAGGTTCGATTGTCAGATGCTGAGAACTTACTTGACTTTCAAATCACCTTTACTGATACTGTATTCAAACAGGTTTTATATTTTGAATGCAGGTGGCACCATTCACTGGGAAAATGATGAGACACCCAAGAATCCAAGACCGGTGCCATTTTTCTTGCCTCCAAGCAGCTCAGCCAATGTGGAGATCACATCCTATATGTTGCTTAGCATGGCTGCTGTTCCCAATGTATCTAAGGAGGACCTTACCAAAATGGCCCAGACGGGCATGTGGCTTGCTCGCAATCAAAACTCTAACGGTGGCTTCCGTTCCACACAGGTAACAGAGCTATTATCACCATTTTTAGAACCAGTTGCCAAGTTTAATGTTCAACTGGACCATCAACCATTTTTCTTGTCTTATTTATCATGCAGGATACTGTTGTGGCCCTCCAGGCTATGGCTGCTTTGGCTAAACTTCTATACGTTCCTGATTCTCATCAAACCGTAGTGGTCAGAAGAGGCAATGGAGAAGTAACCACATTCAATCTAAATAAAGATAACAGACTAGTGGTCCAAAGACAGCCTCTACCAGATGCCAGTGGAGAATACGTCATTGATGTCAGTGGGTCCGGCTGGTGCATGATACAGGTGACTTATAATTTTTAGACCTTTTTGTAGCTCTTCAGCTTTGTTGGAAGCAACTATATAGTAGTTTGAGTCGGGGGCATATGTATAGTGGTTGGTGTCTGAGTGGCCTTTCAAGACACCAGTATTATAAATGGCACATGGAAGCTGGACACCTTTTTTACATATATTTCACTTTTGCAAGCTTCACGGTTTGGCACTGATCTGAGGTAACTCTGTAAAATCAATCTGATGCCTGGTCCTTTCCCTTTGGCTGATAGTTCTTTCAGGGTTAATATAATTGATGGCCTCATTCTATCGCCCATATATTCTTGACACTATTATAGTAGTAAGGGAACCTCACTGTTCAACCAATGTGGTTGTCCATAAATATGTAAAAGTTGAGGCGCAATGTATGCTTGGCTCGATGTATAGAACAAAATTATATTGAAGGATGCCAAACACTTCTTGATGATTATCTTTGTGCGCTTTAGTACTGAAGGTTCTTTAACACTGGCAAAAAGTTATCCATCAAACATGGCGGTTCCACAACAAGAAGTAGACCATAGGGGTATCCCGCTGTCATGTTCATCAAAAATTAGTTTCCATTGCTGTGTGAAAAATAAACAAGTGTTTAAGCCTGTAGTGCCACCACAGGTGAACAAAAGCATTAAAGGCCATTGGAAACAATAGGTTGTAGGATCCACGTACACGGTGGATCCTCCAGAGTGAGAGACGGCTTTGTTGCTGCTTATCACTGACAGGTGAGGATGCTGCATATGGGACCCATTTTCTTTTGACACTTAGCTCTTAATATTGGTTTGTTGTATAAAAACTAAGACCTTTAAAAATATATTTGGGGGAATTAATGAAGACCGGCATTTCATGTGCCAGTCTTAAAGGAAAACAATCATCCTGTTCACCCACCCTAAACCCAATACACTGGGTTAGTGTGGGTGAACAAGGATCTGAGGAGGGTTCACTGACTAATATACGTACCTGTCTGAGTGAGAACTACACCAGCTCAAAACGTATGCAAATTCTGATAACATTTAATTTTAGTAAACCTGGTGGGTGCCTGAGGCATCAAGCATTTGTTGTTGCTCACTTTTTAAACATGGGCAGTGTAAAACTTCCAAAAATCAAATTGTTGTGCAAAAAATATGTTTTGCCTCAAAGCAGGTAGAAATGAAGTTCCCCCTGTTTGAGTGCTTCTATCTTGAGGAAAGGACTTAATTTATTTTATTTTTCCCCTCTTTTAATAGACTACTGTTGGGTATAACATCCCGGTGCCCAAAGAGAATTCTGATTTCTCATTATCAATTTCCTCCTCATCTGAGAACTGTCTTAATGGAGTGGCTTATACCTACACTGTTAACATCGCTGTCAGGTACAGTACTAGAAAATTACACTTTTTTTAATTTTTTTTTTACCTCCCCGTTTAACCCCCACAGAAAAGATAAATAGAAAAGATATATATATATTAGAATTAGAAAAACCCTTTACTTACCCTTCTCGCTGCCACAGTCTCTCCCCTGCAAGCAGTTACTTGTGTCTGCATAAGGACCTTCCCACCCAACCAGTGGCTCCTTGTGCCAAAACAGACCCAAGAAAGTGGAGTACCCTTTTAGACAGGCTATCCCCTATTCAAAGGAGAACATGTCTGATCGCGGGTGTCTGGCCGCTGGAGATCTCCGCTGCAGTACCAGTCATCTGTTGCATGGAGTTGACTCCACTCCATGCTCGATAACTGGGGATCACAGCAGCCACGGCCCCTCCATTCATGTCTATGGGAGGGGGCGTGAAGGCTGTGTACTAGCCGTTCTGACCTCTCAAATAGACATGAATGGAGGGGGCGTGGCATGTCACCATCATGGTCAGCCACAGGCTTCTGTGAACGTGACACTGTAATGCCAACCTGGAGATCATGGGGGAGATACAAGCGGTCAAACCCCCCTCGCGATCGGCTTTTTTTTTTTTTTTTTTGGATAAGAGGTCTAGGGGCAGAGTACACCTTTTTAAGGAAGGCTGAAAGGAAGGGATGAATCATTTTTTAATATTTTATATATTTTTTTTTAAGCTATGGAGGATCCCGCAACGAGTCTGGCATGGCAATTATAAATGTGAGATTGTTGACTGGTTACACTGCAGAATACTCTTCTTTACGCAAGGTAGGTTTTATCCCTAATTTACTTACACCTAAACCAAAGTCCTAGTACTTATTGGTCACTGTTTCAAACCCCTTTACTTGATTCCTAACAAATCTGTTAATCTCTTGATAAAAGAAGTTACTAAGAAACAGCTCTAAAATATTGCCCATTGTGTCCCCCCTACCCTGTTTCCCAACCAGTGTGCCTCCAGCTGTTACAAAAACACAACTCCCGGCATGCCCGGACGGATGCTTGGAGTTGTTGTTTTGCAACAGACACCCTTCTTGGGGAAACACTGATCTATAATATTTGAGGAAAAAAAAAGATATTGGAAATCCTGCAGTTTTCAGTCTGGCCACTAGGCTTAATAAGCAGACTCTTCCTGTTATTGAGAAGACTGCTGAAAAGTTCTCTCCAGATAAAAGGAATACAATGAAAGACACCAGTGTATAGATCAGACAGGATCAGGTCTTCTACAATAGATAATGGTGAGTACACCACCTCCATTTCTCTGCACAGGTTAGAACAAGCCTAGAAAACTCCCATAGAAGTCAACGAGTCCCCTCCAGTCTATTAAGGCCATGTGCCTTCTGTAGAGCAGATCACCAAATGCTGTTAACAGAGCAGAAGCTTGGGAAAGCCTTTTTTATTTTTTTATTTTAGTATATTAAAGGGGTACTGCAGGTCACTATATATAGTATATAGTATATGTATGTGTATGTATGTTCAACTGGCTCCGGAAAGGTAAACAGATTTGTAAATTACTTCTATTAAAAAATCTTAATCCTTCCAATAGTTATTAGCTTCTGAAGTTTTCTAACTGCTCAATGATGATGTAATGTCCCAGGAGCTGTGCATGATGGGAGGATATTCCCATAGGAACTGCACAGCTCCCTGGACATGAGTAATCAGAGCAGTTAGACAGAAAACAGCAACTCAACTTCAGAAGCTAATAAAAAAAATCTTAATCCTTCCAATGGTTATTAGCTTCTGAAGTTGAGTGTTTGTTTTCTTTCTAACTGCTCTGATTACTCATGTCCAGGGAGCTGTGCAGTTCCTATGGGAATATCCTCCCATCATGCACAGCTCCCGGGACATTACAACATCATTGAGCAGTTAGAAAACTTCAGAAGCTAATAACTATTGGAAGGATTAAGATTTTTTTAATAGAAGTAATTTACAAATCTGTTTAACTTTCCGGAGCCAGTTGATGTATATAAAAAAAAATTGCCTGGTTTGCCTGGAATACCCCTTTAACTATCGGGAAATAGAAACCAAGAGTAACAAAGTAAAAACGGATGTATCTGGTTCCAATCAGTTTAAAAAAATAAAATCTAGGTTACTAATTCCATCAAAAAGGACCTACTCTAGTTTTAAGGGAATTAAAAAGAAAAAGCAGAGTTTCTCCATTGTAGGTTGTTCCGGAATTACGGAAACAGCAATCTAGAAAAATTCCAGCAGCACACACTAGTGAGAAGAATCCTGTTTATTCCATAATGGTGTCCCACAGCCAGCAACGTTTCGACCAGCTCACCTGGTCTTAAGCATTGTGCATATCGATCTCTCTACACCACACAGGGAGACCTGAGGTACTCAATAGAGGATTTTACCAGCGATGCCTCAGTGCGATGGCTTTAATGTAGTTTAATAAGAAGCAAACTCCAAATCCCACCTAAACTAGAAAAGCCTCAACTAGTATTTTAGAAGATGTTGTATGCACGCATGGTAAAAGACCAACTTTTGTGGCCTGTTGTGCTTGTTTCCCTTATTTCATTTTATTTATTTTATTTATTTATTTATTTATTTTTTTATGATCAAATGGCTGGATAACTTGTTCGTTTTTATTTCTTTTATCTTGCAGTTGATGGATGACAAAATTATTAGCAAATATGAAGAAACCCTGAAAGGAGAAGTCATCTTATATCTAGAAACTGTAAGTGAGATGAAGAGTTAAGCTCTCTATTGTAGGACAGAATGGGGGGGGGGCTCCTGCTGTGACCAGTGAGACCCCTACTGACCACTACTGTATTTTTCGCCGTATAAGACGCACTTTTTCTTCCCCAAAACTGGGGGCAAAAGTTGGGGTGCATCTTATACAGCTAATACACACCCCTATCGTGCTGGTCCCTGCGGCCATCAACGTCCGGGACCCGCGGCTAAGACAGGACATCACCGATCGCAGTGATGCCCTGTATTAACCCTTCAGACTTGGCGACCAAAGCTGACCGCCGCGTCTGGAGGGAAAGTGACACTAACCCGGCTGCTCAGTCGGGCTGATTGGGACCGCCGCGGGGAAATCGCGGCTTCCCGAACAGCTTACAGGACACTGGGAGGGACCTTACCTGTCTGCTCCGTGGCGGGATCCCCTGCATGGCCGGCGCTCTCCTTCGACGTCCTCGCGCACGCCGTCCCCTCATCCAATGGGAGCGACGTGATGACGGCGACGGAGAGCGTGGATCCCGGGGAAGATGTCTGGAGCATCAGACGCAGCAGTGATGGGTCCGGAGCGGCGGGGACACGTGAGTTCTACGTCCTATCCAGTGGTCTTCAACCTGCGGACCTCCAGATGTTGCAAAACTACAACTCCCAGCATGCCCGCATGCTGAGTTGTAGTTTTGCAACATCTGGAGGTCTGCAGGTTGAAGATCACTGTTGGGTTCAGAATCTTTTTTTTTTTTTATTTTTTTTTTTTTTTTCTAGATTTAGCACCTTTAGGATGCACTGGCATATAAAACGCACCCAATTTTATAGGGCGAAAAATACGGTGTGTGTATATATAGATGGAAAAAGAGTGCGGCTGTAGTCTTAACTTCACAACTTGCTGATTGATCAGATTGACAATAGAGCCAATCTCCAACTCCAGTATCGGGCAGGGGAGTGAAGCCCACAGCCGCACACTTCTAGTGTTTGGGGGTCTCAAATATGCCCAGACCTGTCAAAAGTTCTAACTAGTCTAATACAAAACAAAGTAATGGATGGTGGAATAGGTAAAACTGAGGAGTGTATTCTGCCCATACACCTTTATCAGTCTGTTGGATAATGAGAATTAAAAGGCTATGTTAACACTGGGAATGACTGCATGGAAAATGTCCATGAGAGCTGGCATAACATGCTGGTGCCAGGATTGTTTGGCAATGTGCCATCTCATACAGCAATGCATTTCTGTGCAGAGTCCACAGAAAATGCCTATTTTTCTGCCAACACCTGGATTGGAATTTCCATGCCAGATGTTTCCGGCGTAGAAATTCTGCTGTGAACAGTGCAGCAGAATCCCATTGAAATCAATGACTCTCGTGGTGACCCAGTACACAATCATGTGTTCTTCTGTACTCCTGCCCATCCTGGTTGGCAGATGCTACTCAATGTCAATTATGGGTCCCCTCTCCTCTAAACTTTCTATTTCATAGGCTAGGTTCACGTCACGATTTAATCTGATTATCAGACCATAAAATCAGATTGCAAAAAAACATACATATGTAAAAAATTCTTTTCATCTGTATGATCTTAAAATAGGATAGCAAATTCCATCTGATTTTCAATAAAAATCTGACCCTGTTTTTAAATGTAATATGGCAATATAGTTTCATATATTTGAAGTGTTTTGAAGTCTACTGCGCATGATTACAAAAAATTGTTAGTCTGATAAAATGGCAGTCACATGATTACTAGCGATTTTTACATAGACATAAATAATAAAATTTAAAAAATCGGACACCATTTCAATCAGATTTTAAATCTGGACAAAAATGGTCAGCCCCAATTTTACCTCCGATCTTAAATTGAGCAAAATCTGATGTGGGTCAAAACTGATGCATTTGTTGGCTATCATTAATAAATGTAAGTCAATGGATATGACTTTGCATGCAGATTTGTAGGCTTTCAAAGTTAAAAATCATTAGTAGAATGGTAAAATCGTGATGTGAATGCACCCATAGTCTAATGCACTCTTACATAAGGGTTAATGTATTTGTACTTATGTACTTGTTGCCTTAAATCTCTTGTTGCGAAGGACCTTGTTAAGGGGGAGTATGCAGTGGTGAACGTGTGACTTAGCTGGCCAATGGGAAGGCTCTAAATTGTCCCCATATATAGTGAGGTCAGGGTACAGCTCCCAAAGTCTTTGCTGAGATATAGTTTGGTGAGGAGTGAAGTCTGTCTGTGAGGTGGATCTGAAAGGAGGCCTGAGGCCTAAGTCCAGCAACAAAGCATAAACTACTACAAGTCAGCCCCACTACCGAGGTGAAAGTAAAAGCCTTGTGGTAAGTCTTGGGAATATTATAGTCTTGGGAATATTATAAAAGTCAAATCAGCAAGTGAGTAAAGTCCAAGTCTGCAAATTATAACGTGGGCTGAATCAGTCATATACAACACAATCAACTATAGAAGTGAAAGCAAACCGATAAGCTTCCTTAAGTTCACCCTGCAACTCCTTCATGCTAATCTGAGCTGTAACGGATCGTACCTACCATCTTTCCAACATCTGTAAAGCAAGTCAGTTAACCGTAACCTTGAGTCAGTGATTATTTGCCCCGTGCCTGGAACCAGTGAAGCTGGCCTACCTCGGGTGGTGTATAGGTCCACCATACCCTGGCGTCACAATTTGGTTAATTACACACATTACCCCCATCCGACACCACACTGAAATTCCTCATGAAAATTTAGCAACAGTGTGGAATCCTGAACGGAAATTCTGCCGTGTGAACATGGCCTAACTGTACTATTTTTTTATTTAATTTTTCTTTAGGTCACAAGCGAACCTATTAACTTGTCCTTCAGGGCTTTGGTGGGCCAGCGTGTCCTGAATGTGAAGAGCAGTTCTGCTGTGGTGTATAGCTATTATGAACCAGGTAATGTTTCAGTGTTCATTTTATGCGTGGTTTTAGTAATCTCACTGTGGTGGCCCAGTATGGGAGATGTTACCCTGTACACTTGCTGCCCTGCCCGGCAGCCTCCCTTCAGTGTCCCATGGACTTCCTTGTACTTTCCCCCTGTACATGTTCTGCATTATAATGTATGATACAATGTCTTGTTGCACCATGTGATTGGGTCACCTGGTCGCTGATACCTCCTGGGTAACAAAGAGTGACCTATGGGCTCCCTGCTAGTCTCTCCCATATAAGCCCTGGGTGGAGCTAGCTCTCTTCTCTTTTGCTCTTTCCTTTTTGGAGAGAAGTCTTTGCTAAGGTCAGTCGTGCCTAGTGTGTCCAGAGTGTTGCAGGCCTCTAAAGTACTGCAGCCACCATCAAATGCAAGTAGGCTGAAGTCATAGCTTTCAGTCATCAAGTCAGTCCCTGTTATCAGTCAAGTCAGCATGGCCTGCATTATATTGTCCAGTCCTCAGTCTCAGCAAGCCCTTAAGGTATCGGTCACTGGTCACCTCCTTGGGCCCTGGCTGTAGCTTTACTGAGGGTAGACAGATGGTAAAGTCTATACAGTTCAGTTATCTGTAACTTGGCGTCAGAGGCATTATTGCCCCAATGCCTAGCCCAGGATCTAGCCGTATACCTTTGGGTGGTATTGAAGATAAACCACACCCTGGCGTCACAAATACAAGGTGTTAATGTCATCTGCCCCTAGGGTAACAGTTGGCCTCATCACACCCCGTTACCATGGCACATTAAACATTTATGCATGTTCATATGTAGGAGAGCTGGTTTTGATGACTATGAAGTATATTGTAATTTGGTACAAAGTATAAGAATATAGAAGACTTATCAATAAACTGCAGTCATTGAGCTTGGACTCCCATATTATTGAGTGGATTAGGCAGTGGCTGAGTGACAGACAACAGAGGGTTGTAGTCAATGGAGAATATTCAGAGCAAGGTCTTATCAGTGGGGACCTCAAGGATCTGTATTGGGACCAATATTGTTTAATATCTTAATTAGTGATATTACAGAAGGTCTCAATGGTTCCGTATTGGTATTTTTTTTGCTGATGACACAAAGACAGGGTTGATGTTCCTGGAGGGATCCACCAAATGGGAAAGGATTGGGGACACTAGAAGAGTGGTCAGAACTCATCCATGTTAAATTTCAGTTGCCAAAGTGCAAGATAAGCACCTGGGGCATAAAAACTCTCAGGTAGAATATGTGATAGTCCTGACCTTAGTATCTGAGGAGAGGGATTTAGGAGTAATTATTTCAGAAGACTTAAAGGTAGGAAGCAGAAAATGCTAGCAGAATGCTTGGATGTATAGGGAGAGGTATAAGCAGTAGAGAGAAGTGCTCATGCCGCTGTACAGAACACTGGTGAGACCTCTCTTGGAGTATTGTGCGCAGTACTGGAGGCCGTATCTCCAGAAGGATATACTCTAGAGAGTTCAGAGAAGATACTAAACTAGTACATGGATTGCAGGATAAAACTTACCAGGAAAGGTTAAAGGAACTGAACATGTATAGAAGAGACAGAGGGGATATGATAGAGACTTCTATATACATAAAGGGAATGAACACAGTAGAGGAGAGGAGATTTATACAGGGAAAAATCTACCAACAGAGGACATTGTTTTATATTAGAGGGGCAAAGATTTCTACAGTAATAGAGTAATACTTCCAGATGAGAGTAGTGGTCGCTGAAAATGCAATGAAGGAGTTTAAGCATGCATGGGATAGGTATAAGACTATCCTTCATATAAGATATAAGATAGGAATAAGGCTATCCTTCATATAAGATAAGTATAAGGCTGTCCTTCATAAAAGATAGGGATAGGAATAAGGCTATCCTTCATATATGAAGGATAGCCTTATTCCTATCCCTATCTTATATGAAGGATAGCCTTATACTTATCCCTATCTTAGGGATAAGTATAAGACTATCCTTCATATAAGATAGGGATAAGTATAAGGCTATCCTTCATCCTTCATATAAGATAGGGATAGGAATAAGGCTATCCTTCATATAAGATAGGGCCAGGGACTATTGATAGGATTCAGATTATTGGGCAGACTAGATGGGCCAAATGGTTCTTATCTGCTGACACATTCTATGTTTCTAGGTTTGTTCTGTACAGTGCAGGAAATAAGTTTTTATTCATAGAAACAAACAGACCTGAAGTGACGAACTATAGGGACTTCCTAGATCATAAGATCTTGTATGTAATCTAAAAAGGCTATTTTACAATCCAAGGTTTGCGATAGTCATAGACATTATAGTGCCATGGTGTGTTATCTCAATGGGGGAGGGGGGGGGAATTGGCATCAGCCTCTTTAAAGGGGTACTCCGCTGCTCAGCGTTTGGAACAAACTGTTCCGAATGCGGGAGCCGGCGCTAGCTCGTGAATCACACCCAGCCACCTCAATGCAAGTCTATGGGAGGGGGTGTGACGGCTGTCACGCCCCCTCTCATAGACTTGCATTGAGGGAGTGGGGTGTGATGTCATGAGGGGGCCGGACAATGACGTCACGAGCAACCCACGTCCAGCGTTCGCTACTCAGTTTGGAACAAACTATATTGGAGTACCCCTTAAGGTTTTTTGCCCTCCTCTGGATCATATTACACTAAGGATATAGGGTGAACTTGATGGACTTTAGAACCTACCATTTTGGAGCCTTTATTAGCTTGGTTACTGTGTTAATCACATTTTACACTCCTACTTAATGTATTTGTATTCTTCCCTCCAGAGGAGAATGGCTATGGATCCTATCGCCATCCGTGTGCTGATATAAAAGGTATGAATACATTTCACATGTGTACATGGGTCTCTGTGACCTTTGCAGATACTGGTTGTGTAACCCCTGAACATATACCTCTCACATATAATATGCCACTCGGACATCCATCATACACAGGGACTTTAGGCTTAAAAATATATAAGGCAATATATACCACACACTTTAAAAAAAAAAAAATAAAAAAAAAAATAGCTTAATGGAATAGCATGGAAGTCTGTGCCATTCCATCCACCAAACCATGATGGGGACTACCCAAACTATTAGCCAATAGTGTTGAGCGGCATAGGCCATATTCGAATTCGCGAATATATGGACGAATATTCGTCATATATTCGCGAATATTCGTTGTTCTCGTTTTATTTTCGCATATGCGAATATTCGCGTATGCGAAAATTAACATAAATGAATATTGGCATATACACAATTAACGCGCGCGTAAATCCGCATATGCGAAAATTAGCACGCCAGTCTCACACAGTAGTATTACAGCCTTCTTTACACCACACAAGCTGGAAGCAGAGAGGGATGATCACTGATGTGTACTGTGAAGAAAAAAAACAAAAAAACGAATATTCGTAATTACGAATATATAGCGCTATATTTGCGAAATTCGCAAATATGCGATATTCGCGAATAATATTCGAATTGCGAATATTCGCGAGCAACACTATTAGCCAATGAAGACCAAAAGTCATTCTGGCCTCAGCTCTAAAGGTTACATGTAATGTATATGCCAGGACCTTTCCCAGCACATACTGTAAACATGTACAATGTGAAATCAGCTGGACATTAGTCACATTTAAATGGGTACTCCGATAGAAAAGTTTTCACATCAACTGGTACCAGAGTTTTTTTTACTAGTTTGTAAATTATTTATATTCAAAAATCTTAATCCTTCCAGTATCTATCAGCTGCTGTATAATACAAGGAAAGTTTTTTTTGTTTTTGTTTCCAGTCTGTCCATGTCGGGAACTGTCCAGAGGTGTCAGCAGAGAGCACTGGGTCAGAGTAGAAGCAAATCCCTATAGCAATCCTCTCCTGCTCTGGACAGTTCCTGAAATGGACAGAGGTGTCAGCAGAGAGCACGGTGATCCAACAAAGGAACTACACAACTTCCTCTGTAGTATACAGCAGCTAAGTACAGGAAGGATTAAGATTTTTACATAGAAGTAATTTTCAAATCTACTGGGGCCAGAAAGTTCTACAGATTTGTAAAGTGTTTTTTTTTTTTTTTTTGGTTTTCCACCGGAGTACCCCTGCTGCTCATCCAGTTTGAGGCTCGATAACCTTGAATAATGGTAACATAGCAGCACACCAGCCTCTAATTCCAATCATGTTTTGGTGATTTTCAATGCAGTATGAGGACCTTTTTTATATGCACATATTAATGGGAGTTTATTTTTTGTGTTATAGTTTGACTTTCCCGCCAAAGGAACTCCGACAACAATTCCTAACCTCTAGCCCTGTGTGATCATTCAAGGAAGACTTGAGCTGAAGGATGCTAGACCTTCTTGAGAAAAAAAAGTTTATTAAATATTTCTATTCATAAATCAATTGTCTGCTTTAATTTTCATCAAAGTACAAAACCACCTAATGTAACAAGAAGCCAAACTCTTGTATGCACACTCTACATAGGCAGTGCTAGGACTACAACAGAGTTCTTTTGGCACACTACGAAACTAAACTAGAACTCCCAGAAATAACAAATAGGTTAAAAAAGGTGTGTGTGTGTGTGCTACTCAGGTAGTGGATCCTGTCAGTGAGGTGAGGGCATTGGTCGTACCAGGGGAACGCAATCTAAGGGGTTACTGGTCTTCACCAGAGCCCGCCGCAAAGCGGGATGGACTTGCTGCGGCAGGTAACCCCCAGGTCGTTCCACCCAATAGCGACTCAACCTCACTGACTGCTGAGTCAGGCGCGGTACAGAAGGACTAGGCAAAAGGCAAGGTCAGACGTAGCAAAAGGTCAGGGCAGGCAGCAATGGTTCATAGTCGAGGACAATGGCAAGGGTCTGGATACACAGGCAAAGGACACACTGGAACGCTTTCACTGGCACAAGGCAACAAGATCCGGCAAGGACAGGAAGTGGGTTTTATAATGTGGAAGTGTTTGGTACTGATTGGGCCAGGCACCAATTAATGGGGCACTGGCCCTTTAAATTTCAGAGAGCCGGGACAGGACAACAGGAGGACGGGGCAGGTGAGAAAATTGGGATGTGAGCGGGCGCATCCGCTACGCGGATCGCACCCCCGCCCGGTGACAACAAAGCAGCGCTCCTGGTCAACAGGTCTGACGGGGCGCTGCACGAACGCCGTGAGCACTGGCATTTCTTCCTGCCATATGTGGCGGTATCTTTTACAGTCTACAAATCTTCAAATACTAAGAATAAAATAAAAAATTTACTTCCAACACTGGGATGGTGCTAGAGTGCATATCTTCATCAAATGAATGAGCAACCAGAGGTACTCTGTTATATATAATAAAGATGTCTGAAACTGATCGAGTATAGTGGGGCCTAAAATACTGAGGAAAAGTAATTAAGAGTACATGTGATTGTCTCACAGCTAAAATCCCATGGATTGCAAGATGAAACACATCATTTAATAGGGTTTGCATTAATTTCCCCATTGTCCGGCAACTATAGGCCAGTAAGCCTGATTCCTCTTCTACCTTATTAATGGAGATATCATTTGCTTATTCCTAACCTTCTGGGACAACTCCTGTTAACAGATTACTGGGAAGTGTTTTGCTAGTACATCACTGAGCTTTTCTTTAATAACATTGGGAGGGATATTTAAAGAATTTAGTGCCACTTTTTTGCCTTTGGCGGTGCCTCTGTGGCTTGAAATGTGGTGCACAGTATTTAGCGCTGCCATATATTCACATATTTAGCACCAGATTAGCCAATTTTTTTAAGGGGGTGTAGCCAGGCTTTTTGCACTTGCCACACTATTTTAAAAGGTTTAATACCACTTTCTGTAATACTAAGCATACCTGGTGTTAAATGGTGTGCTAATTGCCCCACATTTTCACAAGACCAAACACACCACTAATCTCATTGTTCTTATCTTAAAGCACACTGACCAGTGGTCCCAATTTTTTACCTACGATATTATCCAATGCCAAATTCCTATTTGTGAGTACTAAAAGTGTGGCTCCTTAACTACTTGTTGTAAACAAATTTTTGCAGAGCAGCACTCCTGATGAAAAAAAGAGTGGGTGCAGGCAGAGACACAGCCCAGTCCCAGGCACTGTAGACAGTATAGAAAGCAAATCTGCAGCACTCCAGTGTAGGCGGTAAGATTGTTTGTTCCATCCAAACAGGTGCAACATTTCAGTCGCCAACTGCAGCCATTTTCAAGCATGCTGCAGTTGGCGACTGAAACGTTGCACCTGTTTGGATGGAATAAATTTCATCTTTTACAATCTACACTGGAGTGCTGCAGCATTGCTTTCTACTTGTTGTTGTAGAGAGAATCCCAGTAGGAAATTTAGAATAATCTGATAAAATAGCTAGTTCTGCCAGGAGTACAGTCTCCCATGACAATGTCCATTGTCAATGTCTTCAACAAATTTGCTCAACTAGTAGATCATCCAATTCCTTTACTTGGCCAGGCGGTCTATATAAATCGCACCTACATGAGTCACAGTTTGGATTACATTGCAGTTTGGTAATCATACAGACTCTCTATGGCCCTGTAGTGTAGTTTTCTTCGTGGGTTTAATTCCCTACAATTTTTTTCCCAAGATTTCCCTACATTTTGCACTTTATCCTACCGTGTGTGTGTGTACATACGCATGCTCTGATCTGTCTGGTTTTCCTCAGCTTAAATCCACCACATTTTCTTTGGAAACCTTGGTAAACATGTTGGGGTTTTGTGAAAAGGTCAGACACTCCCTGTTCCCAGACAGCCATTCCCCTTTCAGGTTTTCTCAGTAAAATGGAGTTGGTCAGGTTTTTTCATTTCTGGCACGGAGACCAAATCTGGCACACAACCCGACAAAACGTTGGCAGACACTCATGGTCTTTAGACTTTTTTTTTTTTTGTCTAGAAAAGGTGCAAGCAGGGTTGATTTGCACCTTTTTTTTGGTTTACATATTTCTGCTGACTTTCAGTTGCAATCCATGGCTTTTGGCAATACACGATATATGGAAGGGATGAACTGTGCCTTTTTGTGAAAAGGCGCAAAGCCACTGAAAACTCTAAAACTACATCAGCCCAGACTTAGCTTTTTGGTGTATGTAAAGAGAAATTTCTGAATGTGACCTGCACAACATTTATCAAATGCTCTGACATTTTAATCTGGTTCTCCTACACATTGTGATAGATTTATGTGTGTAAATATAAATCTTATATACTGTATATATAAAATGCCCATTTAGGGTGAAGACTCAACATTCCTGTTTGTCCACTCCTCCCCTATCTGCTCTCTCTCATATCACCCCTCCCATTGTCTGAAGATTTTGAACAAAGAGCCTGGGAAAGGCTGAGTGGCATGCCTTTCCCCATAGCAGGGGGTGGGAACTTATGTTAATGACAAAGGTGATAGAAGCTTGAACGATTTGAAATAAAGCCCAGTGGACAGCACACAGGAAACACTAAAGCACAATGGCTGTCTGATTTATTTCTCTATGCTTCGGTGTATACGGGTTTGGCCGGGAGTAAGATAGAGACAAGAACGCTGAATTAATCCACCACAGATGGCGCCCAACGTGGGGCTGGGCTATTTCATTCATAATCTAGTCGATATGCAACTCTTGGTGATAAGAGTTAAAGTTCAAACACCACTTAATATAGACACCATTCGAGTTAGATTAAAACATAACTTTTACTGATATTAATAGAAGGTAATGAAAAAGGGGGGGTACACATAAATTGTGGGCATAAGGAAAAAAGGGGTACAGGTGAAGCCCTAATCTTAAAGTCCCTAATAAATTCTAACTATACGTGTGGAAATAGAAAGAAAAAAACAATAAATGGGGGGGTAATACAATGTAATCTTAAAATTGTGGTAGGTCTCTTTTGCCTACGCGTTTCGCCTTCCTTAGTAGTGGGGCTCATCAGGGATAAGAGAACCACAAATAACACATGATATAAATGTGTACCTAATAGGTACACTCATTTATATCATGTGTTATTTGTGGTTCTCTGTCCCTGACTGTACAAGCCCGAACAAAATCAGCAACATCTGTTTCCAGGGTAGGCCACCAATAAAAACGAGAGGAGCTGGACGGATTTCTTGATGCCAGCATGGCCGGCGAGGTGTGAGGAGTGTCCCCACCTTAGAATCCTGAGGCGCTGGCGTGGAGGGACGAAGGTCTTTCCTGGAGGAGTTTGTCTGATGGGAGCTGGAGAAGCGGAGATCAGACAGTCAGGAGGAATAATGTGTTGCGGGGAGGCTTCCATTTCAGAGGAGGAACGAGACAGAGCGTCAGCCCTAATGTTCTTGTCAGCGGGGCGAAAATGAATCTCAAAGTTAAAACGGGCAAAGAACAACGACCACCTAGCCTGGCGAGGGTTCAGCCGTTGGGCAGACTGAAGATAAGAGAGATTCTTGTGATCGGTGTATATAATAACTGGGTATTTGGACCCCTCCAGCAGGTGCCTCCATTCCTCGAGAGCCAGTTTTATGGCTAGTAGTTCTCGATCTCCAATGGAGTATTTTTTTTTATGCCGGAGAGAAGGTCCTAGAAAAGAAACCACAAGTAACAGCATATCCGGAAGAATTTTTCTGTAGGAGTACAGCTCCAGCTCCCACCGAGGAGGCGTCTACCTCCAGTGAGAAGGGTTTAGATGGATCAGGTCTGGAGAGTACGGGAGCAGAAGAAAAGGCAGTTTTGAGACGGTTGAACGCCTCTTCCGCTTGAGGAGGCCAGGACTTAGGGTTGGCGTTTTTCTTGGTTAGGGACACAATTGGGGCCACAATAGTGGAAAAATGTGGAATAAACTGTCTGTAGTAATTGGCAAACCCCAAGAAATGTTGGATAGCTCGGAGTCCGGAGGGGCGTGGCCAATCCAATACGGCTGATAGTTTGTCCGGGTCCATTTGGAGTCCCTGGCCAGAGACTAAATATCCTAGGAAGGGAAGAGATTGACATTCAAAGAGACATTTTTCCATTTTGGCATATAACTGATTGTCCCGAAGTCTCTGAAGAACCATGCGGACATGCCGGCGGTGTTCTTCTAGGTTGGAAAAAAAATCAAAATATCGTCCAGGTAGACCGCAACACAGGTATATAAAAGATCACGAAAAATTTCATTTACAAAGTCCTGGAAGACGGCAGGGGCGTTGCAAAGCCCAAAAGGCATAACCAAATATTCAAAGTGTCCATCTATGGTGTTAAATGCGGTCTTCCACTCGTCCCCCTCCCTGATGCGGATGAGATTATATGCACCTCTTAAATCCAATTTGGTAAAGATGTTGGCGCCACGTAGGCGGTCAAAGAGTTCCGAGATAAGAGGTAGGGGATAGCTTTTTTTTATAGTGATTTTATTAAGACCGCGGTAATCAATGCATGGTCGTAAGGAGCTGTCTTTTTTGGAGACGAAGAAGAATCTAGCTCCAGCAGGGGAGGAAGACTTGCGGATAAATCCCCTTTTTAAATTTTCTTGGATGTACTCCGTCATGGCTTGTGTTTCCGGAGCAGACAGTAGATAGATTCTGCCCCGGGGTGGAGTAGTACCAGGGAGGAGATCAATAGGACAGTCATAAGGCCTGTGAGGAGGCAAAGTCTCTGCTTGTTTTTTTGCAAAAAACATCAGCATAGTCCAGATAGGCCTTGGGGAGACCAGGTATCGGAGGAGCCATAGGGTTTTGACTGACAGGACTGGGAGCAGACATAAGACACTTTTTGTGGCAAGTATTACCCCAGTTCTTGATTTCCCCGGTGGTCAAATCGAGGGTAGGGGAATGGCGTTGAAGCCAAGGTAGTCCAAGAAGAATTTCAGAAGTGCAGTTAGAGAGGACCAGAAATTCAATCTTTTCATGATGGGGTCCAATGCACATTAAGAGGGGTTCTGTGCGGTAACGCACAGTACAGTCCAATCTTTCACCATTAACAGAGGCGATGTAGAGGGGTCTGGCGAGACTGGTCACTGGGATGTTGAACCTGTTAACGAAAGAGGCCAAAATACAATTTCCTGCAGATTTGGAATCCAAGAAGGCCACAGCTGAGAAGGAGAAGTTAGAGGAAGAAATCCGCACAGGCACAGTAAGACGTGGAGAAGCAGAGTTCACACCTAGAGCTGTCTCACCTTTGTGCGGAGTCGGAGTGCGTCTTTCCTGACATGGAGGTCGGATAGGACAATCCTTCAAGAAGTTTTCGGTACTGGCACAGTACAGGCATAGGTTCTCATTGCGGCGGCGTGTCCTCTCTTGAGGTGTCAGGCGAGACCGGTCTACTTGCATAGCCTCCCCGGCGGAAGGCACAGGAACAGATTGCAGCGGACCAGAGAAGAGAGGAGCCGGGGAGAGAAACCACCTCGTGCGAACAAAGTCCATATCCTGGCGGAGCTCCTGACGCCTTTCGGAAAAATGCATGTCAAAGCAGGTGGCCAGATGAATAAGTTCATGCAGGTTAGCAGGGATTTCTCGTGCGGCCAGCACATCTTTGATGTTACTGGATAGGCCTTTTTTGAAGGTCACGCAGAGGGCCTCGTTATTCCAGGACAATTCGGAGGCCAGAGTACGGAATTGGATGGCGTACTCGCCCACAGAAGAATTACCCTGGACCAGGTTCAGCAGGGCAGTCTCGGCAGAAGAGGTTTGGGCTGGTTCCTCGAAGACACTTCGAATCTCCGCAAAGAAAGAGTGTACTGAGGCAGTGACAGGATCATTGCGGTCCCAGAGTGGTGTGGCCCATGACAGGGCTTTCCCAGACAGAAGGCTGACCACGAAAGCCACCTTTTACCTTTCAGTTGGAAATTGGTCCAACATCATCCCCAAATGCAGGGAACATTGTGAGAGAAAACCACGGCAAAGTTTAGAGTCCCCATCAAACTTGTCCGGCAATGATAAACGGAGGCTGGATGCGGCCACTCACTGCGGAGGAGGTGCAGGAGCTGGCGGAGGTTGCTGAAGCTGTGGTAGAAGCTGCTGTAGCATCACAGTCAGTTGAGACAGCTGGTGGCCTTGTTGCGCTATCTGTTGTGACTGCTGGGCGACCACCGTGGTAAGGTCAGCGACAACTGGCAGTGGGACCTCAGCGGGATCCATGGCCGGATCTACTGTCAGGATTCGGCAGGCTGGAGGTGGATCCTCTGTGTCAGAGAGGGATTGGCGTGGACCGTGTCGGTGGACCGGTTCTAAGTTGCTACTGGTTTTCACCAGAGCCCGCCGCAAAGCGGGATGGACTTGCAGCGGCGGTAGCAACCAGGTCGTATCCACCGGCAACGGCTCAACCTCTCTGACTGCTGAGATAGGCGCGGTACAAGGGATTAGACAAGAGCAGGGTCGGACGTAGCAGAAGGTCGGGGCAGGCAGCAAGGATCGTAGTCGGGGGCAACGGCAAGAGGTCTGGAACACAGGCTAGGAACACACAAGGAACGCTTTCACTGGCACAATGGCAACAAGATCCGGCAAGGAAGTGCAGGGGAAGTGAGGTAATATAGGGAAGTGCACAGGTGAAGACACTAATTAAAACCCATGCGCCAATCAGTGGCGCACCGGCCCTTTAAATCGCAAAGACCTGGCGCGCCCTAGGGAGCGGGGCCGCGCGCCGGGACAGCACAGACTGGGGACGAGTCTGGTAAGCGGGTCGGGATGCGCACGGCGAGCGGGCGCGTCCCGCATCGCGAATCGCATCCCGGCTGGGGACATTATCGCAGCGCACCCGGTCAGCGGGTCTGACCGGGGCGCTACGAAGAGGGGAACGCCGTGAGCCCTCTGGGGAGGAGTGGGGACCCGGAGCGCTCGGCGTAACAGTTTTCTTAATTAATCATTGGGATGTTAAGGCATCATCAGAATGGTTAGGACAGAAGAGTCATAAATAGATAAGTGATCTAGGACGGATATGGTGCTGGTCGCCTGGTATAACGTCATAATTAGAGCTTGCCTAGGACTGGGGGTACAAGGGATTTTTTTTTCCCGTCAATAGCAGACTTCTGGAACTTGTCCCATTATAACTGATTGAATATGTGATATGTGTCGTCTTGTCTTAATGTGTCCATGGAAATTAGCTAATTCAGACGAAGAGGGGGAAATAACTTCCCTTCTAATACTAGATCTAATGTATTAGTGTTTTAAAGATATCTCCTAAAAGTAAGGATTTTTTTTAGAGGGTTTTAGTTTGCAACAGCTGGGGACACCCTGGGCTGTTTGTAGGAGACAGAGGGGGCTGAAGAGAAATGCAGGGTTTTGGAAAGTGCAGAAGTAATTTGATCTCATTGATAGAATTGCATATGGAGAGAAAGTGGAGGAAGGGAATTACACAGAGTTGTATGGAGTTAAGGAAAATGCAGTTTGATGCAAAGCATGTGGTGAGTTCAAAATGGAATTGATAAATTGTAGATATTAAGGCAGTTGCAAGTTTGAAATATATTGATGGTTGAAGGGATAAGGTGTATGTATGTGTGTATACATACATATATATATATATATATATATATATATACAATATTTATCGGGGTATACCACGCACCGGCCTATAACACGCACCCTCATTTTACCAAGGATATTTGGGTAAAAAAAGTTTTTTACCCAAATATCCATGGTAAAATGAGGGTGCATGTGTGCGCGTGTATACCCCGATACACCCCCAGGAAAGGCAGGGGGAGAGAGGCCGTCGTTGCCCGCTTCTCTCCCCCTGCCTTTCCTGAGGTCTAGAGCCCTGCTGCCGGCCCTTCTCTCCCGCTGGCTATCGGCGCCGCTGCCCGTTCTGTCCCCCTGACTATCGGTGCAGCGCATAGCAACGACGCAGGGGACGCCTGAAGCAGCGCAGACCCGACCCCGGCAACAGGTAATTATGCCACCGGGGATGGAGGGAGGCAACGGGGCAGCGGCGCCGGCAATGGGTGCCGCTGCCCCTTCTCTCCCCCTGGCTATCGGCGCCGGCAATGGGGCGCCGACACCGATAGTCAGGGGGAGAGAACGGGCAGTGGCGCCGATAGCCAGGGGGAGAGATGGGCCGGCAGCAGGGCTCTAGACCCCAGAGAAGCGGGCAGCGATGGTCTCTCTCCCCCTGCCTTTCCTGGGGGTGTATCGGCGTATAACACGCACATAGACTTTAGGCTAAAAATTTTAGCCTAAAAAGTGCGTGTTATACGCCGATAAATACGGTATATATATATATATATATATATATATATATATATATATATATATATATTGAAGTTAACACCAATGTACAGACATACATTTGTTTATAAACTGGTGATAGGATGATGAGAATTATCATATCTTCAATTAAGAAGGGGGGGGGGGGGGGGAGGGAGTGTGAAAATTGAACTGTCTGTATAATATTATCTGCCACATGCTTACTCCGTATGGGGGCAGCCATGTTACCACTCCCCTGCAGTCATTTTAACACACCTAGTCAATTGAAACATATATGATAAATTAGGAATACACGAAGTATGACCAGTGAATGGATTTAGGTGAAACTGTATATGTACATGATTGTCATATTGAAACTACTTGATAATATTTTATTAATCTCTTGCTTTGATAAGTTTGTTTTCGCAGGAGTGTAAGATGGATTAAAAAAAAGGGAAATTTATAAGGAAATGCAATTAACTGTCTGATTATATTATAGGAGTAACGAGAGAAGTTTGGCCAAGGAGAATAAAAATAACATAAAATAAATGAAAAAGTGATCACTGTTTAATTAATGAATATTACTTTAAGCATTTAAAATCAGCTAATGGTTTATTGATTAAAAATAATGCGCATTGAAGATGATTTTTTCCCAATTTTTTAAAGAGCTCTGTATATATTTTTTTATTCTTTTACATTTTGTTTTTGGTGAGAATGCGGGCCCTGTCTGTGTGTGTTGTATGTTGAGGGTTTGTAAATGTTGGTATTGTTACATGTTACATGTGTATGGTGTGTCTCCATGTAGGCACTGATTGCTCAAGAATTTTTTGAGAAAGGACCAAACCAAAATGAGGAAAAAAGCCAGACTCAAAGGGGTGATGACCAGTGACATAGAGGAGTGGGAGGAGAAAGTCAGGGCTTATAGGAAGATTGACAGAACAGCCTTGGTCTAAGGAAACACAGTCAAATTAAATTGAAGGAACTACAAATCTACTGTTTAAACTTGGATGTACCTGCATACACAATGTGATATACCTATACATTCTACATTGTATTTATTTGAATAACATCAATTTTAAGTGGATAACTTTATAATGATATTTAGTGTAATATGAAGATGCTGATTGTCTTGAACTTATAAGATTAAAAAAAAAAATTGAACTAAAATAAAAATATAATAATTAAATAAAAAATTCAAGAGCCATGATAGGATATCAGAGAATCCATGGTTAATGCTGAGTCATAAATGTAAGTTTGTTCTAAGTGATGTAATACATAAGACAGGATATATGGTGACCACATGCAGAATGAAGTTCTACTGCAATAAACCACTCGATCTGAGCTGGTGGTTCAGAGAAGTAGAGTTGAAGGTATTCACTGAGATGTGTAAGATATCTAAAGGTATGACACAATGAGTACGGGTACACTTTAATTACCACCCACAAGTATGGGCCTATTGACGTAAGAGTGTTGTTGAATCCTTGAGCGAACCAATCTGTAAATTTGTAATTCAAGTGTTCAAAGTCTTGGCAGAGAAAATGGCCATTGTAGAGATCAGAGACACATGAAGGAAACAGCCCCAGAAGCCAAGGGGATTAAATGGTGAAGGAGGCTGCAGCACTCCTGTTCCCCCACAATGATGGTACAAAGTGTACAGGTGGATGGGCAATGTGGAATTTTCTGCTTAGGTCTCTTGCAGGAACCAGCTATGCATGCTGAGAGAGACCAATGGAAGAAGAAAGAGGTGGTACAGGGCAAAGACTGCATCCGGAAAGAGTTGGTAAGAAAATGTATGTGCCAGCAGTCTTGTACCCCATGGTAACATATATGACCCCATACACTAAGCAGAGGGGAGCTATGTGCATAGTAATGTCAGTACATTGGGTCGCCTCAGGATTCAACAATGCATAAAGAAGGTATGTACAGACGTCATCATTTACATATGACCTAGGTAAAAAATAATAAAGGTACCTGACCAACATGCTCCATAAACATCTTACCTGTTTCAGAGAATATGAGTAGACTTCATCTAACTGCCTGGGGTAGGTAAATATCAGTATCTCCTAGTCTAATTGTACTGATCCCTAACCATAGATATAGTAAAGTATACAATTAAGAACCTTTTATGAAACTGTACCTAGTTCAGATTCTGTTGATTGTCACCCATTTCTTCAAAACCTTTGCAGGAAATAAGTGAGGAAAGAGAAGATTGCATATGATGATCCCGTATAGATGTATCTCTGATAACTGTTAAATCTATGTCTGTGCATAACCATGGTTGTTCCAAAGGTAAAGATAATCACAACGGATTATTAGGATGTAAAATTGTATGAGGAGAAACAGTAGGTGAACATGTACAAATAGCGGGGTGCAACAAGTATTTCAGTGACTAATAATGTTATAAAGGAAAGGAATACTTGGTGTAAGATTATAGAAAGGATAGACGTAGCTAGCCGGATGAGTACGTGGTAACTATCGTAAAGCATGGTATACTTGGGGATATGAAGTTTCGAGTTAAATTAGAAAGGAATTAAGCTGGGGAATACACATTAGTCAAGACAGGTCTGCCTATACACACTTCCATTAACAAACCTACAAAGAAATCTAAACCACAATTTAGAGGAAAACGAACAGCCCCTGCTGGGAGTTTTGATTCCTTTGTGTATATTAAAGGAGTCCCAAGGGGGGCCCCAGATGAGTTTTATAGCTAGAGGTCAAATAAAAAGACAGAGTTGAGTCAATAATATCCCAGATTGCCATGAGTAAAATTAATTATATCTATTATAACCAACTAAGATTAATACATTTCTTTGTAAATGCTCTTCAAGGTTAGACCGAACAACTAAGAGTCACATTCGCTATAATATTCCAAAATAGTACGGCATTAGATATGATGTATGGTGTAAAAGGAAAAAGGGGGGTATACAAGATGTTTGAGAAACTTGATGGACGTATATCTCAGCCAGTATAGGACCAGTAAAATAATCATACTCATAATTCTAATAATCTTGCTTTGTTGTGTGTTGTGTTTTGCCTTGCCTAAAGAAGAAGTAGTATGAGACGACCGTTGAGAATGCCACGCCAGTGATGACAAATGAGGACTTTGAGATTACAGATGAAGCCTATACCCCATTACAGAGCTTCAATGCCATCTATAACACCAGTGACCAATAGGGACAGCATCTGACTCCATATGTGTAAAGTCTGAAGCTAAGGGGGTCCATGGATAAGCAATGGGTCGTCTAAAGTACAATGAAACGTTCGAGAAAACACATTGGGGCAGATGAGTAAGGATGATGGAAATTAGGGAAAGGGAAAATTGGTCATTTAAGGGGGGACTGTGATAGATTTATATAGATTTATATGTGTGTATATATAAATCTTATATACTGTATATGTAAAATGCCCATTTAGGGTGAAGACTCCACATTCCTGTTATTTGTCTACTCTTCCCCTATCTGCTCTCTCTCATATCACCCCTCCCATCGTCTGAAGATTTTGAACAAAGAGAGCCCGGGAAAGACTGAAGAGTGGCATGCCTTTCCCCCTAGCAGGGGGTGGGAACTTATGTTAATGACAAAGGTGATATAAGCTTGAACGATTTAAAATAAAGCCCAGTGGACAGCACACAGGGAACGCTAAAGCACAATGGCTCTGTCTGATTTATTTCTCTATGCTTCGGTATATACATTCTGTATATGGATTTGGCCAGGAGTAAGATAGAGACAAGAACGCTGAATTAATCCACCACAACATTACCAGCACACAAAAGGTGTAGAAAAATGCTTCACTTACACCTACAATGATAAATGCTGTCCTGAATCTTCATTCTTAGATGGCATTATTGACCTAAGTTCATTGATCTTTCCCTGAACTGCAACCATTTTGTACAAAAGATGCTAAGCGTTTCATTTCTTAACCTATGCACTGCTGGCATGTTGGATGTTTTGGCAGGGCAATTGTACTGATGGATTCTCACACTCTTGCCTGCCACCTTCCTAGTTTAAATTCTTCTTTCAAAAAACTGAATTTAATTTCCAAAAACTGTTTACTATTCTTCATTCCCTTGAGAGAAAGATTTAAAACATAATTTAGTTTATTTCCTTATAGAGCTATCATGAGACACAAAGCCAAACTAAACTCTATTGGATGATTTTACTGGTGTAAAGTTGGTTGGCACAAAATTATAATATATTATTATATAATATTATATAATGAGATGGTGGAAGAAGAGTGTCCTAGCTCTAATAATTGGTGACTACACTTCATGCCCACTGTTAGTACTAAAGGGATGCAATAAATTAATCTCTTGCACTGTAAACCCCTCTATAAAGCCCTACTAGAACATTCAGATGAAGGTTTGTTCCTTTACTTGTAACTAGAGCACCATGTGTTGCAACAATATTTACAAGCACAGATATAGGTATCAATCCCTTATTTTTTTTTGTAATTCAATAGCCGTGTGTTTGTCCCACGCAGAGCAAAACTCTTACACAAGTTCTGTAAACATTACTGTCCTTGCCCAATAATTCTGGAATTACATAACTGGCAGATTAATTGTACTAAACTAATTATTAATCGCTCAAAGCAAGTTCAATGTTTACCTGTGATTTCAGGTCACTTTGCTGGAGAAGTTGTTAGATACAGTGTTGCTCCTCCATGTTCAAATATGACGATTAACTTTTATATGGCCTCCAACAGATTTCTTCTCCGCAGGCTTTAGCTGAAATTTTTAGTTGTTCCTGAGATAATGGGTGGAGCCTAGCCCCTGTCCCCTATACACTCCCTTATCTTTATAGTACACCCTAAGTATCAACAGCATGGTGGACATTATAGAACAGTACTGGACATTTTAGACTGTATATCAGGTCTGGGGACGAGAGCTAATTCAGTGAGTTGTTAAAATTTGAAACGGACAGGCTGTTCACCTGCACGAAACCCAATATCCTAGGTTATAGTGCGGGTGAACAGGATCAGGAGTGTTCACTTATGCAATAGCAAAGAGGGATGAAACTGCCATAACTCTGAAAATACTCTACCATTTAAATTTCTCTGCACAATAGAGGCGGGCAGTCGGCATACCGAGCATCCCTGGCTCCCTGTGCTTTCTGAGCTGAATGCTCATAAGGCTTTTCCAGTGACATAACAGTGAAGATATTTGCATATGCATCAGTATCTACTAAGTGTGCCGCCACCTGTTGGCTGGAAAGAAGATGCTTCTTCATGTATGTCATCACATGGATGGTGCTTTTTTTGGGTGGAGAGGACTTAGCTTAAACTATAAGCTAAAAAGGGGTTATCCCACCATAAGGTGATTTTAGTACTTACCAATCAGACAGTAATGGGCATGCTGAGGAGGAATCCGTGCTTGTCTTGAGACAGCCATGACATTGCTATGTTTTTGTAAAAAGGCTATTTCCTGTTGGAGTTTCTTCCCTCCAACTACAAGTCCCATGATTCCTTGGTTGTAAGTTTGAGATCATTTTTCTCCCTCCCACACATCAGCAGCTCCACCTATGGAAGCACAGCTGAGCTCCCTTCCATGCTGTGCTGTAAACAATAGACCAGTGTTTTCTAACCAGGGTGCCTCCAACTGTTGCAAAACTACAATTCCCTGCAGAATAATCACTCTCCCACCCAGCAGTCGCTTCACTCATTGCAGCAGAAGGGCTCCTTTGAAAATCTGTGATGTCTCAGGCTGCACTGCAACATGGGAAAACCTGAGATGACACCTTTTGTATGCTGTTAAAAATAAATGTTGGTTTTGCAATTCGTGGGATCTTTGGCCCATCACTAAATTACAGCCTCTGTAGCACTGTCAAATATATAAATGATATGGAGTCACACTCAAAATCAAAGTGGAAAAACCACAGTACAGGCTGATCCAACTTTATGTAATGTCCTTAAAACAAGTCACAATGATGCTCAGTAGTGTGTGTGGCCTCCACGTGCCCGTATGACCTCCCTACAACACCTGGGCATGCTCCTGATGAGGTGGTGGATGGTCTCCTGAGGGATGTCCTCCTGGACTAAAGCATCAGCCAACTCCTGGACAGTCTGTGGTGCAACGTGGTGGATGGAGTGAGACACGATGTTCCAGAAGTGCTGAATCGGATTCAGGTCTGGGGAACGGGTGGGCCAGTCCATAGCATCAATGCCTTCCTCTTGCAGGAACTGCGGACACACTCCAGCCACATGAGGTCTAGCATTGTCTTGCATTAGGAGGAAATCAGGGCCAACCACACCAACATATGGTCTCACAAGGGGTCTGATTATCTCATCTCGGTACCTAATGGCAGTCAGGCTACCTCTGGCAAGGACATGGAGGGCTGTGCGGCCTCCCAAAGAAATGCCACCCCACACCATTACTGACCCACCGCCAAACCGGTCATGCTGGAGGATGTTGCAGGCAGCTGAATGTTCTCCACAGCGTTTCCAAACTCTGTCACATGTGTTCAGTGTGAACCTGCTTTCATCTGTGAAGAGCACAGGGCACCAGTGGCAAATTTGCCAATCTTGGCAAATGCCAAACGTCCACCATGGTGTTGGGCTGTAAGCACAATCCCCACCTGTGGACGTCGGGCCCTCATATCACCCTCATGGAGTCTGCTTCTGACCGTTTGAGTGGACACATGCACATTTGTGGCCTGCTGGAGGTCATTTTGCAGGGCTCTGGCAGTGCTCCTCCTGCTCCTCTTTGCACAATGGTGGAGGTAGCGGTTCTGCTGCTGGTTTGTTGCCCTCCTATGGCCTCCTCCACGTCTCCTGATGTACTGGCCTGTCTCCTGGTAGAGCCTCCATGGTCTGGACACTACGCTGACAGACACAGCAAACCTTCTTGTCACAGCTCGCATTGATGGGCCATCCTGGATGAGCTGCACTACCTGAGCCACTTGTATGGGTTGTAAACTCTGCCTCATGCTACCACTAAGCACCACCAGCATTCAAAAGTAACCAAAACATCAGCCAGGAAACATAGGAACTGAGAAGTGGTCTTTGGTCACCACCTGCAGAACCACTCCTTTATTGGGGGTGTCTTGCTAATTGCCTATAATTTGCACCTGTTGTCTGTTCCATTTGCACAACAGCATGTGACATTGATTGTCAATCAGTGTTGCTTCCTGAGTGGACAGTGTGATTTCACAGAAGTGTCATTGACTTGGAGTTACATTGTGTTGTTTAAGTGTTCCCTTTATTTTTTAAAGCAGTGTACTTTCCCAAATTCTAAAACTAACCAAAAGACTCATAGGTCCAGTCCATGCCTGACTAATAGACATGTCATATTTCCAGATTTTTTTTTTCCTGCCCATAATTGGAGCATACGATTAGTTAGACAGTATGCTGTGGACTGAAAGTACTATACTTTTATTTCAGAAGAATGATCACAGAAGAATTATCAGGAGAAAGTTTGACCATAAAAGTTGAATTAAATCAATTTCTCTAATATAGATGACCCATAGGCAATGCTCAATGCTGCAAATCATTCTTCCGTTCTGGGAGTTCTCCAGACTTCTTGTATTGATATTCCCGGGTTCATCTCAGTTTTTGTTGATGGTCTTTCGGTCTTGTAAAGTTCGGATTTAGATCTACACTAAGTCGACAGGTTTCAGAATGTCTAATATCCTGAAACGTGATCCTGTAGCCACCAAGATTACTCCTAGAGAAAAGAATATCACCAGGCAGACATTTTAAATGGGCACTGTGGTTAAAACAAATTTTTGATATTGCACTCCTTTATGGTAAATAAAAAATCTTTCTAATGTACTTTGTTTAAAAAAAAAAATGGAATATATAGTTTACTATGTTTTATTTGTGTTTAAAAAAACTGCCACTAGGTGCCTCCCTACTTGTCTAGAGCATATTTCATTGCACAGACTTTGGACTCCTGAGCTCAAAATCAGGAAATGCAGTCTGGAGTGCTGAGGGGGGGGGGGGGTGCAGCCTTAGCCAATCATAGCTCATCTCACACAGTGAACTGCTCTGGGCTGTGTGTGAGGGAGGAAGTTCTCCCCTGTATGGTTTCAGATGATGTCCCACCTGCTGGGGAACACCCCTTCCCAGTCTGTGAATCTGACTGAGACTGCACAGCAAATACAGGGCAATATCAAGGTAGAAAACTAAAAAATAATAAAAATAAAGGTAGGGGTGGTTTATCATGATGGAGGCAGTGAACTGGGAGGATTATAAAATTTAACAAGATCATGACAGGTACTCTTTTGTGACACTTTCGTTGCATATTAATGCATTGATGACTATGTTATACCAGTGGCTTCAAACTGTGACCCTCCACATGTTGCAAAACTTCAACTCCCAGCATGCCCGGACAGCTAACTTTCGATAGGTGATAAGTTATTTTTCACTGCACTACTCCTTTTAAGACTTTTTTTTTGTCATTCTAAAGCTGGGTCACACAAAGTATTGGTCGGTATATTTAGCCAAAACCAGGAGTGGGTCCAGAACCCCCCAAAGAACTTTCCATTATTGCTTTTCTATTTGTTAGTTCTACTCCTAGTTTTGGTTACAAATACTGACAAAAAATACTATGGGTAAATCCAACCATCAAGCTGGGCTACACAACAAAAATGACAAGGCTTATGGAGGCAGCCTACTGACATTGACACCTCCAGAAGGTGTCCAACCCTCCTATAGATGTTTTATTGAATATCATTTACAGAACTTCGGGATCTATAAAGGTAGGAAAGGGACTGTGGAGAAATTCTGTATTTTCTTACCACAACTAAAGGTGAGCAGGGGTAGGAGTAATCTGCATAAGCCGATTTATCTGTAGATAAAAACAAGAAAAACATTTCATCAATCAGTGTGAAGTACTGCACAATTGTCTCATACTAACCACAAAAACTAAATGTACTATCTATTAAAATGTGAAAAAAACATTAGTAATAATCTTTATGTTGACATAAAATTACTTTAAAGGGGTACTCCGGTGGAAAACATTATTTTTTTAAATCAACTGGTGCAAGAAAGTTAAACAGATTTGTAAATTACTTCTATTAAAAAATCTTTACCCTTCTAGTACTTTTTAGCAGGAAATTCTTTTCTTTTTGAATTTCTTTTTTGTCTTGTCCACAGTGCTCTCTGCTGACACCTGATGCCCATATCAGGAACTGTCCAGAGCAGGAGAAAATCCCCATTGCAAACCTATGCTGCTCTGGACAGTTCCTGACACGGACAGAGGTTTCAGCAGAGAGCACTGTGAACAAGACAAAAAAGAAATTCAAAAAGAAAAGAATTTCCTCTGTAAAAATTACTGGAAGTGTAAAGATTTTATAATAGAAGTAATTTACAAATCTGTTTAACTTTCTGGCATCAGTTGATAAAAAAAAAAAAAAAAAAAAAAAAATGTTTTCCACCAGAGTACCCCTTTAAGTTCTAGGCCCAAAGCCTAGGGCTCCAGTACTGAAAGATTCTGAAGACAACCTATCCCCTTCTGGTTTCTCCAAGTCACAGAGACTAGAAATTGATGTTCCTACATATCGATACATGACTTCCAAAATTGTTGGGCTAGGATTTATAGGGCCTATCAGGGGGTATTATTTTGAGGGTCACCTACATCCAGACAGAACACGTCTTGGGGGTGTACGCTGGGGAAGTACTGTGAGCCCTGTACTGTGTACTGCCAGCCACCCAGCTTTTCCGTTCTCCTGAAGAAAATATCTGCTGGTAAAGCAGCCTTATTGGGGCTCTTCAGAAGACTGGGAAAGCTAGGTGGCACGCATACTGCGTGCCACCCAGCATTCCCAGTCTTCTGAAGCCGCAGAAAACATAGGTTGCTTGCCCTATCTACACTCCTAACTGCAGAGCCTAGGCCCGTCAAAGGATCCTCTACTACGCTGGTGTCCATTGCCACCCTGACTGCCACTATTCAGTTCAGTCGATAACTTGGTTCCTAAATAATCCAACAAAGCCACTATTCAATATAGTCAATAACTTGGTTCCTAAATAATCCACCAAAGCCACTATTCAGTACAGTGGATACCTTGGTTCCTAAATAATCCAAGAAAGCCACTATTCAGTACAGTCGATAATCTGGTTCCTAAATAATCCAACAAAGCCACTATTCAGTACAGTCGATAACTTGGTTCCTAAATAATCCAACAAAGTGTAAGGAAAGTAACCAAAAATGTCTATATCTCCATATGGTGACCTGCAGTAACCATATAGATATTTCATTTTTAACATAAATATAAAGTTAGACACTTTACCTGGATTATAATAGTCCTGTAAGATAATAGTGCTGCTCTGATAGAGTAGAGCCCGCATGTCCAAATACGATGTTATGGTGTGGCAGACCTCGATGCCAGCTTTCAGCTGTATAAGGTAATGGTTACACATGGTATTAGGAGTTGGGATTTATTACAGAGATAGAAAAGGAAGAGGCAAGAAGCAAATGTTGGATACTCACGGAATTCAGGTATAAGTAAACATGATTGTCTTTAAAAACAACGTCAGATATCTTATCTGCAGACAAAATCTAGAAGGAGAAGAAAGCAAGATGGAGTTTGATGACACATTCCCTTTAACTTCTCAAAAAAACAATCAATGGATCACAATTGTAGCACAGGCCTTGGCGGCAAAGTTTAAATGGGCACTGTCCGAGATAAAATACTTTTTAATTTGTTGTACATCTTTTCAAAACAATAGTATTTCTAACATACTTCTTAATTTTTTTTTCACATTTTATTAAAGAAAACTGCCTTTGAAAATCCCACCTAGGGCTCCCCATACCTCCTGGGACACTGATCATTCCCACAGCAGCATGAGTGTGTCCAAGAGTCATGGACACGAGATGGCTGATTGACAAGGCTGCAGGAGGAACACAGCCTGCAGCAACACTGCTGTAACACAAAGTTTTACCAAACATGTGCCTCCAGCTGTTACAAAACTACAACTCCAAGCATGCCCAGACAGCCAAAGGATGTCTGGGCATGCTGGGAGTTGTAGTTTTGCAAAAGCTGTAGGCACACAGCTGAAGGCAACTCTAATGTTATACAAGAGTTATCAAAACACTATACCTCCAACTATTCCAAAACTACAAGTCCCAGCATTTCAGGACTGCCTGAAGGACACACATGAATGACATAGGAAGATGTAAGTTATACACTCACCATATTGTCTCTGGTGGTAGAGTACCGGCAATCTCCAATAATCATTGCGTGTGTGTGTTTGTGTGTGTGTGTACAGCATAAAACCAGAGAGGAAAGGGTCACAGAGGAGGGCTGCCAGGCTCGCTCCCAAGAGCAGTGAGTCAGACGAGTAAGAAAGGGGGAGGAGTCATCATAGTGCAGGCAAGAGAAGAACATGCCCCCTCCCTTTGACAAGATGGAAAAGACATCGAGCAGCTATGATATGATATATTTTTGTTAACTATAGGTGATAGAGACAATAAAAACGTATCACAGTTTTTTTTTTGTATTTTTTGTGGGATCTGACAGATATGCTTTAAGGCCTTGGTTGTATTAACAGAATCTACAACACTGTGTGAAATCCATGATATAATAGATGCCAACAGCAGCCATAGGTGCCAGTGACTAATAATGGAGTCTTTTGGGGAACTAGATATGTTGGGGTTTCCATAGTTTAGGTAGGGAACGCAACGCTGAATGCTGCATTGTTCTTGTCATCGAACCTAATGTCATTGCTGATGGAGGCTTCAAACACATGTGTGAACACAGCCTAACAATCGCTTTTAAAAAATATATGAATTTTATGTTGATTTACAGTTAAATATGTATTAGCAAACCTTGAGGCATCCATTAATGGGGTTGTGCAGCGAAAAATAACTTATCCCCTATACTCAGTTATCTCCTGAACAGGCCCCGGCTCTCTAAGAGGAGCATGTGCCATCCCCAGTAGGTGCTCCTCTCAGAGAGCCTGGGCCCATACATTTCTATGGGAACACCGGAATTGCAGCACTCGGGTCTCTTCGGGGCTCCCATACAGAATGAAAGGAGAGTGCGCCGTCCCCAGCATGTGCTCCTCTGAGAGACCCAGAGCCCGTTCAGGAGATTGTTGGAACCCCCACGATCCGACTCCTATCCCCTCTCCTGTGGATTGGCTTTTCGCTGCACAACCCCTTTAACCTCGGTTCCCGCTATTAACTGACACTCACATTGTAGAATGATCCACGATCAGTCGAATAACCAGTCAGTTCCTTGATGTCAATTAAGATCATGTTGGTTTCCTGTTGGTCACCATTGTAACTAAAAAAGAAAATGGTGTTATGAAATGGGATGATAATTATCCATTACTGGAAGCCAATACTAGCTAAGCAACCTTCGTTGTCCGGTAAGTGACATCTGCTACTTCTCTTCATGTCTTCAATATTCCTGCTTCACCAGACAGATAATCTCTTCAGATGACTGGGAAAGCTGGGGAAGTACTGTGAGCTCTGCACTGTGTACTGTCCGCCACCCAGCTTCTCCGATCTTCTGAAGAAAATATCTGCTGGTAAAGCAGCCTTATTGGAGCTCTTCAGAAGACTAGAAAAGTTTGTCCTCTCTGCAGTCCTAACTGCAGCAGAGCTGCCATGCACTCCCTATTCCCCTGTTATCCTTTTATTTTCTCCCTCCCCCTCCCTAAATCTTCTCTCTTCCACCCCCCCCCCCCCCCCTGCCTCCATCCCCTCTCCCATGAGACACACTTGGTTTTGGCAAATACAATTACCTTTTTTTTATCAATGTGATTTTCACGTAACCAAAGTAAAGTCTTTACGACAAAGATTATATATATACAAACATCAAAATGGGTTCCCATTTTGATTCTGGATTTTACCATCCAGGACAGGAGAGCCTCCAGAAATTCCTAAATTTGTCACCCAATCATTTGGTCAGGAGAGACCTGTGAAAGTGATGGGAGCCAGTAGGATTGGGGCTCTCTTCTCCATGGGCCCCACAGTAGCTATAAGGTCAGCCTTAGTAGTACTTACGCCTTTCCATGAGACAAAACTAACTAAATCAACAAGACCTCCATAGTGACCTTTTTAAAGTAATCTAGTTGAACCATCAAACTCATGTCCTGGGGAAGGCCGAGATCAAGGAAGAAATACCAAAAATATAACTTAAGGAGTTCTGTAGTAAAAGATAACTTATACCCTATCCAAAGGACTCTCAAGAAAGGGGTTAAGTTATAGATTGTGGGGGGTCCGACCGCTGGGACTCCCGCGATCTCCTGAACGAGGCCTCTGCAGTCTGCTGGAAGAAGGGGGAGTGCCAACATCCGAATGCAGCAGTGGCCGTCACACCCCCTCCATGTATCCCATAGAGATAAATGGAGGGGGGGTGTCAGCCGCGGCTTCCTGCAGGGGTTGGAACGGCCCCTTTCAGCAGACTGCCAGGGCCCCGTTCCAGAGATCGTGAGGGGTCCCAGCAGTCGGACCCCACCACAATCTATAACTTATCCCCTATGCTTTGAATAGGGAATACGTTATTTTTCACTGCACTCCTCCTTTAAGGATAATTATTATTTAGGTCCCTCATCCTTTAGCAGAACCGAGAGCAGCTACAAAGAGCATCTCTTGCTCTGGAGGACCTAGCACATCCGTACATTAGATAAGTGGTCTCAAACTGTGGCCCTCCAGATATTGCAAAACTTCAACTCCCAGCATACCTGAACAGCCAACGGCAGTTTGAGACCACTGCATTATATAGACACCAATTGGTGTTAGTGTAATGCTTTTTTCCTCCTGTGGTGGAGCTAATAACTTCTTGCCAGGTCTTCCCACATATTAAAGGGGTGATCCAGGAATTAAAAAAAAAACAGAGCAAATTTCTTTCAAAAATAGCTCCACGTCTGTCCCCAGGTTGTGTGCGGTATTACAACTTGGCTCTGTTAACTTCAATGGAACTGAGTTGCAGAACCACACCCAACCTGGAGACAGACGGGGAGCAGTTTATGAAATAAATTTGCTCTGTTTTTTTAATTCCTGGATAACCTCTTTAAAGCTGATTTGCTGGGTGTTCTTGCAGCAGGACACCTTGTAACAAAACAGCATTGTTCATGTTGGACAACCCCTTTAAAAGCAATAATTCAGAATAGAAAAAGTATTGTGCCCGCAGAGACTTACCTGGCACAGATATCAGTATAAATGACTGGCGCTACACCTTCAGTACAGGATTCAGTCCGTGTAGTAACGGTCAGGGAGAATTCGCTTCCTTCATTTGTTACCTTGGTGTTGAATTTAGCTGTGATCTAAAGGGGGAAACAGATGGTGAATGTTTGTCAGAACTCCTTGTCAGATTTTGGCACTGTTCACAATACAGATATTCTGTGTGGATTCAGTTAGAGAAGCCTTCATGAACAGGGCCGGTTCTGCCTATAGGCAAAATAGGCAGCTGCCTAGAGTGCCCTCTTGATGGGGGCGCCGCTCTGCCCACTGCAAGAAAGTTAGTAGCCAGCCAGAATCCAAAGCACCCGCAGCTCATCTGAAGCACCTGCCCAGCCAGCACCAGCATTGCAACACAACATTTTCGCACGGATTCCGCATTAATTCTGCATCTGTTTAACATCTGCAGAATTCCGCACCGAACCAATGCGGATGCAGAATTCATGCAGATGTGCAGATTTTTCACTGTGTGGGATTCTGCAGCCGAGATACAGAAAGATATAAGACCAGACTTATATTTTTCCAGACCACGGAAATCAGAATTTCAGCAGCAGAATTCCACATGCGGAAATTCAGCTGTGTGAATGAAATTGCGGAATCCTATTAAAGTTAATGGGAAATAAATTTTGATGGAATTCAGCACGGAAAGTTCATGCGGAATTCTGTGTGGAATTTACGTCATGTGTGAACGCGTCCTTAAGATCAATAGAATTCTCCTGCAAGTGGAATCTGCACAGAATTTCCCAGTGGAAATTCCGTAGTGTGAACATGGCCTCAGAGGTCTATGAAAGGTTATTGTTGATTGACACGTTCATATCACTCAAATGCAAATCCCTATTCCAAGGGCAATTTAAATGGGCACTGTCATAAAACCTGATTTTTTTTAATAACTTTTGTAATTGACTTCCACACACATAAAAAAAGTTTTATGTTAGTTTTGCTGCTGTATGCTTCTGGCCACCAGGGGGTCTCCCTTCTTGGCCAGAACACATTCCGTCTGGTCAAAATCACAGATTTTGGTCTCCTGCTTGTAATGGCAGGAGACCAAACTCAGGAAGTGTTTCTCTGCACTGAGCTTGATTGATAGCTGCAAAGAGCCTCACTGAAAGCTGCAAAGAGCCTCACTGAAGGCTGCATAGAGCCTCACTGAAGGCTGCATAGAGCCTCACTGAAGGCTGCATAGAGCCTCACTGAAAGCTGCAAAGAGCCTCAATGAAAGCTGCAAAGAGCCTCAATGAAATCTGCATAGAGCCTCACTGAAAGCTGCAAAGAGCCTCAATGAAAGCTGCAAAGAGCCTCACTGAAAGCTGCATAGAGCCTCACTGAAAGCTGCATAGAGCCTCACTGAAAGCTGCATAGAGCCTCACTGAAAGCAGCTGTACAGACTAAAAGCTCCACAAACTGAAAGCTGAACAGAACCTCACTGAAAGATAAACACACTAAAAGTTGCTTCACAGAGCTTGAGGTCTTCTATTCATCATAGCGCTGCATCGATGTGAGGGCAGAAGTGGTCCCCAGTAGGCTTCAGTGATGTCATGCCTGCTGGGAATCGCCCACTTTCTCCAGCTGAGTAGTTTTACAATGTGAACAAGAAGAAAGGTAAGATACAGAGCGGGAGGGGTGTTAGGAGTAGTTAAGGAACATAGCCTGAGTTAGTTTAGAAAAGTTTATTTAGTAACAGGTACTCTTTAAGCTTTGCCTTTAGTCCTCATAGGAAAGTCCAAAAAATACTTCCCATAAACCTTCACTGTGGGGCATATCTGCATAAGCACTGTGCTTCTGAAAGATTGGGAAGTGTTCACAAGTGTTAATAATTATTATTTTTTGAACTCCTGTTTTCCCATGATCCACAAAATAATGAAAGGGGTAGACCAAAGAACTGTACATTTAAGAAACCTATTCCCTATCCGCAGCATAGGGCAGTGTTTCCCAACCAGGGTACCTTTAGCTGTTTCAAAACTTCAACGCCCGGACAGCCTCCGGCTTGGATTGTATTCTCACCTGTATTAGGGGGTTGCCTTTTCCAGAGGTGGTCACTGTGTAAATTCCAAATTCAACAGGTAAGGGGATTCTCTGAACCAGCATCTTGTTATCTTTGGTAACACTTGCTTGGGCAACTTGAATATCTCCTAGAGCCACAAAAATGTTAACATCGGTGTCGTCAACGTAGACCCGTAGACCATACTCCGTAATGGCTTCAACCGACGTTACTGTGTCCTAAAGAGAAGACAATGATTGTTTGAATATGGATCTTAAAGGGGTACTCCGCTGCTCAGCGTTTGGAACAAACTGTTCCGAACACTGGAGCCGGCGACGGGAGCTCGTGATGTCATAGCCCCGCCCCCTCATGACATCCCACCCTGCCCCCTAAATGCAAGTCCATGGGAGGGGGCGTGACGGATGTCATGCCCCCTCCCATAAACTTGCATTGAGGGGGCGGGGTGTTACATCATGAGGGGGTGGGGCTATGACATCACGAGATCCCGGCTCCAGCGTTCGGAACAGTTGAGTACCCCTATAAGTAAGGTGAAAATATATACCGATAGTATTCCGGTCATCCCCTGCATACCTGTGAGGATATGTAACCACCATATGCGTTCTGACGCTGAGACAGCCACGTTGCTATTTGGGCGAGTTCATCGAGTTTCTCTTGATTCACAACAGGGCCGTGCAAAATACCCAACATCATGGTTGCTGTGATGTCCACCTCTGCTGAGGCGTACACAATGGGCAAGAAATAATATGGCCTTCCTGAAAGTATGTTTTCACGCCTCCAGTATATTGTACCACCTATAGGTAAGACAGTGTGTTATGTACATAAACAAGATATCTTAACCATTCAACATTGACTTCTATTAAGAAATGTTCTTATGTGTATGGAATTCTCATAATGGGCCCAAACAATATGTATCCCTTAAATATAAATAGATATATATATGTGTGTGTGTGTGTGTGTATATATATATTTTTTTCTCTCCCTTATTAACAAACACTGAAAATTTTTGTATATTTAGTGTATTTTCTGATTGTAAATTCCATCTTGCGTCAACTGTTTGTTTGCATTTAGTGATATGCTTTACAGCAGGACCCATGGACCATACACAACAATAGACAGGAGCTGTCCCATTCACATGAATTGGAGACGCTACTATGCATTCTCTGTGACCTTTTCAGAGGTCATTCTACATAGAGGCTGATCTCTGCTGTAAATGGTGGTGAATCCAGTGTTATCTATACACTGGTGTCACCTTACACTGTATTCCTGTCTGTACAGAGAAGAAAGGAAATTATCTGTACAGTACATAGTTTTAGGTCTATTGGCCAAAATGGAAACTGCAAGATTTTATGAATATTTTAAAAGATACATAGTAAAATCAAAAAAATTATCATCCTCATACGTCATCCTTATATCCCAACCTCATATCTCTTTAGCATATCCCGTCCTGATATCCTGACCTCATATCCCATCCTCATATCCCATCCTCATCTCGTTCTCATATCTCGTCCTCATATCCCGTCCTCATATCCCATCCTCATCTCATTCTTATATCTCGTTCTCATATCTTGTCCTCATATCCCGTCCTCATAGCCCGTCCCCATAGCCCGTCCTCATAGCCCGTCCTCATAGCCCGTCCTCATAGCCCGTCCTCATAGCCCGTCCTCATATCCCATCCTCATCTCATTCTTCTATCTCGTTCTCATATCTCGTCCTCATATCCTGTCCCCATATCCCGTCCCCCTATCCCGTCCTCCTATCCCATCCTCCTATCCTGTCCTCATATCCCGTCCTCATATCTTGTGTTTATATCTTTTCCTCATATCGCAACCCCATATCCCGTCCTCATCTTGTTTTCATATCCTGTCCTCATAACCCAACCCCACATCTCATCCTCATATCCTGTCCTCATATCCCGTCCTCAAATCCCGTCTTCATATCTCGTCCTCATATCCTGTGTTTATATCTCATCCTCATATCCTGACCTCATATGCCGACCTCATTTCCCATCCTCATATCTCATCCCGACGATAACCCCACTTTATATCCTGTAATTATATCTTGCCCTCATATCCCCATCCTCAAAAAGTCTCCTGTTAAACTGCACTATCCTTTGTCTCCATTCATTCCATTTACCTGTGTCTTGGTTTTGCACCCCATCCTAAAACATAAGTACCCCAACTGATAGCAGCAAGGACACTGTGCCCCAGGGGAACCCATTCCATCAAAACCCTTTGCAGCCTCCTCATCACTGTTCTGGCATTTAAGAGCCTCGAGTTGCCCCCCCTGCAAGACTTTTGAGTCTCACAGTGGCCACACCCAGTTGTCAATCTATTCATCTATTTCCCGGGGGGGGGGGGGGGGGGGAACAGAGGACCTGTACAATGAATAGTTCTGAAAATAGATTTTCTATAATTGTTATTTTACTTAGGACAGAGGTTTTTACTGATACGGAAATGGCAGGGGAGCCAACGGGTCTTTCAAGATTCATCATTCATCAGGACACTATAAACTCAATGTCATATGAAGACTGATGGTATAATGTGCATAAGGGTCATGGGGTTTCATTTAGGAAAAAGTTTACAATACCTTCGGTTATGGCCCGTGCTTGCACAATGGCGTACACCTCTTCCCATCTGTCTAGTTTAGCCAGAGCTATAACTTCGAATACATAGGCGAGAGTATATATATCCAGGGTCTCGTAATCCGCTGCTTGGATACACCTTAGGCAACCTTCCAACAATGTTTCCTATAGGAAATGTAAGACGTAGTATGAGATACAGCCGGACAGTCCATATGTTCTAAGCAATGGATTTTACTGTTGCAAAACTACAACTCCCAGCATGCCCGGACAGCCGAAGGCTGTCCGAGCATGCTGGGAGTTGTGGTTTTGCAACAGCTGGAGGCACCCTGGTTGGGAAACACTGCATTAGACAAACATGCGTCCTTGTAATGCACACAATGCACAATTCAGTATATTTACAGTTTGTGTAGTAGTTAAAGGGGTACTCCACTGGAATTTTTTTATTAGTATTTTTTTTTTTTTAAATCAACTGATGCCAGAAAGTTAAACAGATATGTAAATTACTTCTATTTAAAAATGTGAACCCTTCCAGTACTTATCAGCTGCTGAATTTCTTTCCTGTCTGACCACAGTGCTCTCTGCTGACAGCTCTGTTCATGTCAGGAACTGTCCAGAGCAGGATAAGTTTGCTATAGGGATTCGCTCCTACTCTGGACAGTTCCTAAAATGGACAGAGGTGTCAGCAGAGAGCACTGTGGTCAGACTGGAAAGTAGATTCAAAAAGAGAAGAACTTCCTCTGGAGCATACAGCAGCTGATAAGTACTGGAAGGGTTAAGATTTTTTAAATAGAAGTAATTTACAGATCTGTTTAATTTTCTGGCACCAGTTAATAAAAAAAAAAAAAAAAAAAAAAAAAAAGGTTTCCAGGTTTCTAGAAGGAAAAGAACTTGCTCTACAGTGCTACCTACTGGAGGTAGCTCGTCTTCCACTCAATGTGTGACCTGTAAAGAGCCTTGAAACATGACTGGGGACTATCAGTGAACAGGTGCACCATGGCCATTAAGTATGCACACACCCTGTCCATGTACAGCGCATACACGCCACACACTGTAGTTTGCCGTCCCCGCCTACTGGAGTAGTCAGACCGTCAGATGGGCTTAAGAGCCCTATATCTCCGGAACAGGGGGCGATCACCATACGCAGAGACTTGTGCTTTGAGACGGGCCTGCCGGTTAGATTTAAATATTCATAATCGCCGGTCACGTGAGCACTTGTGCCTACTGAGCGCTCACGTGACCGCCACTTATGAATATTTAAATCTAGCCGGCGGGCCCGTTTCAAATCGCAAGTCAGCGCTGGAAGAGGGGGACCTTCGGAGGATCGGGGCTCTGTACTGAGCAGTCTGAGACCCCACATCGGTCTCCTGTTCACCCGCACTGTAACACGGTATATCGGGTTATAGTGCGGGTGAACGGATGACCTGATCTGTGGTCTTAAAGGGGTACTCAGCCCATAGACATCTTATCCCCTATACAAAGGATAGGGGATAAGTTGTCTGATCGCGGGGGTCCCGTCACTGGGGACTCCCAGGATCTCCCTGCTGCACCCGGCGTTCGATTAGAGAGTTGGGCTAAGCGCCAGAGGCTCGTGACGCCACGCCCCCTCCCATATACTTGCATTGAGGGGCATGGCCATGATGTCATGAGCCTCCGCCCCACATCGCCAGTCATCCGCCATTGGAACGAAGTTCACTCTGTGCACTGGATGTCTGTGGTGCCGCATCAGAGATCGCAGGGGTCCCCAGTGGCGGGACCCCCACGATCAGACATCTTATGCCCTATTCTTTGTACAGGGACCCAGGTCTCCCATCAGAATGGATTGCTAGGTCATACATGTACGCCAACATTCCATTCATTCTCTATGGGAGCCGAACGCTATCTCCAGGAGCTTCCATAGAGAATGAATAGAGTGAGGCCTGCATGCCCAACCCACCGCTCCATTTGAATAGGAGAATCTGGTCTCTGTTCTTGAGATTGTGGGAGAGCTACAGAAGTCGGACCCCCTCCCCCTCCAGTTCACATAGTTCTCCCTTATCAGGTGGAGAGGAATAACTTCAAGGCTATGTTCACAATGCAGAATTTTTGCGGAATGTCCATCTTGAAAATTTCTGGCAGACATTCTACAAACAGCGGGTGTCGGCAGAACATGCTGGTGTTAGGACCGCTCAGAAATGCGCTGTTACTATAGTCGGAAATGCGTTTCAGAGCAGATTCTGCAGAAAGAATGGACATGTTAGTTCTTTCTACAGAGGCCGGAATCTGGATGCAGCAGAATCCAATGGCACTCTGCTGTAACAGAATTTCCTAGTGTCATTTTGCCGCTGGATTCCGCTTGGAAATTCCGCTGTGTGAACAAGACCTAACGGGAAAATGTAAAGCTCTGTCTTTAGGCCTTAATACACTGCTATGTGTATCAGAGTATTAATATTTACTCACCCCAATTCCGTATAAATTAGATTTCAGTAACCGCTTTGCCACATACGCTGTATAGCGGAGCGTATTATTATAATCATCCTAGGAGAAGAAGAACATTATTATAAACCATTGACTACATATATGGAAGGGGTTAACCAGGGTTAGAATAACATAGTGGCATTCTTACAAAAACAGCGGCACGCCTGTCCTCAGGCTCTTGTGTGTTATTACCACTCTGTTCCATTCACTTCAATGGAACGTAGCTGCAATACCACACACAACCTGAGGGGAATAGGAGCACTTTTTCTGGATAACACCTTTGTTTTTTGTTTTTTCAATAACATTTTATTTTACCATAAAATTGTGCACAGAAACGAAAAACTATTTTCCATAATACATCCAAAATATACAAATCCGACTTAAATAGTAAAATAAATGATCAATTAAATATATAAAAGGGGTACTCCACCCCAGACATCTTATCCCAGGGGTCCTGCTGCTGGGGACCCCCATGGTTTCTGCAGTGGCACCCCACCATCATGACTACAGAGCAAACTGTCTCTGTGCATGATGACAGGCGATGCAGGGGACGGAGCATTGTGATGTCACGGCTCCGCCCCCATGATGTCATGCCGTGCCCCCTTAATGTCTGCGGTGACTAAAAGCCGGAAACTTCTGGGACGTGCACAAGTGATAGGTAGAATAGTTTTCGGCCCCAGTAGCCGCAAGGAGGAGCTGCCTGCAGAATAGAAGCAGGAGAAGTCGCCAGTGCCTGCTGGGAAGCTGAGAAGTAAGTATGTTTTTTTTTCACATACAGTGGGCAAACTACATGTAGAAGGGTCCTACCTACACATGGGGGGAAACTACCTATAGAAAGAACCCACCTACGGGGTGGGGGATGGGGTCTTACATATGGGGGAAAACTACCTACATAAGGATCCTACCTATAGGAGGGATTTACTACCTACACAGGGGTCCTATATACAGGGGCAAACTACCCACAGGGAGACTTACACATGGGGACAAACTACCTACAGAAGGTCTTATATACAGGGGCCAATTACCTGCAGGTGGTCCTACCGAGAGGGAAAAATGGCATCTTCATGGGGGAGTCATGGTAGGTGAGCCCCACAGTAATATTTTTTTATGAAATGTGTCCTGAGGCATGCTGTATGTTGTGGTTTTGTAACATCTGAAGGTCCACAGTTTGGAGACCATATGGACCCTTATATGTTATACATAGCGCCACGTTAAAGTAGCTGAAGTAAATGCATAGGCAACTGGCTGCAATGACTTATGGTCATCATAAGTAATAAATACCTGTTGGGTGCTGGGGAACATACAGTATACCAGAGTTGGTCACATGTTATGTTGAGAATATGTAAAATATTACCAGTTACCTGGACGGTGAATAGTGACCCAGTGGGACTGAAGCAGCCGGTACTCAGGTCCTGTGTCCTCCCCAGTTGTAGCAATGTCTGTTGTTGGACGCTCTCATCTATATAGGCCCAAGGCTTTGTTTGCTCAAAGGCAAAGAATGTGTTTATACTCAACCTGAAACAATAAAAACAACATCACTGTTTACTACAAAACTCAATTTTTCTTTTTTTAATTCACAAAATATAAATAAATAAATAAATAAATAAATGAAAAAATAAATAAAAACAATGCGGAAAATGAGCAGAGCTATCCCCACAGGAATCTATCAGATTGTTGCCTCTAATTGGCCATAACCTTTGGTCTTTAATATTTTTCATCACCGTGACTCTGACCCTATTGATGCAGTACACTGACATTAGGGTAGATGTATCATTTGGCCCTTACCAAGAATTTGGAACATGCGAATTGCGGAAGACAGAATATTGGCCATCCCAGCTCCGGCATGCAAGTTGTCGAGCATAACCTACAAAGAGAAGAACACGATTGAATAAAACAGAGCTCCATTACTTATTTAGGTAGGCGATGTGTTATTTGAACAAATTTTGCATAGATCAATAGTACAAGCGGATATAAGAAACTTTATAATAAATCTTTTTATTAGACATAAATTATTTTCTCCTGTTCTCAAGCCCCCCTCTCTCCTGTGAGACTATATTTCATTCTTAAAATCATCTCAGCTTTGTCCTGTGTCTGCAAGTCAAGTAATACAAGTCTATGGAGGTAGAGGTGGGAGCTCAATACAAGCAATACAAGTCTATGGAGGTGGAGATGGGAGCTCAATACAAGCAATACAAGTCTATGGAGGTGGAGGTGGGAGCTCAATACAAGCAATACAAGTCTATGGAGGTGGAGATGGGAGCTCAATACAAGCAATACAAGTCTATGGAGGTGGAGGTGGGAGCTCAATACAAGCAATACAAGTCTATGGAGGTGGAGATGGGAGCTCAATACAAGCAATGCAAGTCTATGGAGGTGGAGGTGGATGCTCAAGACAAGCAATACAAGTCTATGGAGGTGGAGATGGGAGCTCAATACAAGTCTATGGAGGTGGAGGTGGGAGCTCAAGACAAGCAATACAAGTCTATGGAGGTGGAGGTGGATGCTCAAGACAAGCAATACAAGTCTATGGAAGGTGAGGAGGGAGAACATCCCACCAGCTTTGGGAAAAGTGCAAATTATGGATGAAGCCTGCAGAGCAGAAATCTGCTGAAAGATTCCATATACAAGTTATAAAATAGCCAGAAATAGTGCTGCTCCTCATGGACACACATACGGCAGCTTATTATGAAAAGTCACCTGAAATGACAAGTAGGTAAAGGGGTTATCCAGGAAAAAACTTTTTTTTTTTTCAACTGGCTCCAGAAAGTTAAACAGATTTGTAAATTACTTCTATTAAAAAGTATTGATCCTTTAAGTACTTATGAGCTGCTGAAGTTGAGTTGTTCTTTTCTGTCTAGGTGCTCTCTGATGACACTTGTCTCGGGAACTGTCCAAAGTAGAAGCAAATCCCCATAGCAAACCTCTTCTACTCTGTACAGTTCCCGAGACAAGCAGAGATGTCAGCAGAGAGCACTGTATCCAGACAGAAAACAACAACTCAACTTCAGCAGCTGATAATTATTGGAAGGATTAAAATAGAAGTAATTTACAATTTTTTTTAACTTTCTGGAGCCAGTTGATACACCTGTACATACATAAGAACAACATATGCAGATATTTTCAAGGTAACCTAAGTAGTAGCACTTACTGATTCAGAACGTGTACGCTCATGGTGGGGACCATGCAGTAGTGCACCTACCGTTGATAGTGATCACTGCTGTATATACAAAGACTATATACGAGTACCATTGTTGCTTTATTGTATGCATGTTTGTCCTTGCTGATCACACACTACCCCGCTATATTAACCCTTTCTGGGTTATTTTGAATTAAATGTGTATTTTGACACTTCAAGCAACACTGTATGTGAAAGCATTGTGTATGGATCCTCATCTGTGCACTCAATACATATAGTAGCAAGATTGTCTGTACCTGTACAGTGATCCCTGAGCTTACAATGGCCTTTTCTGGACCATTGTAACTTAAAACCAGACTCAACATACAATGTACGGACAGTCCAGATCTGTGAAACATGTCAATGTCTGGAAGAACCGACCAATCAGAATGGGCATTCACTGGTAAAACACCTATATTAGGCTGGGTTCACACCACATTTTTGCAATACAGTTCAATTTGAAAACCGTACGGAACCGTATTGAAAACCGTATCCATTGACTCTCCATTGAAAACCGTATGGCAAAAGATGCATCAGGTTGTGTCCTTTTTGCATCCTGTACAGTTGTGTCAGTTTTTCCCCGTACCCAAAACAGTAGCCTACCACGTTTTTTGGTCCGTGTTAAAAACAGTATTGAAACTTGTACTTTTTTTTAACATGTTAGTCAATGGGAACCGTACAGAACCGTATGTGCGTACGGTTCCATCCAGTTTTCACCATACAATTTTTGACTTTACACAGTTTTTTTCTTGGAATTCCAATCAAACAAGTGAAACTTTATTAACCCCTTAAGGATCTTCCGTTTTCCGTTTTTGCATTTTCGTTTTTTGCTCCTTGCCTTTAAAAAATCATAACTCTTTCAATTTTGCACCTAAAAATCCATATGATGGCTTATTTTTTGCGCCACCAATTCTACTTTGTAATGACCTCAGTCATTTTGCCCAAAAATCTATGGTGAAATGGAAAAAAAATCATTGTGCGACAAAATTGAAAAAAAAAAAAACGCCGTTTTGTAACTTTTGGGGGCTTCCGTTTCTACGTAGTACATTTTTCGGTAAAAATGACACCTTATCTTTATTCTGTAGGTCCATACAATTAAAATGATATCCTACTTATATAGGTTTGATTTTGTCGGACTTCTGGAAAAAATCATAACTACATGCAGGAAAATTAATACGTTTAAAATTGTCATCTTCTGACCCCTATAACTTTTTTATTTTGCCGTGTATGGGGCGGTATGAGGGCTCATTTTTTGCGCCGTGATCTGAAGTTTTTAACGGTATCATTTTTGCATTGATAGGACTTATTGATTTTTAAATGATATAAAAAGTGACCAAAAATGCACTATTTTGGACTTTGGAATTTTTTTGCGCGCACGCCATTGACCGAGCGGTTTAATTAATGATATATTTTTATAATTCTGACATTTCCGCACGCGGTGATACCATATATGTTTATTTTTATTTACACTGTGTTTTTTTTTTATTGGAAAAGGGGGGTGATTCAAACTTTAATAGGGGAGGAGTTAAATGATCTTTATTCACCTTTTTTTTTTCACTTTTTTTTGCAGTGTTATAGGTCCCATAGGGACCTATAACATTGCACACACTGATCTCTTATACTGATCATTGTTATCCCATAGGGACCTATAACACTGCACACACTGATCATTGTTATCCCATAGGGACCTATAACACTGCACACACTGATCTCTTATGCTCCCATAGGGACCTATAACACTGCACACACTGATCTCTTATACTGATCATTGTTATCCCATAGGGACCTATAACACTGCACACACTGATCTTCATCATTGACCACTGGTTTCTCATAGGAAACCAGTGATCGATGATTCTGCCGCATGACTGCTCATGCCTGGATCTCAGGCACTGAGCAGTCATTCGGCGATCGGACAGCGAGGAGGCAGGTAGGGGCCCTCCCGCTGTCCTGTGAGCTGTTTGGGATGCCGCGATTTCGCCGCGGCTATCCCGAACAGCCCACTGAGCTAGCCGGCAACTTTCGCTTTCGGTTTTAGCCGCGCGGCTCAGCTCTGATCGACGCTGCGCGCTATTAGAGGCGGGTCCAGGCTTCACTATGACGCCGGGCCCACCGTGATATGATGCGGGGTTACTGTGTAACCCCGCGTTATATCAGCAGAGCAGGACCAAGGACGTACCGGTACGTCCTTGGTCCTTAAGGGGTTAAAAAATGGATTGAAAAGTTAAAAACATATAGGTTTTTTTTTCTTAAAAAACGGATGCAACCGGATATCATTTTTAAAACCTTATTCGTATTAAAATTTGTACACACATTTTGATACAGTTTAGTCAGGTTTTGAGGAGTCAGTTTTTTCATCAAAAACCTGATATGGGAACTGTATTGCAAAAAAGTGGTGTTAACCCAGCCTTACTGAAGCGTATGCACTGACTGGTGTCTGGTAGCGCCCCCTACAGATCAGGGAGGTATTACATGTTCTGTACTACTCTGTACCTGTCCCAGGGTTAGCTGCTCCTTTGGACACCAGGTGGAGGCGACCCCATGTTACATTTTTAGGACACTGTGTACTGTACAGGACCCTGAAGAAGCTTCTGTCCTCTACATAGACAGTGATTTACAGCTCCCAGCAGATCTTTCTTACTTTTATATGTAAGGATTTGCTTTATCTATATTAGTTATCTAGTTATTTTTCTTCAATCCTCACTTTTTCCTATTTTGGATGACATTTTGGGGGCTTCAGGACCAATTACCAGGTTTCCATAGACTTATGGTCTCAAAATACATTGGGTTTCAACATACAATGGTCGTCCTGGAACCAATTAATATTGTAACTTGAGAGACCACTGTATATAAACCAATGTTTTCATCCTTGTGTATATTGGGGGAGATTTATCAAAACCTGTGCTAAGAAAAAGTGGCCCAGTTGCCCATAGCAACCAATCAGATCGCTTCTTTCATTTTTAACAAGGCCTCTGCAAAATGAAAGCAGCGATCTGATTGGTTGCTATGGGCAACTCAGCAACTTTTCCTCTGGACGGGTTTTGATAAATCTCCCCCACTAGTGTCCTGGATCCTCATTCTAGTGAACTCTTCCGATGAGTTGCGAGTTCTTTTGACTAGTGTTGCTCGGGAATATTCGCAATGCGAATTTTATTCGCCAATATAGCACTATATATTCGTAATTACGAATATTTTGTTTAATTTTTTATTTATTTTTCACAGTACACATCACAGTGATCACCCCTCTCTGCTTCCAGCTTGTGTGGTGTAAAGAAGGCTCTAATACTACTGTGTGAGACTGGCGTGTGCGAATTTGTCGCATATTGCTTATGCTAATTTTTGCATATGCTAATTTTCGCATATGTTAATTTTTGCATGCGCGAATTTTCGCATATGCGAAACTAAAACGAGAATATTACGAATAAGCAAATTTAGCGAATATATGACGGATATTCGTCCATATATTCGCGAACATTCGCAAATTCGAATATGGCCTATGCCGCTCAACACTACTTTTGACCACCGGTGATCACTTATGGAACGTTCGACTTGATAAGTTGAGGGATTCAGCTAATAGTTCATTGCCGTCAGTTCATTCCATCTAGGTCAGTGGTCTCAAAGTGTGTCCCTCCAGATGTTGCAAAACTTTAACTCCCAGCATGCCCGGACAGCCGTTGGCTGTCCGGGCATGCTGGGAGTTAAAGTTTTGCAACATCTGGAGGGCCACACTTTGAGACCACTGATCTATGTCTTTTAGAAGGTCCTACTTACCAGAGCTGAGATAACTCTGTGCCTTTTCACGAAGGTCGTCGTCTAATTGGTTGGTAGAATTGAGATAGTTTAGCAAAAAGGCGACGGGAAGAATCCTGGCCAGGTTCTGCTCACAGCATCCGTCTGGCTGACTCAGCAAATTGATGAGATTAGCAGCCATGAGTCCTACAGTGTCACCTGCATATGGTTAAAAAAATAAAAATAAAAAAAATAAGGAACAATTCGTAAGATGTTTCATCTCCCATTACATTCTTCTTTTTTTGTTTTTGTTGTGTTTTGTTTTATTAGGTGACTATCCATATTTAAAAAAGTAAAAAAAAAAGGAAAATCGGAAAAATAATTATATATTCACACTGTTTAGCTTTGCTGTGTTGACCGGGTCAGAACAGTCCTCTCGTAATCATCAGTGGATGGGGAATTTAATTGATGAGATTATCAGCCATTAGTTTCCATAGAGAATAATCTAGAAAATAATTAGGTTTTCACACTAGACCCGTTTTTCCCAACCAGTGTGCCTGCTAGAGATGAGTGAACTTACAGTAAATTTGATTCGTCACGAACTTCTCGGCTCGGCAGTTGATGGCTTATCCTGCATAAATTAGTTCAGCCTTCAGGTGCTCCGGTGGGCTGTAAAAGGTGGATACAGTCCTAGGAAAGAGTCTCCTAGGAATGTATCCACCTTTTCCAGCCCACTGGAGCACCTGAAAGCTGAACTAATTTATGCAGGATAAGTCATCAACTGCCGAGCCGAGAAGTTCGTGACGAATCGAATTTGCTGTAAGTTCGCTTATCTCTAGTGCCTGCCTCCAGCTGTTGCAGAACCAAAACTCCCAGCATGCCCGGACAGCCACAGACTGGTTGGGCATCACTGCTCTAGGTACTGGTCTTCAGAAACTTACTATTCTGTTGTTATGTTGCTATTTGCTGTTGTTATGTGACTTTCCATATATAAAAAAAATTATAATAATTAAATGAAAAATTAAGTAAAATAATAAATAAACAAATAATTAAAAATTAAAATAAATTAAAAAATTAAAATTAAAATGTTTCACACTAGACCAGTGTTTTCCAACCAGTGTGCCTGCAGCTGTTGCAAAACTACAACTCCCAGCATCCCCCGCCAGTTCACAGGCATGCTGATTCACGTAGAGGCGTACATGTATATGTATATGGATGTATATGTCAATGTATATGGATTTTGTCAGAGTACTCTAATGTCCTGGCTTAGATGTACAGTGTCCATTTTAGGACAGCATCAGCCGTCAGCTGTACCTCCCTCCTCCTTCAGCCAAAACGGCATCCTGCCTCATCCCTCCTCTGTCAGGCATCAGCCAAAAGCTTTGTCATCCTAAACTCTTTCAAGCCTCAGACGAAAATGAAAGTGCTGAGTCAGCACAGCTTCGGCAGCTCCACAGACACTGTGTGATTGGCTGCCAGCACAGACACTGTGATTGGTTGATGGGAGGGTGTGTGCAGTCCCGTGCAGTCCCGCTCCACTGTTTCGACACACTTTACTTTACAATCCCTAATCTCTCATGTACCTAACTTTTCCCAATTCCTGCAAAACAAACCTACGCTCTCAGCTTTTCCCGATTCCTGTAAAACCTACAGTTATGTACTCAGCTTTTCCCAATTCCTGCAAAACCTACAGTTATGTACTCAGCTTTTCCCGATTCCTGCAAATCTTACACTCATTTACCCAGCTTTTCCAGATTTGTGCAAGTCTTACACTCATGTACCCAGCTTTTCCAGATTCCTGCAAATCATACACTCATGTACCCAGCTTTTCCAGAATCCAGCAAATTACAATCATGCACCCAGCTTTTCCAGATTCCTGCAAATCGGGAAAAGCTGAGTACATGAGAGTGTAGGATTTGCAGAAATCTGGAAAAGCTGGGTACATGAGTGTAATTTACAGGAATCTGGAAAAGCTGGGTACATGAGTGTACGATTTGAAGGAATCTGGAAAAGCTGGGTACATAACTGTAGGTTTTGCAGGAATCCGGAAAAACTGAGTACATAACTGTAGGTTTTGCAGGAATCGGGAAAAGCTGAGAGCATAGGTTTGTTTTGCAGGAATCGGGAAAAGCTGGGCACATGAGAGATTAGGATTTTGGAGCGGGACTGCACGGGACTGCACACACCCTCCCATGGCTTTTGTCAAATTCTGGAGAAGTTGAAATTATATTGTATCAAAGGGAGAGATTCAAGTTAGGGGGAGATTTATCAAAATCTATCTGGAGGAAAAGTTGCTGAGTTGCCTATAACAACCAATCAGATCGCTTCTTTCATTTTTGAAAAGGCCTCTGAAAAATGAAAGAAGCAATCTGATTGGTTGCTATGGGAACTGTAGCAACTTTTCCTCCAGACAGGTTTTGATAAATTTCCCTTATATGTTTCAGTCCATTTGGGTTTCTGGAATATTGTATTATAGTGCTATACAAGTGACAGTAATCAGTAAACAGAATAATAAAAATGATTATTAATAATAATAATAATAATAACAATTAAACACATTTATTTATAATATTATCCAAAGAGAAGGAAAATAGATGAAGAGAACAGTGAAACGGTACTCACCTACGACAGTGAAGTATATCTGAAATGAACCTTCCACCAAGTTATCTGGACTCTCAATCGTGACTTCAATATCAGAGGTTGTATCTAAAAATAAATAAATACCGTAGATCAATAAATCAATATTGTCCCAGAGATTGGACAATATCATAATGTGATGGAATATCCTACATCATAATAATATAAAATATCCTAGTTGTTAATAGCATGGTATATCCTAGCATGGGCCATATGAATGTAAAATGGGAATAGCTCAGTATTCTGGTTAAAGGAGTACTCCGAGATGTAAAAATGTTGCCGGCAGTACAAAAAAAAAAAAAGGGATACATATATGCCACCATGCCTCCGGTGCCTCTGGTAACGCGCTCCAGCCTCCACCGCGATCCAATTCCTGGTTGCCGGTGGTAGGTGAGTCAAACTGCTCTCAGCCAATCACCGGCTGCAGCGAAGTCCTGCCTCGGCCAGTGATGAGAAGCAGTGTGAAGTTTTCGGCCCCGACACCAGGAAGAACCCAGTGCCAGGGCCGAAAATGTCACACTGCTGTTAAGCCTATCGCCGGCCGAGGCGGGACTTCGCTATGACCAGTGATTAGCTGAGCGCAGCATGACTCACGACCACTGACAACTGAGTACTCCTTTAATGGTAAATTCACACATACAGTATCCTGTGCATAGTTGATGCACAGGATTTGAAGCTGCAGATTTTCTTCTTCAGATTTCAATGTAAACTAAATGACTGAACACAGCTATAAATCTGCAGCTTCAAATCATGCGCATAACATATGCGCAGGGTACTGTACGAGTGAATCCATCCTAGGGGCAGGGTCACACACAGTGCAACTGCAGCGTATTTCACACTGTGGATACGCCAACAGCAGTCACAAGGGCGAACTCCCTGCTGCAGCCGGGTAGCTCTGTGCGTCCACTCGTAACGGAGTATTTCCCACTGTGCTTCTGCTACGAACAGGCTCTGAACTGACACTATGAACTGACACACGGATACCTGGCTGCAACAGGGAGCTCGCCCTTGTTGGCGCATCTACAGTGTGAAATACGCTACGCGTGACTTTACCCTTAGAGTATAATATACAACAACACTCAATTGAAGCAGCAGTTGTAAAAGCAAATACCATTTTATAGCACCTAAAAGAAGAGTTAAACAACATCAACCAGATATAGGCTAAGTTTCTGCGGCCAGATGTTAGTTGTAAATCAATGAGAAATCACTAAATTATTTTTCCAATTTGCGTTTTTCAGTTTGGCGTTTTTTTTAAAATCCTTTTGGTGTTTTTTCGCTTTTTTTTTTTTTAGCTCTTTGACGGTTTTGCAAAGTCGCAGCATGTTGAGCCTATGGCATTTTTTCCCCCTGAAATTGGGGTGTTTTTCTCCCATAGAAGTCAATGGGAATAAAAAAACTTCAAGAAAAAGACTTTAACGATCCAAAAAAGTGATAGAGATACCTTTTTTTTAAATAAAATTTTGTAGGGTATCAAAAAAAAAAAAAAAAAAAGACACAGTAGTGATGGAAAAAATAACAACATTTATCTTTTAAATATAACTAAATATTTATAAATTTTTAAAACAGGGATCAATTTATGTGGGCGGCAGGGACCTAAAAATGTAGCCAACAATAACAAAAATGTAGTGTGTGTGTGTGTTTTTCACTTTTTTTTTCTTTTTTCTTTACATTTTTTTTAGCTAGTACTACTACTCCAAGCATGGAACACACTGTTCCATGATGGGAGTAGTAGTACCTGTACTAATTGACAGATCGCCCTGGGTCCACTGTGATCCTCCTTTATAATGTATAGATCCGGCCGGCCGCTCTTCTATGGTCCCCTGCACTAACATATATCTCCACGTATTCATATTTCCCCCAGAGAGCTGTGATTGGCTGGAACCATCTGGCCAATCACAACTCTCTGCGGGAAATATGAATAGGTGTATATATATGTCGGTGCAGGGGACCATAGAAGAGCGGCCGGCCACATCTATACATTATACAGGAGGATCACACTGCAGGTACTACTGCACACTCTGCTCCATGCTGAGGCTGTAGTACCTGCATTAATAGACAGATCGCAGTGGTCGTCAGAAGTTACACTTGCTGCGATCTGTTTATTATTGCAGGTACTACATGGAGAAGAGTGTGCGCCATGTTGGGAGTAGTAGTACCTGCAGTTAAGGACAGATCACAGCGGGTATCACTCCTGACACCCGATGCGATCGTCCTATCTATTGCAGAGATGTGGAGCGGCTCTATACATCTCTGCTCTGTACTCCATCCAGTGATATGAATAGAACATCGCTCATTGATATTTCCCTCAGAGCGGTAATTGGCTGCAACCATCCGGCCAATCCCCACTCTGGGCGGAAAATATGAATGAGTGATGTTCTATTCCCATCACTGGCCGGAGTATAGTGCAGAGATGTGAGCGCTGTATAGAGCCGCTCCGCATCTCTGCTATATTATGGATGATCACATCGGGTGTCAGGACTGACACCCGGGCGCGATATGTCAATTAGTACAGGTACTACTACTCCAATCATTCACTTTTTTTCCTCAAATGTTTTTTTTTTTTATACATTTTTTAGGTAGTACTACTACTCCCAGACTGTTCAATGCTGGAAGCAGTAGTACTACCTAAAAAATTTAAAAAAATTATATTATTGAGGAAAAAAAGTGAAAACACACTTTATTAAAAACTAATTAAAATTTTGTTATAAAAAATAAAAATGTTGTTGAATAAAAATTTTTTCCATTGCTACTAACTGCATCCTTTTTTTTTTTATTTATTTTTTTATTTAAAATGCAATTTCCACTCAAAGGCAAAAAACACAAGAAAAAAAAACCCAAACACAGGAAAATGCTTTGGCATTTTTTCTGGCTTTTTTTTTTCTGGCGTTTTTTTGAGCCACGAAAAAAAAATAAGTAAAAACTTAGCCATAATATTGCCCTTCTGCAATTGTTCGCGAATATTTAGAGAACTTATATTAGTTTTGTTTTTACCTTTCACGATGGCCAGGTGACTGAATGTTACTTCTCGTTTTACTCCTTCGGCCTTATAGAAGAATTAAAGAGGAGACTCAGAGAATGAAATAAAATACATGCTAAAAACGTCCTTACAATATTTTCTTAAAGAAATGTGAATCCTAAAGCCTTTTAAAAATAAATACTAATACTGCCCGAACATTATACTAATACCAATATCATACTAATACTAATAGTATACAAATATTGATTTTATATTAATACTAATATTATACTAATACAGATATTATTCTATTATAATACTAATACTTATATATATATACTTTAAACATTACTCCTAGCCAAAAGTATGTAAATATTACCGCTAGTTAGTTGTTTTTATTTCATTTCAGACACTAAAATTAAAGGGGTACTCCACCCCCTAGACATCTTATCCCCTATGCTTTAGATAGGGGATAAGATGTCTGATCACGGGGGTCCCGCCACTGGGGACCCCCGCAATATAGCATGCGGCACCCACCTGTTTCTGCTCCGGAAGCGCTGGAGGGTCTGGGTCCCGACCACGGGAACGAAACTTCGTGACGTCACGACTCTGCCCCCGTGTGACGTCACGCCCCGTCCCCTCAATGCAAGTCTATGGGAGGGGGCGTGACGGCCGTCACGCCCCCTCCCATAGACTTGCATTGAGGGGACAGGGCGTGGCGTCACACGGGGGCGGAGTCGCGATGTCACAGACTTTCGTGGTTGGGACCCAGACCCTCCAGCGCTTTCGGAGCAGAAACAGGTGGGTGCCGCATGCTATATTGTGGGGGTCCCGCGATCAGACATCTAATCCCCTATCCAAAGGATAAGGGATAAGATGTCTAGGGGTGGAGTACCCCTTTAAACCAACCAGGCACTTTCTGTGAATAGTGGTTTTACTTGTCACCCCTGCCAGAGCTTTCGGGTCAACTTTATGTGTATTTATTGTGAAGCAGTAATGTCTAGGACTGCACCGGAATCTGTAGTCTGAGGGTAAGTCTAGGTCTGGTGTAAGCCAGTGGGTCCTACTCAAAAAATTGATGAACAAGAATAAGGCTATGTTCACACGGCAGAAAATTTGAGGAATGTCCTCCCAGAAAACAGAGGCAGACATTTTGCAAATAGTGGGCACCAACTGGAACATAGTGGCGCTAGAACCGATTGGGCATGCGCCGTCTTCATAAATGTCAATGCATTTCCGAATGGATTCCGCCGAAAGGATTGACATCTTCATTCTTTCGCCAGACACCAAAATCGGCATCATCTGCTATGGCATCATCTCCCATAGGGACCTATAACACTGCACACACTGATCTCCTATGCTGATCACTGGCGTGTATTAACACGCCTGTGATCAGTGTTATCGGCGCTTGACTGCTCCTGCCTGGATCTCAGGCACGGAGCAGTCATTCGCCGATCGGACACCGAGGAGGCAGGTAAGGACCCTCCCGGTGTCCTGTAAGCTGTTCGGGACACTGCGATTTCACTGCGGCGGTCCCGAACAGCCCGCTGAGCAGCCGGGTCACTTTCACTTTAAAAGCGGCGGTCAGCTTTGACCGCCGCTTCTAAAGGGTTAATACCGCACATCGCCGCGATCGGCGATGTGTTTTATTAGCCGCGGGTCCCGGCCGTTGATGAGCCGGGACCGACGCGATATGATGCGGGAGCCGGCGCGGGACGTAAATATACGTCCTGCGTCGTTAAGGGGTTAACTTACCGTATTTTTCGCCGTATAAGACGCACTTTTTCTTCCCCAAAATTGGGGGGAAAAAGTCGGTGCGTCTTATACGGCGAATACACCCCTATCGCGGCGGTCCCTGCGGCCATCAAAGGCCGGGACCCGCGGCTAATACAGGACATCACCGATCGCGGTGATGCCCTGTATTAACCCTTCAGACGCGGCGATCAAAGCTGAACGCCGCGTCTGAAGGGAAAGTGACACTAACCTGGCTGTTCAGTCGGGCTGTTCGGGACCGCCGCGATTTCACCGCGGCGGTCCCGAACAGCCCGACTGAATAGCCGGGTTAGTGCTTACAGGACACCGGGAGGGACCTTACCTGCCTCCTCGGTGTCTTCTCCGTTCAGGGATCCCCTGTATGGCCGGCGCTCTCCTTCCTCGTCATCACGTCGTCGCGTCCGTGCGTCGGCGTGCGTAACGACGTGATGGCGGCGACGGAGAGCGAGGATACCCGGCCGGCAGCAGAGACGTTCCGGAGCGACGGGGACACGGCGACAGCGATGGAGCGACATCCAGGGCAGCGGTGACGGGTCCGGAGCGGCGGGGACACGTGAGTATTACCTCCTATGCAGTGGTCTTCAATCTGCGGACCTCCAGATGTTGCAAAACTACAACTCCCAGCATGCCCGGACAGCCAACGGCTGTCCGGGCATGCTGGGAGTTGTAGTTTTGCAACATCTGGAGGTCCGCAGGTTGAAGACCACTATTGGGTTAAAAAATCTTTATTTTTTTAGATTTTGCACCTATAAATTGGGTGCGTCTTATACGCCGGTGCGTCCTATAGAGCGAAAAAATACGGTATTTATGCATGATAAAAAAAACAAACAAAAAGAAACATATTAATAATAACAAATACTGCAGGTGGAGCAGAACACATGGGCCTTTACCTCTACTTGAAGGGGTTTTATGACTGTGTCTGTACGGGATGGTTTTGAATCGTCATTGGGCCCGTCACATGAATCAGATATGTGAGTTGTTGAGACAGATGCTGAGAGGTTTACTTCACCTTTAAATTACAAAAAAAAAATAATCTAAATTATCAACGAATCAGAAATATTACTGGGTCAAAGGTACTAAAAGGATCTTAATAGAAGAAATTGTAAGATAATCCACCTAAAGAGGTAAAATCCATGCTCCACTGTTTTGAGGCAGATTCTCCGTTACATATACAGATCTCCTCATCGCCACTCAGGGAGGTCGCCTGAGAATCGTCAGAAGCTGTGACTGAAAAACTGACCTGAACAAAGACAAAAGTAATTCACCTTAATACACAGCGATATAGAAGTTTGGATATATTTTCTATATAATATTTCACATAAACTGTATAAAAGATCTGTCCTGTGTAGTGTAGTATAACATAGTAACATTGAAAAAAGACATCGAGTCTAGAGATGAGCGAACTTACAGTAAATTTGATTCATCACGAACTTCTCGGCTCGGCAGTTGATGACTTTTCCTGCATAAATTAGTTCAGCTTTCAGGTGCTCCGGTGGGCTGGAAAAGGTGGATACAGTCCTAGGAGACTCTTTCCTAGGACTGTATCCACCTTTTCCAGCCCACCGGAGCAGCGGAAAGCGGAACTAATTTATGCAGGAAAAGTTAGCAACCGCCGAGCCGAGAAGTTCGTGACGAATCGAATTTACTGTAAGTTCGCTCATCTCTAATTGAGTCCATCGAGTTCAACCAAAAGCCCTACTATGTTGATCCAGAGGAAGGCAAAAAAAAAACTACCCCCAAAGGCTGATGCCAATTTGCCAAATTCCTTCCCAACCCCAATATGGCATCAGAATAAATCCCTGGATCAACATTCTATCCCCATAAATCTACTATCCCTAACCTGTAATACTATATTTTTCCAAAAATACATCCAGAACTTGTTTATTGAGTCAGACATCACAACATCATGGGGCAGAGAGTTCCATAGTCTCACTGCTCTTACAGTAAAGAATCTACATCTGTGATGATGGTGAAACCTTTTTTAATCAAGGCGTAGAGGATGCCCCCTTTGTCATGGTTACCGGCCTAGGAATAAAAAGATTTTTAAAAAGATCTCTGCATTGTCCCTTCATATACTGTATGTGTTTATTGTGATCAGATCGCCCCTAAGACGAATTCTCTCCAAACTAAATTGCTCCAAGCTTGAAAACCTGTCTTGGTCCTCTAATCCCCCCCCCATACAATTAGGGTTGCCACCCTGCCGGTATTTTACCGGCACAGCCGGTATTTTCATCTACATTCCGGGCTGTGCCGGTAAGTTTGGATGAAAAATACCGGCTATGCAATGGCCGGTATTTTTCATTCACTGACAGGGGCGGACGGAGCAGCATCCCCAGAAGAACACTGCTTTCATGACCGGCCGTACAATGCCCAGGTCTGACACCAGCAGCCTGTGACAGGGAGAGCTCCGTGCGATGACAGGAAGAGACTGTACAGTGCTGGGGAGGGGGCGTGACCTCCTGTCTCCTCTCTCCCCCTCCCCCGCCTTCTCTCTGCCCCGTGCAGTCTTACAACCCTCCATAGGCAGAGCAGGGAGGGGAGAGGCCGTGTATTCTGTCTCCCTCTGCAGCGCAGGGCGGGTGAGTGTCTGTGTGTATATATGTGTGTGTGTGTATATATGTGTCTGTATATATGTGTCTGTGTATATATATGTGTGTGTGTGTATATATGTGTCTGTGTATATGTGTCTGTGTATATATATGTGTGTGTGTATATGTGTCTGTGTATGTGTCTGTGTGTATATATGTGTCTGTGTATATATGTGTCTGTGTATATATGTGTCTGTGTGTATATATGTGTCTGTGTATGTGTCTGTGTGTATATATGTGTCTGTGTGTATATATGTGTCTGTGTATATATGTGTCTGTGTGTATATATGTGTCTGTGTATGTGTCTGTGTGTATATATGTGTCTGTGTTTATATGTGTCTGTGTCTCTATGTGTCTGTGTATATATGTGTTTGTGTGTGTGTGTGTGTGTGTGTGTGGGGGGGGGGGGGGGGTCTGGGGGACAACTATGCTGCCTGATCTGGGGGACAACTATGCTGCCTGATCTGGGGGACAACTATGCTGCCTAATCTGGGGGACAACTATGCTGCCTAATCTGGGGAACAACTATGCTCCTAATCTGGGGGACAACTATGCTCCTAATCTGGGGGACAACTATGCTGCCTAATCTGGGGGACAACTATGCTGCCTAATCTGGGGGACAACTATGCTGCCTAATCTGGGGTACAACTATGCTGCCTAATCTGGGGTACAACTATGCTGCCTAATCTGGGGGACAACTGGGGTACAACTATGCTCCTAATCTGGGGGACAACTGGGGTACAACTATGCTCCTAATCTGGGGGACAACTGGGGTACAACTATGCTCCTAATCTGGGGGACAACTGGGGTACAACTATGATCCTAATCTGGGGGACAACTGGGGTACAACTATGCTCCTAATCTGGGGGACAACTGGGGTACAACTATGCTCCTAATCTGGGGGACAACTGGGGTACAACTATGCTCCTAATCTGGGGGACAACTGGGGTACAACTATGCTCCTAATCTGCGGGACAACTGGGGTACAACTATGCTCCTAATCTGGGGTACAACTGGGGTACAACTATGCTCCTAATCTGGGGTACAACTGGGGTACAACTATGCTCCTAATCTGGGGGACAACTGGGGTACAACTATGCTCCTAATCTGGGGGACAACTGGGGTACAACTATGCTCCTAATCTGGGGGACAACTATGCTCCTAATCTGGGGGACAACTATGCTGCCTGATCTGGGGGACAACTATGCTCCTAATCTGGGGGACAACTATGCTGCCTGATCTGGGGGACAACTATGCTGCCTAATCTGGGGGACAACTGGGGTACAACTATGCTCCTAATCTGGGGGACAACTATGCTCCTAATCTGGGGGACAACTATGCTGCCTGATCTGGGGGACAACTATGCTGCCTAATCTGGGGGACAACTATGCTGCCTAATCTGGGGAAAAACTACCCGGCCCTCCACAATATTTTTAGTTTCTCATGTGGCCCCATGGGATAAATAATTGCCCACCCCATTCCTCCTCAACCCCGGACATTCCTTAACCTGGAGCCGCCCGGGGAAAGGAGAAAGTGAAGACAAGAGACTGGTGAGACCTCTCTGCAAAATTGTGTATTTAATGCAGTGTTTCCCAACCAGGGTGCCTCCAGCTGTTGCAAAACTATTACTCCCAGCATGCCCAGACAGCCTTTGGCTGTCCGGGCATGCTGGGAGTTGTAGTTTTGCAATAGCTGGAGGCACCCTGGTTGGGAAACACTGATTTAATGTGTGAAACTATCTGCTGCGCTCTGTATCTAATCCTGTCATGTGCGATACTGTCTGCTGCGCTCTGTATCTAATCCTGTCATGTGTGATACTGTGAGCTGAGCCTGTATATCCAAATCTGTCATGTGCGATACTGTCTGCTGAGCCTGTGCATCTAAATCTGTCATGTGTGATACTGTCTGCTGAGCCTGTGTATCTAATCCTGTTATGTGTGATACTGTCTGCTGAGCCTGTGCATCTAAATCTGTCATGTGTGATACTGTCTGATTAGCCTGTTTATCTGACGTTGCGCAGGGGGACGTCACTCGTCATCAGAGAGAGCCAGCGTTGCTGTCGCGCACCACCACTACCGCCGCCGCCGGCATAAATAGGGTTTTGGTAGGTATTCTCTAAATGTAAATTTTTTTGTGCGATATAGGAAAACTCCCCCCGCATATATATTGTATCCATCCCATCCCCCATGCCATTTCTTAAACCCCCCTCCCATCCCCCATGCCATTTCTTAAACACCCCTCCCATCCCCCATGCCATTTCTTAAACCCCTGATCCCTCAGCCCCTGTGCAATCTGGCCCCTCCCCTTTTGTAGCTCCACCCCCACATAGCCACACCCATGACCGGTATTTTTCTGAGGGAAAGGTGGCAACCCTACATACAATTAATTATCCTTGTCCCCCTCCTCTGCACCCTCTACAGTCCAGCCAAGTCCTTCTTATATACAGATGTCTAATATTGCACACAATACTCCATATGCAGTCTGACTAATGATTTATACAGAGGCAAAACTATGTATCTACAAAAAGCCTCTATTGATACATTCTATGACTTTGTTTGCCTTGGCAGCAGCTGCCTGGCACTGATCACGAAAGTTTAGCTCACTGTCCACCAGTAGCCGAAAGTCCTTTTCGGAAGACGATTTACCCAATGGCTTATTATTTAGCACACAATTGTACATTTTGTTTTTACGGCCCAAGTGCCTAATTTTACATCTATACACATTGGGGGAGATTTATCAAAGGATTTAGACTGGTTTTTCCTGTCTATATTTGTCGCACAGAAATTCGCAGTCTAAATAAGTGCGACTTTTCAGCGACTTTTGCTCTAGAGGATTTTTAGAACATGATGCATGCTAGTCTATTTTAGACTGAAATGCATTGGAAAATGCATTGGTGCTGAATTTATTAAGTCGCATCGGCTGAAAGTACGCCGAAATGTCAGACCATGTTGGAGCAGGTTTAAATATAGACTAAAGCATAGATCACAAAGTATGTGCACAGAATTTATCAAGAGCCGTGCGCCTATTGATAAATTAGGCGCACAATAGACCGGACTAACCCTCTGTAGTTTGATCTATATTGATGCGGGACATAGACAACTTTGATAAATATCCCCCATTGAACTTAATTTGGAAAGTCTGTGTCCAAGCCTCCAGATTCCCCAGATCCCTCTGTAATATTATGTTAACATCCTGTACAGGATCTGTCCTGTGTGGTGTAGTATAGAGGATCTGTCCCTTGTGGTGTAGTATAGAGGATCTGTCCTGTGTGGTGTAGTATAGAGGATCTCTCCTGTGTGGTGTAGTATAGAGGATCTCTCCTGTGTGGTGTAGTATAGAGGATCTGTCCTGTGTGGTGTAATATACAGGATCTGTCCCGTGTGGTGTAATATACAGGATCTGTCCTGTGTTGTGTAGTATAGAGGATCTCTCCTGTGTGGTTTAGTATAGAGGATCTCTCCTGTGTGGTGTAGTATAGAGGATCTGTCCTGTGTGGTGTAGTATAGAGGATCTGTCCTGTGTGGTGTAGTATAGAGGATCTCTCCTGTGTGGTGTAATATAGAGGTTATGTCCCGTGTGGTGTAGTATAGAGGATCTCTCCTGTGTGGTGTAGTATAGAGGATCTGTCCTGTGTGGTGTAGTATAGAGGATCTCTCCTGTGTGATGTAGTATAGAGGATCTCTCCTGTGTGGTGTAGTATAGAGGATCTCTCCTGTGTGGTGTAGTATAGAGGATCTCTCCTGTGTGGTGTAGTATAGAGGATCTGTCCTGTGTGGTGTAGTATAGAGGATCTGTCCTGTGTGGTGTAGTATAGAGGATCTGTCCTGTGTGGTGTAGTATAGAGGATCTCTCCTGTGTGGTGTAGTATAGAGGATCTCTCCTGTGTGGTGTAGTATAGAGGATCTCTCCTGTGTGATGTAGTATAGAGGATCTCTCCTGTGTGGTGTAGTATAGAGGATCTCTCCTGTGTGGTGTAGTATAGAGGATCTGTCCTGTGTGGTGTAGTATAGAGGATCTGTCCTGTGTGGTGTAGTATAGAGGATCTGTCCTGTGTGGTGTAGTATAGAGGATCTCTCCTGTGTGGTGTAGTATAGAGGATCTCTCCTGTGTGGTGTAATATACAGGATCTGTCCCGTGTGGTGTAATATACAGGATCTGTCCTGTGTGGTGTAGTATAGAGGATCTCTCCTGTGTGGTGTAATATACAGGATCTGTCCCGTGTGGTGTAATATACAGGATCTGTCCTGTGTGGTGTAGTATAGAGGATGTGTCCTGTGTGGTGTAGTATAGAGGATCTGTCCTGTGTGGTGTAGTATAGAGGATCTGTCCTGTGTGGTGTAGTATAGAGGATCTCTCCTGTGTGGTGTAGTATAGAGGATCTCTCCTGTGTGGTGTAGTATAGAGGATCTGTCCTGTGTGGTGTAGTATAGAGGATCTCTCCTGTGTGGTGTAGTATAGAGGATCTCTCCTGTGTGGTGTAGTATAGAGGATCTCTCCTGTGTGGTGTAGTATAGAGGATCTGTCCTGTGTGGTGTAATATACAGGATCTGTCCCGTGTGGTGTAATATACAGGATCTGTCCTGTGTGTTGTAATATACAGGATCTGTGAGCACAGGACAAGTTGCCGATCCCGTACAGTTGAGACAATGTTACTTGTTAATCACCTTCTTGCAGTCGTCTTCGTAGTTCACCGCGGTTGTGGTTATTATGAGTTTTTCGCCTCTGGTGCAGTATTGCGGCATTGTCAGTTCCCCGAAGAATGGTAAAAATGTGGTGATCTTTGCAGTCTGGTTGGTGAAGCCCACGCCTTCTGTTTGGGAGACGCAGAACATGTCGCTCTTCCACTCGGTGATGGTGTCCGGGATGGTGGATGTTGCGATTCCTTTACCGTCAGTCCTAGGGGAGGCGTTAAGAATGAATATAGTGCAGTCAGGTCAGTCCTGTCTGTACATTATTATAAAGATAAGACAGAAGGAGGGGAGTTATACAGGACTGCAGGGTCAGACTACACTCGTTGTTTTTGTAGTCTGTAACCATGGAAACACATCATCAACATCATAAAAGTCAACGTAGATGTGTAGATATGTATGTTCTACCATAACTTCTGAACAGCTGGAGATATTTTTACGAAACTCGGTACACATATAGTAGAGTTTAGTTATGTTCCGATACCGACAATCTCCATACCCCAAGTGTTAAATGGCGTAGCTCGAACAGTTAAAGGGGTACTCCGTTGCTAGACATCTTATCCCCTATCCTATAAGATGTCTGATTGCAGGGCTCCGGTCGCCATCACGCCACATCCCTTCGTGATGTCACGCCACACCCCCTCCATTCATGTCTATGGGAGGGGGCGTGACAGGCGTCACGCCCCCTCCCATAGACATGAATGGAGGGGACATGGCGTGAAGTCACGACCATGGTCTCCCGAACCCATCATTCTGAATATAATGTTTTGAATGCCGGTTGTCTGCACAGAGCTCGCGGGTTGTCCCAGTGGACAGACTTTTGCAATCAGACATCTTATCCCTTCACATTTGGATAGGGGATTATATGTCTAGCAATGGAGTACCCCTTTAAAATTACACTTAAAGGGGTATTCCAGGCAAAACCTTTTTTTTTTTATATATATATATCAACTGGCTCCGGAAAGTTAAACAGATTTGTAAATTACTTCTATTAAAAAATCTTAATCCTTCCAATAGTTATTAGCTTCTGAAGTTTTCTGTCTAACTGCTCAAAGATGATGTCACGTCACGGGAGCTGTGCATGATGAGAAAATATCCCCATAGGAGCTGCACAGCTCCCGTGACGTGAGTCATCAGAGAGCAGTTAGACAGAAAACATCAACTCAACTTCAGAAGCTAATAACTACTAGAAGGATTAAGATTTTTTAATAGAAGTAATTTACAAATCTGTTTAACTTACAGGAGCCAGTTGATATATAGTTTTGGCCTGGAATACCCCTTTAACTATAAGAGTTTAGGGATTTCCCAATACCGACAATCTCTGAACCCTGACAGTAAAACAGCGGAGCCCGGACAGTTAAATCATACTTTAACATGAAATGAGTCTGGCGGCCGGATGTTTAAAACTCCTGGACAATCTCCACAGCCCTAGAGTGACACGATCTGGAGAGTTATCAAAAGTCCAAATGCAAGTCTAAGGAACTTCATGTAATCTCCTGGTCATGTTACTCTTGGACTGCAGAGATTGCCAAGGAATTTTAAACATGGAGTATGCAAGCCACCCAGCTTTCCCCATCTCCTGAAGAGCTCTTATATTATTTATATATGGTTTTTGCATTTCTTCTTCCACAAGGTTGAGGCAGAAAAACCGGGCAGTGCAGGGTACTGTCACGATGCCGGCTGGCAGGAGGTGGATCCTCTGTGCCAGAGAGGGATGGCGAGGACCGCGCTAGTGGACCGGTTCTAAGACACTACTGGTTTTCACCAGAGCCCGCCGCAAAGCGGGATGGTCTTGCTGCGGCGGTAGTGACCAGGTCGTATCCACTAGCAACGGCACCTCTCTGGCTGCTGAAGATAGGCGAGGTACAAGGGAGTAGGCAGAAGCAAAGTCGGACGTAGCAGAAGGTCGGGGGCAGGCGGCAAGGTTCGTAGTCAGGGGAGATAGCAATAGTTCTGGTACACAGGGTATAAACACACAAAGAACGCTTTCACTGGCACTAAGGCAACAAGATCCGGCAAGGGAGTGCAAGGGAGGAGACTAGATATAAGCAGGGAACAGGTGGGAACCAATTAAGCTAATTGGGCCAGGCACCAATCATTGGTGCACTGGCCCTTTAAGTCTCAGGGAGCTGGCGCGCGCGCGCCCTAGAGAGCGGAGCCGCGCGCGCCAGCACATGACCGCAGGAGACGGGAACGGGTAAGTGACCTGGGATGCGACTCGCAAGCGGGCGCGTCCCGCTGTGCGAATCGCATCCCCAACGGCCATGGCAGAGCAGCGCTCCCGGTCAGCGCTGACCGGGGAGCTGCAGGGAGAAGGACGCCGTGAGCGCTCCGGGGAGGAGCGGGGACCCGGAGCGCTAGGCGTAACAGTACCCCCCCCCTTAGGTCTCCCCTTCTCTTTATCGGGTAACTGCCTCCCCTGGGATGAGGACACCGGGAAAGGATGGAGGGATTCCTCAACGGCAGGCAGAACCGCAGGAGTAGGAATGGGGAGAGAGGGCAGAGGGCGGGACCTGGCACGGGGCAGTGTGACACCAGGACGAGGGCCATGAGGGGACACAGAAGCTTGCCTGATGGAACTGGGAGGGGGGGAGGGGCATTTCCTGTGGCAGGCAGAGTCCTTAATGACCTTAGGGGGACCAGATACAGGAGGAACCACAGAGTTACGGCAAGGGTTACTGGGAACCGGTTTTAGACAGTTCTTGGAACAAGAGGACCCCCAACTCTTGATCTCCCCAGTGGACCAATCCAGGGTTGGGGAATGAAGTTGAAGCCAGGGAAGTCCAAGGAGAATTTCCGAGGTGCAATTGGGGAGGACCAAAAGTTCAATCCTCTCGTGGTGAGATCCGATGCTCATAAGAAGGGGCTCCGTGCGGAAACGTATGGTACAGTCCACCCTGGCTCCGTTGACCGCGGAAATGTGGAGTGGCTTGACAAGACGGGTCACCGGAATCCGGAATTTATTCACAAAGGAGTCCCGAACAAAATTCCCAGAAGCTCCAGAGTCCAGGCAGGCCACGGCTGAGAGGGGAGAGCTGGCTGAAGTGGAAATCCGAACAGGTACCGTGAGACGTGGAGAAGCCGACTTGGCATCAAGAGACGCCACACCCACGAGAGCTGAGTGCGAGCGTGCGTTTCCCAGACGTGGAGGACGGATTGGGCAATCCACCAGAAAATGTTCAGTACTGGCACAGTACAAACAAAGATTCTCTTCCTTACGGCGATTCCTCTCTTCCAGGGTCAGGCGAGACCGATCCACTTGCATGGCCTCCTCGGCGGGAGGCCTAGGCGCAGATTGCAGTGGAGACTGTGGGAGAGGTGTCCAGAGATCTAAGTCCTTTTCCTGGCGGAGCTCTTGATGCCTCTCAGAAAAACGCATGTCAATGCGAGTGGCTAGATGAATGAGTTCATGCAGGTTAGCAGGAGTCTCTCGTGCGGCCAGAACATCCTTAATGTTGCTGGATAGGCCTTTTTTAAAGGTCGCGCAGAGAGCCTCATTATTCCAGGATAGTTCAGAAGCAAGAGTACGGAATTGTATGGCGTACTCGCCAACGGAGGAATTACCCTGGACCAGGTTCAGCAGGGCAGTCTCAGCAGAAGAGGCTCGGGCAGGTTCCTCAAAGACACTTCGAATTTCCGAGAAGAAGGAGTGTACAGAGGCAGTGACAGGGTCATCGCGGTCCCAGAGCGGTGTGGCCCATGACAGGGCTTTTCCAGACAGAAGGCTGACTACGAAAGCCACCTTAGACCTTTCAGTAGGAAACTGATCCGACATCATCTCCAGATGCAGGGAACATTGGGAAAGGAAGCCACGGCAAAACTTAGAGTCCCCATTAAATTTGTCCGGCAAAGACAGGCGGAGGCTAGGAGTGGCCACTCGCTGCGGAAGGGGTGCAGGAGCTGGCGGAGGAGATGGTTGCTGCTGCTGTAGCTGAGACTGAATCTGCTGTAGCTGCGACTGGAGTTGCTGAGTCATGGTGGTCAAGTACGACAGCTGGTGATCTTGTTGGGCAATTTGTCGGGCTTGCTGGGCGACCAGTGTGGGGAGGTCGGCGACAACAGGCAGAGGAACTTCAGCGGGATCCATGGCCGGATCTACTGTCACGATGCCGGCTGGCAGGAGGTGGATCCTCTGTGCCAGAGAGGGATGGCGAGGACCGTGCTAGTGGACCGGTTCTAAGACACTACTGGTTTTCACCAGAGCCCGCCGCAAAGCGGGATGGTCTTGCTGCGGCGGTAGTGACCAGGTCGTATCCACTAGCAACGGCACCTCTCTGGCTGCTGAAGATAGGCGAGGTACAAGGGAGTAGGCAGAAGCAAAGTCGGACGTAGCAGAAGGTCGGGGGCAGGCGGCAAGGTTCGTAGTCAGGGGAGATAGCAATAGTTCTGGTACACAGGGTATAAACACACAAAGAACGCTTTCACTGGCACTAAGGCAACAAGATCCGGCAAGGGAGTGCAAGGGAGGAGACTAGATATAAGCAGGGAACAGGTGGGAACCAATTAAGCTAATTGGGCCAGGCACCAATCATTGGTGCACTGGCCCTTTAAGTCTCAGGGAGCTGGCGCGCGCGCGCCCTAGAGAGCGGAGCCGCGCGCGCCAGCACATGACCGCAGGAGACGGGAACGGGTAAGTGACCTGGGATGCGACTCGCAAGCGGGCGCGTCCCGCTGTGCGAATCGCATCCCCAACGGCCATGGCAGAGCAGCGCTCCCGGTCAGCGCTGACCGGGGAGCTGCAGGGAGAAGGACGCCGTGAGCGCTCCGGGGAGGAGCGGGGACCCGGAGCGCTAGGCGTAACAGGTACTCAGCTACATTATGATTGATGTGACTCCATCTGGAGAAGCAAGGGACTTTGAGAATTCTACATGGTGGGCTCATTGGGGGATAAGAATCTGAGCAGTTTGGGGGGGGGGGGGGGGCTGGCGTTCGGACCCAATAATTGTTAAGTGATGGCATAAAGGGGAAAATACAGTACATAAATATGAAGATCAGAACAGGAAGGCAGGAAGGTAAAGTACAAACCAGATATCACTATAGCATCAAGATTCAAGAAGCAAACATTATGTACTCTTAAAGGGGTGCTCTTAATTCTTCCAGTACTTATCAGCTGCTGTATGATCTTTTCTTTTTGAATTTCCTTTCTGTCTGACCATAGTGCTCTCTGCTGACACCTTTGTCCATGTCAGGAACTGTCCAGTGCAGGAGAGGTTTTCTATGGGTATTTGCTCCTACTCTGGACAGGTACTAAAATGGACAGAGGTGTCAGCAGAGAGCACTGTGGTCAGACTGAAAGAAAATTCAAAACGTAAAGAACTTCCAAAGTAGCATACAGCAGCTGATAAGTACTGGAAGGATTAAGATTTTTTAATAGAAGTAATTTACAAATCTGTTTAACGTTCTGGCACCAGTTGATTTAAAAAAAGAAAAAATGTTTTCCAGTGGAGTACCCCTAAAAGGGGCACCTCTAAAACATTACCCCCCTCCCCCTCTTTTCCTGTTACAGATTACAGTTCTGGCATATACTTTACATAATGTATATCTTCTTTGAGAGAACCCATCATTCTAACAAACCATTTAAAGGGGTACTCTGGTGCAAAACTTTTTTTTTTTTTTTTTTAAATCAACTGGTGCAAGAAAGTTAAACAGATTTGTAAATTACTTCTATTAAAAAATCTTAATCCTTCCTGTGCTTATTAGCTTCTGAATACTATAGTGGAAATTACGTTTGAAACACAGAGCTGTCTGCTGACATCATGAGCACAGTGCTCTCTGCTGACATCTCTGTCCATTTTAGGAACTGTCCAGAGTAAAAGGAAATCCCCATAGCAAACATATGCTGTTCTGGACAGTTCCTAAAATGGACAGAGATGTCAGCAGAGAGCACTGTGCTCATGATGTCAGCAGACAGCTCTGTGTTTCAAAAAGAAAAGAATTTCCGCTGTAGTATTCAGCAGCTAATAAGTACAGGAAGGATAAAAAAATTTTAATAGAAGTAATTTACAAATCTGTTTAACTTTCTGGTACCAGTTGATTTAATAAAAAAAATATATATATATTTTTCACCGGAGTACCCCTTTAAGTTTGTCACCTCAAAGAAGAATTTAAGTATTTACCCTGTGATCACAATCTGCCATCCAAATGCTTCATCAAAATTGCTCCGAACTGTTTCGATGCTTCCAGCTTTAGCCGCACTGAACCCTGAAGAGAGAAATAATTGTAGATTGAAATGACCTTAAAGTGTCCCTGCTATGTGTGCACATTCTACCACCCCTCCATTCATTGTATACAGGAGTGCCAACTATAGCCAATTGCTGTAACGAGCTTCTGGAATCCCATTACCGAGATTTTTGAGGGTCAAACACCAATAAAAACTTTTTTATATATATCAACTTGCTCCAGAAAGTTAAACAGATTTGTAAATTACTTCTATTAAAAATAAAATCTTAATCCTTTCAGTACTTATGAGCTTCTGAAGTTAAGGTTGTTCTTTTCTGTCTAAATCCTCTCTGATGACACCTGTCTCGGGAAACGCCCAGTTTAGAAGAGGTTTTCTATGGGGATTTGCTTCTAAAATGTGAGTTTCCCGAGACACGTGTCATCAGAGAGGATTTAGACAGAAAAAATCAACCTTAACTTCAGAAGCTAATAAGTACAGGAAGGATTAAGATTTTTTAATAGAAGTAATTTACAAATCTGTTTAACTTTCTGGAGCCAGTTGATATATATATAAAAATTCCCTGGAATACCCCTTTAACACTTATTCTCGGGATAAGGGATAAGTGTCCATAGTGGCAAGATAAAGTGTACTTGTTGCCACTTTTGACATACCGTAGAGACATGTGAAAAGTTGTGATCAGTGGAGGTCTCAGTGCTGAGATCCCTATCATTAGAACGAGCAGGGAGAAGCACGTGGGTATGCCCTTCGCTCTCCGGCTCGCAGTGATCTCGGTCAAGCTTCACATGATGACCCCTTTATAAGTCTCGGCCTTTTTGTAAAATGACACATGCAGAGGTAATGATTAGAGATGAGCGAACTTACAGTAAATTCGATTCGTCACGAACTTCTCGGCTCGGCAGTTGATGACTTTTCCTGCAGAAATTAGTTCAGCTTTCAGGTGCTCCCGTGGGCTGGAAAAGGTGGATACAGTCCTAGGAGACTCTTTCTTAGGACTGTATCCACCTTTTCCAGCCCACCGGAGCACCTGAAAGGTGAACTAATTTATGCAGGAAAAGTCATCAACTGCCGAGCCGAGAAGTTCGTGACGAATCGAATTTACTGTAAGTTCGCTCATCTCTAGTAATCATCAGGGGGTTTTAGCAAAGACAATGAAGAGAAGTGCAAAATTATTGGTCTATAGCCGCGGTCTTCAACCTGTGGGCCTCCAGATGTTGCAAAACTACAACTCCCAGCATGCCCGGACAGCCAACGGCTGTCCGGGCATGCTGGGAGTTGTAGTTTTGCAACATCTGGAGGTCCGCAGGTTGGAGACCACTGGCCTATAGGCTATTTTACATTTCTAGGCATCTATTAAAGGTATTGTCCACTTTAAACCTTCCCTTTTTGTAAGAAGGATCCCTAGGTAATCAGTAGTGTTGGGCGCGAATATTCGCATTTCAATTTTTTTTTCACGAATATCGCAAATTCGCCAATTCACGAATATTGCGAATATATTCGCTACATATTCTAAATTACGAATATTCACTTTTTTCCGCATATTCGCATATTCCTTCTTTTCACTTGTGGGCCAATTAGAATGATGCAAATACACTTGTCAGAGGTTATCAGTAACATCCCTAGCAACCAATAGCAACATCCCTAGCAACCATTAACAACATCCATAGCAACCAATAACAACATCCCTAGCAACCAATAACAACATCCCTAGCAACCAATAACAACATCCCTAGAAACCAACAACAACATCCCTAGCAACCAATAACAACATCCCTAGCAACCAATAACAGCATCCCTAGCAACCAATAGTAAAGTTGCCCCCCACCCCCTCACTGTTTTCTTCCTCGAATATGCGAATATTCATCTGTATTCAAATATAACGTCTAAATTTGAATATAACGAATACGCGAAATTTGCGAATATAAGACGAATATTCCTCTATATATCCGCAAAATATTGCAAATTTGAATATGGGCGATGCCGCTAATCATTAGTAAAAAGCTGATCCCAGGGTCTACTATTGCTTGTTCCACCAATGATCAGCTGTAATCTGTAAGGAATCCAGTAGCAAGTGGACATGTGCAGAACCAAAAATTTCGTATTTTTTCCGTTATGCTCGTTTAAAAAAAAATTTCGGTTCTGTAAATATTCAGAATGTTGTGAATTCCTCATATTCGGTTTTCGGATGCATCCGCAAAATTTGTTTTCGTTTTCGGATGCATTCGTTAATTCTGATTTTTGGTTCTGCACATGTTACTTTTTTACATTGCACGAATCCCTCAACATACGAATTACCATCGTATGTTGAGGGATTCGTGCAATGTAAAAAAGTAAAGTCCTACTCACCTGTCCCCGCTGCTCCCGATGGTGTCCCCGGGCCTCCGCTGGGCTCTCCTAGTCCTTCTCCGATCCTTCGTTGTCTGCCGCACGCCGTTCCTATTGGATGACGGGATGGCGTGCGTGACGGCGTCATGACGACGTCAGAGGGAGACCCGTATGAAGGCCCCAGACCAGCCCAGGACCCACCGGAGGAAGGCCCGGAGCAACACGGAAAGGTGAGTGAACCTGCCCGGGCTGCTTCAACTGCTATCCGGCAGCAGCTTAAAGGGGTATTTCAGGAAAAAACTTTTTTTTTTACATATCAACTGGCTCCAGAAAGTTAAACAGATTTGTAAATTACTTCTATTAAAAATTTTTTAATCCTTTCAGTACTTATGAGCTTCTGAAGTTAAGGTTGTTCTTTTCTGTCTAAGTAATCTCTGATGACACGTGTCTCGGGAACCGCCCAGTTTAGAAGCAAATTCCCATAGCAAACCTCTTCTAAACTGGGCGGTTCCCGAAACACATGTCATCAGAGAGTACTTAGACAGAAAAGAACAACCTTAACTTCAGAAGCTCATAAGTACTGAAAGGATTAAGATTTTTAAATAGAAGTAATTTACAAATCTGTTTAATTTTCTGGAGCCAGTTGATATATAAAAAAAAGTTTTTTCCTGGATAACCCCTTTAAGCATTATGCGCTGCCGGATAGCAGTTGATGCATGGCCCCGATATTCGGTATACTGATAACAAATGCATTCGTTGTTCGTTAACATGCATATTCGTTATGCATTAGTTAACAAATGCATTCGTTAACTGTAAATTCATATTTGTATGCTTTTTCGGGATTTTGTAATTTTTTTTCCGTGCATTCTTTTCGTAACGAACATCCGAAAACGGGAAAATTCGTTTCGTTCCGTGTTCGTTACGAAACGAATTGCACATGTCTAGTAGCAAGTTTTTTTTTTATAACTCTGCAGCATCACCACAGGAAAAATGAAGCCTTACAAAGTTACAGCAGTGGGTATTTAGCCCCTGATGATTACCCCTGCATAATGAAACAAGTTGGGATAAGTTTTCATCCTTGGGCATCTATGTGATGTGCACAACAAACAGCTAAGTGGTTAAAAGCCTCATTATCAGAATTCTGTTATATGCAAATGTTTAATAGGATTTCTATGGAAAATGGATATTTTTCTTGGGAACAGACACTTTTTACTATTAAATACTATGACGCATGGTGAATGCTTTAGGCAGATGTTTTGTGAAGAGTATTTAATAAAGAAGAAAGTTCGGTAAAAGTTTTCTCATTTTCCTGTGAATGCATTTCTACAAGGAAAACAACTTGGTTCTTTGGTAAATTAGAATGTCATTTATATTAAAGGGGTACTCTGCCCCTAGACATCTCATCCCCTATCCAAAGGATAGGGAGTAAGATGCCTGATCGTGATCTCTGGCGTGGCACCCCAGTCATCCGGTGCTTGGAGCAAACTCCGCTTTGTGCTGGGTGATTGGCGACCACAGCCGTCTATGGAAGTAGCCGTGACAGCTATGTACTAGCCACCATGCCCCCTCCCATAAACATGAATGATGGGGGGGCGTAGAGTGATGTCATGAACACGGAAGTTTCAAGCTTCCTTGTTCAGAACGCCGCAAGGCTGGCCCGGAGATTGCTATCCTTTGGTCCTGTGGATAGGGGATAAGATGTCTTGGGACGGAGTACCCCTTTAAAGGGGTACTCCGCCCCTAGACATCTTATCCCCTATCCAAAGGATAGGGATAAGATGTCAGATCGCCAGGGTCCCGCTGCTGGGGACCCCGGGGATCGCTGCTGCAGCACCCCGCTATCATTATTGCGCAGAGCGAGATCGCTCTGCACGTAATGACGGGCAATACAGGGGCCGGAGCATCGTTATGTCATGGCTCCGCCCCTCGTGACGGGCCGTGATGTCATGAGGGGCGGATGTCATTAAGGGGATGGGTCGTGATGTCATGAGGGGCGGAGCCATGACGTCACGCTGCTCCGGCCCCTGTATCACCCGTCATTACGCACAGAGGATAGGGGATAAGATGCCAGGGGCGGAGTACCCCTTTAAGTCTGCTAGTATAGAATGCCATAGGCAGGCTAGACTAGCAGACTTTTGATCAGACAATGTTCTACAACACAATAGTATTACAGTGAACTGTAGAACACACACACACATAGAGAGAGAGAGAGATAGATAATTTAAAATGTTTTTGCATTATATATTGCCAGAATTGTGTTTTTTGTGGTCACATCCCAGAAAACATGTTATAAAAAAGTCCCATCCAATTCAAAAAGATGCCAAAAAGTACAATGTTATCAAATTTATATATATATATTTTTTTTGTTTGTTTGTTTTGTTTTGCTACTTTTACCATATTCAGACCCCTATAACTTTTTATTTTTCTGCCTGCAGAGCTGTGTGGGGGGTCATTTTTTGTGGGGCACTCGCCCCACAAAAAATGGCCCCCCACACAGCTCTGCAGGAAGAAAAATTAAAAGTTATAGGGGGTCTGAATATGGTGAACGTAGCAAAACAAAAATAATATATAAAAATGTGGTAACATTGTAATCACACTGACTCCCACAGAATAAAGTTGACACGTCATTTATACCATTCGGTAAACTAGAAAAAAAAAAAAAACTAATTGTTTGGCGTAAATTTTACCCAACAAATAATTTTTATTTGCTTTCACAATACATTATATAGTAAAATGAAGAGTGTAAAGTAAAAAGTAAAACTTGACCTACAAAAATAAGTCATCATATGGAATAAAATAGAAAATGTAAAATCTAATGGATAAATACAAAGCCAAGAATGGATCATAAATGGAGGATGTGTATAGAGACTGGGATTTTTTCTTCTTTCAAATCCGTTCCTGGCTTTGTATTTAGTAATTTTGATTAAAAACCTGAACGTGTGAACACATCCCTGAAGGTTTTGACAACAGAGAAATTTGTCAAGTGATTGAATGTTATGTTTGTATCAACTATAAACTTAACAATTTTATTGGCTTATACGGGCATTCCAATTCTTAGACTGTAGTGTACCATAATGAAAATGAGGCCTACCTCCTGCAAAGGACTGAACACTGTCTGATGCTGCCGAAGAGAGAAAGAAAATGTTTGAGTATCATCAATGAGAAAAGCAAAACATTCAAAGCATAAATCATACAGGTAATGTATCAATGCTCAGAATAAATAAATAAAATAAAATTTATAAATAAGTAAATAAATAAATATATACGTAAATAAATAAGTAAATAAATGATTAATTAAAAAAAAAAAGTAAATAAATATATTAAATAAGTAAGTAAGTAAGTTAAAAAATAAATAAAAATCTTGATTATTAGTTAAGAAGGGGCTGGAAAGAGAGGGTAAGGGAAGAGGCATGTTAGGTTGAGGCACTTGAGCAGCTCAGCTCCACCTCCTTGACACTTGGCTGAGAAATAAAAAGGCGATTTTTTTAAAGTTCCAAAGGATAGGGGATAAGATGTCTGATGACTTGCGATCACGAGGCCAGAGTATCGTGACATCACTACTCCGCCCCCTCATGATGTAGCCGCCAGAGAAGTAGGAGACCGCAGTGCAGGATTCAAGTACGGTACAGCAGACAATGAGGCTGAAGCAGAAACCGGTTTTATTAAACAACAGAATTTAATGGCCGGGTAATGAGATTACAGTAATACCATTTCACATGGGTTTACAGGGAATGCTTACTGAACCATATACTTAAGAGGGCATTCCCGCCAGTGTACACACAGAAATACAGGCTACTCTCCTCTAATATGGTCTGATTCCCGTGTTGCTGCAAGGTTCTATCAAAAGAAACCTGCTCTATGCCTGGCCACAGGTTAGCACCGGTGCACACTCCCAGTTCTGTAGGTCACAGAGACGCTGCTTGCCTCAGTCTTTCATGTGAAGGTAGTTGCAGTCGGATCTCTGAATCTGTCACTTGCTGTTAGAGATGAACACATTTTTTAAAAATTAGTTTCGACCGATTCGCCAAATTTTCAGAAAAACACGGTTCGGTCCAAATTTATATGCGGCGAATCTGTATTAAAAATGGTTATTTCTGGTCTACAGAGAGTCTCAATAGGGGTGTAGAACACTTTGCCTTGCTGTAACACACATAGGGTGTGTACTGGGTTAGGGAAATAATACTGTTATTCAGTATGACATGCCGCTAGAGGCGTCGCTATTAGAATCACTGTCGCAGAGTGGCATCAGTATGAGGAGACCATATGGTGGCTGAATGACACAACGTGGAGGTGGCAGCAGCATGAGGAGACCATATAGTGCCTGAATGACACAGCGTGGAGGTGGCGGCCGCATGAGGAGATCATATAGTGGCTGAATGACCCAGCCTGGAGTTGGCGGCAGCATGAGGAGATCATATAGTGGCTGAATGACCCAGCCTGGAGGTGGCAACAGCCTGAGGAGGCCATAGGGCCTCACAATTGAAAAGATTAAAGATATTTTTTTACATTTAAATTGAAGATTTCAAATAGATAAACCTAAAAATTTTTATTTAATGTGCGAGCAGCATGAAGAAACCTCGTGACAGTACACAGCATGGAGGTGGTGGAAGCTTGAGGAGACCATATAGTGGCTGAATGAAACAGCCTGGAGTTGGCGGCAGCATGAGGAGACCATATAGTGGCTGAATGACAGCCTGGAGTTGGCGGCAGCATGAGGAGACCATATAGTAGCTGAATGACACAGCCTGGAGGTAGTGGAAGCATGAGAAGACATATAGTTGCACAATAAGACAGCCTGGTGGTGGCATCAGCATGAGGAGAACAAATGGTGACAGAACGAGACAGCCTGGAGGTGGCATCAGCAGCATCAGGAGTCCTGAAAGTGACCCGGTTTTGTAAAAGTGTTAGTGTGCACATGTAAGTATTGAGGATATGCATTATGTAAAACATAACTTTCCATAATATTCTTAGGATAAAGTATATGTACCCAAAAGTTTTTTTAAATCAAATAAAAGGAAAGGTGTGCAAAAAACATCATGTGCCACCTACACCTCCAAGTATTGATGTGATGCAAAGACCTCTAAAAGGTGGAAGGGAACCTCTTCCTCTTTCCATCTGCTAACACTGCCATTTCCAAGGTTTTTTAGGTGGAAATAGGGCTAGGTTCCTGTGTGGGGCCGCCCTTTTTAAGACGCGTAACACTTTCCTCGAAAAGGTGGAAGGGAACAACGTATTAATTGTAGCAGGTGGGGGTAAAACATTCCCCTGTAAGGCCCTACTCTCGCCCTATTAATTCCCTTCTTGGCAAGAGTTACGCTACCTAAAAAGGGCGGCCCCACACAGGAAACTCTCTCTATTTCCTCCTAAAAACCCTGGGAAGTGGCAGTATTTGCAGGTGGAAATAGGGAGAAGCCGCCCTTTTTAGAGCGAGTAACACTTGCCAAGAAGGGAATTAATAATGCGAGAGTAGGGCCATACAGGGGAAGTTTTTACCCCCATTGGTTACAATGGACCATACGTTGTTCCCTTCCAACGTATGGGTCCTTGCATCACATCAATACTTAATGGTGTTGGTGGCGCATGGTGTTTTTTGTACACCTTTCCTTTTGTTTGATTTAAAAGAAATTATTTGGGTACACATATATTTTAGTCTAAGAAAAGTTACATTTTAGATAATGCATATCCTCAATACTTTCTTGTGGTCTGATGCTGAGAAATGTCTGTAATTGGGGAGCAGCACCTTAAATCTGTTTGGCACATCCATATTTGTGAAGTGTTGGTGTGGCACCATGGTCAATCTACTCTCATGCATCAGTCATAGGTGGGTGGAAATCCTGGTGGATCTATGCCTGATTCATCTTCACAAAGGTCAGTCTCTCCACATTTTTCGTGGACAGACGAGTTCTCCTTTGGGTGACTATGGCCCCCGCGGCACTAAACACCCGCTCTGATGGCACACTACTGGCTGGGCAGGACAACTTTTCCAGGGCAAACTCTACTATTTGCGGCCACAAATCAAGTTTGGCTGCCCAAAAGTCCACTTCAAGGTGTGTTGGCATGGTCATGTCAAGGTATGCCACCACCTGCTGGTTCAGGTCCTGCTCCAGGTTTACCTTCTGCTGATGAGTTGCTTCACTATGCGGGTGAAGAAAGCTACTCATCAGCGACAGTAGACTGGGTCTGCTGCTGATGGAGCTGGTACTGCTCCTGCCACCCAACCCCTTCCCAGCAGGCATGGCAGGGGAAGGTGAGTGCAGAGGGCCCCCCCCCCCCGCCCATGTCAGACCTGCGAGAGGATGGACGATGGCGCAGATAGGCATTGGCCAACTGACTACGTAGGATGTCTTTGAAGTAGGCCAGCTTGTCCTCCCTCTCAGTGGATGTAAAAAGTCCCCCATTTTGTGCTGGTAGAGAGGGTCCAATAAGGTCGAGAGCCAGAAGTCATCCTGCTGCCGAATGGTGACAATTCGGCGGTCACTACACAAGCAAGTGAGCATGCATTGTGCCATTTGTGCAAGTGACTCGTAGGGACTCCCTGCCTCCATCTCCACTGCATACTGCCACAATGAGTCTGGAGCCTCTGTCTTGCCTTCCTCATAACCCTCTAGCTCCTCTAGCTGCTCCTGCTCCTCTTCTCCTGTCAGATGAATGTAAAAATGGCCAATCTCGCGAAACCTAAACTGTGCTCAACTTTGCCCCTCCCCCTCCTCCAGTTCAGCCCCCACAGGGCTCATGTGGTCCTGAGATGTATGCACCACATCTCCAGTGCTCTGACCAGCCATCGTTTCCAACACATGTTGCAGTAAATGAAGCAGTGGAATGACATTGATCATCCCGTAATCCTGGCGACTGACTAATAATGTGGCTTCCTCAAAGGGCCTGAGCAAACGGCAGGTGTCACGTATGAGCTGCCACTGGTTGACATTCAAGTTACACAGGTGAGTCCCCCTATCCTTTTGGATCATCAAGAAATTATGACTTTTCTCTGTTCGTATAGTCGGTCCAACATATGGAGGGTGGAATTCCAACGTGTGGAAATATTGCAAATCAGAATATGTTGGGGGATACCGTTCTGACGCTGCAGCTCAAGGAGGGTTTGCTTTGCAGTGTACGAGTGGCTGAAGTGCATGCAAAGTTTCCTTCCCATTGTTAGGATGTCTTGAAGATGGGGAGAACACTTCAGGAACCACTTGACAACCAGATTGAACATATGTGCCATGCAGAGCGCATGTCTCAGGCGTCCTTGTCGCAGCGCAGACAAGATGTTCTTCCCGTCGTCGGTCACCATGGTTCCCATTTCCAGTTTTCGTGGAGTAAGCCATCATTCAACTTCTTGATGAATGACTTAGCAGTTCCTCCCATGTGTGACTCTGTTCGCCAAGGCAAACAATTTGAAGAACAGTTTGACACCGCCGTGCCCTGCACACATGGTATGCTGAAGGGGCACTTGTCCGTGCAGTGGAGGCTGAGGACACGGTGGAGGATGAGGAGGAGGAGTCGCACACTGTCACAGGACCAACAGCCTGAGAGTGTGGAGGCGGAAGCAGCGTCACCTATCCAAGTTGCTGTTGTGGCTGTGCAGGAACCACATTTACCCAGTGGGCCGTAAAGGACATGTATTGTCCCTGACCGTAGTTACAGCTTCAGATGTTGGCGTTGCCACGCACTTTAGTACACACCGACAGGCTCAAGGACTGGCCCACCTTCTCTTCCACAAAATTGTGCAGAGCTAGTACTGCCGGCTTGGGACTCTCCACCTCGGCTCGGCACAAGCCATCAATTCTCTGAAAGGTGCAGAGTCCACCACTTGAAAAGGGAGGGACTGCAGCAACAGCAGCTTGGACAGGAGCACGTTCAGCTTCTGCGCCGTTGGATGAGTGGGCGCATACTGTTGTCTCTTGGACATGGCTTCGCCGAAGGATTGCTGGTGGAATGAAGATCTGGAGCGAAAGAAGATGGGTATGATACACAGCTCCCTTCGGCTGAGGTGGTGGAGTCTTGGCTGGCTAAAACAGGGAGTGGTGTGCCACTGGGTGATGCAGCAGGCTGGATCACCACATCGGAGCCACGGATCTCCCAGGACGCTTTATGGGGACACTGCATATGTTGATGCAGGGCCGTGGTGCCAACATTGGGACCCTGGACACGCTTCACCTTCTGCCTACACATCTTGCATGTGGCCAGGTTAACATCCTACGGATGCTTGATGAAAAACTGCCACACCGCCGAGTAGCTCATTATCGCCACCAACAGTCTGCACTAATTGACTGCTACTGCCGTCGACTCCAGGAACCCCTGTTCCACTACGTCCTGCCGCGGTAGGCTGCCACGAAGCAGTCGTTCTACGCCGGGCACATTTGGCTCCAGACTTTCCTCTTCTCCCACCATGCTGACTGCCAACCATGGCACCACCTTGCTGGCTCAGCTGTTGCCTCACCGGCAACCTGCAATTCTCTTCTCCTGATGATGATGAAGCCCCTTCTGCACCCGGCTCCCAAGTACGATCGGCTTCATCATCATCGAGTTGTGTCTGCACGTCACTGATGTCCTCCTCAGTTTCCTCAACCGTGTCTGCCTCAGGAGCCTGAACGCTTGCAACACCACCTCCCATGCCACTCTCCTCATCACTACTTGCCTGCCTAGCGGAGGAAGCAGTGGATGTCTCCTCCACTTCTTGGCTGGGCAGTAGCTGCTGACTGTTCTCTAGTATTTCGTCCTCACTAAATAGTGGAGCTGAACCCACAATATAAGATACTTCTGTGGGGGAGGGAACAGCATAGGAAAGAGGCAATGAGAGGACAGGGACTGCTTTCGGGCCATGCCAACTGAGGGTTGTGTCTGAGGAACCAACTGTTGACTGGGGGTGTCAGATGTCACTTGTGATGAAGTTGATGACCGTGTTACCAATCGATTACGGCAGATGCGTTGCTGGGTGAGACATGACTGCCAGCTGATACCTGGAGCTCAGGCCTCTCGCTGTGACTCCTGCTGCCACTCACCCCTAATCTGCTGCAACCTCTGCCTGATGAATTTAGGCCTCTGCCACTCCTCTGTGCACGTCCTGGCACTTCTCTGCCTGACATTTTAGTGGGTATATGAGGGGAGTACAATAAGCTCCACTATGCTTAAAACAGTATTTGTCTACAACACCAGCAGGTGTGTACTTTTGCCTAGCCTTTCACAGTATCTAGGCTCTTAAGACTTTAACAGGAACAAAATGGTACACCACTTAGATGTACGTATGTGGTATGCACTTATGAGGGGAAAACAATGCGCTCCAGTACGCTTAAAACAATATTTGTCTACAACAACAGCAGGTGTGTACTTTTGCCTGGCCTTTCACAGTATCTAGGCCCTTAAGACTTTAAGAGGAGCAAAATGGAACACCACTTAGATGTACGCACAGGTTACACTTAATAAAGGACAATACACTTTTAGTGCTCTGCTCACCCTAACTGTCTGGCTACTATTAGCTTTCCAGTGGTTGTACACAGTCCCTGTGTACTACACGCAAAATTGCACTTTCTCTCTTAATTTCACGCCCTTCCCTATCAGTGCTTCTAGGCTAGATTTGGGCTTGAGGTGAATCTCTGCTGTAAAAATGCTTTTCTGTGCAACACACACTGCTATCTGTCCCTCTCTCTCTGTAATAGAACGCTGATGTGACTGTCCGCACGATGGCTGCTGATCATATAGGGCTGTGGGGTGGCCCAGTACTGGATGGTGTTACCCTGTACCTTCCCTGCCCTGTCAGGCAATGTCCCTTTGTGTCCCAAGGGCCCCCTGCAGTGTTTCCCCCATTGTAAATATGTTATGCATTATGATGTGTGTTATACCATCTGCCCCTAGTGTAACAACATCTGCCCTGCACCACACACCCCCACCACCACAGCTGTGACATCACAGGGGTGGCGGGCTGCTGATAGACTGCATGCTGCATGTGATTAAGGGTCATCCCACCGACCCTTGTTACCGCCTTCCCAGGCTTTCTTGCCCCATGTCCTCACATGTGGATCCGCCATTTTAGATGCCCCTGGAGCCTGGACCGCACTAAATGGAGTTTAATGAAGCGATTTGCGTGTAAATTGTATTGATTAGGTTTGTCTACAATTCACCAGGTCATAATTTTGATAATTTTTGATAATTGATTCATAATTGATTTATTACCGTAAGACACAAGACAGTGTTTCCCACCCAGAGTGCCTCCAGCCGTTGCAAAACTACAACTCCCAGCATGCCTGGACAGCCTTCGGCAGTCTCTCATATAAAGCCCCTCATATAAAGCTTAGGTGCTATAAGAAACAGGTTTTGCACACATATTCTGAAATGGGAGCTTTGACTAAGAAGATAGACATCATATAATTACCGAATATAGTTGCAAAGATAGGGGTATTGACTTGCTCCATTCCACAGACCTGGGGTTTTCTCACTCTAAGTTCACTGGCAACAATCAGACTCATCGACTGAAACAAGGAAACGGTAAGATATTGTATTTATTACTATATTTGAAGGAGTTGTACAGATTTAAATTAACAACCCCCCCCCCCCCTTTCTTTTTTCCAAAAAACAGTGCCACACCTGTGCACAGACTGGTTGTGATATAGAAGCTCAGCCCCATTACAGTGGTCCCTCAACTTACAATATTAATAGGTTCCAGGACGACCATTGTATGTTGAAACCATTGTGTGTTGAGACCATAACTCTATGGAAACCTGGTAATTGGTTCTGAAGCCCCAAAATGTCATTAAAAAAAAGGAAAAAGTGAGGATTAAAGAAAAATGAGTAGATAACTAATATAGATAAAGCAAATCCTTACATATAAAAGTAAGAAAGATCTGCTGGGAGCTGTAAATCACTGTCTATGTCAGTGTTTCCCAAGCAGGGAGCCTCCAGCTGTTGCAAAACTACAACTCCCAGCATGCCCGGACAGCCAAAGGCTGTCCGGGCATGCTGGGAGTTGTAGTTTTGCAACAGCTGGGGGCACCCTGCTTGGGAAACACTGGTCTATGTAGAGGACAGGAGCTTCTTCGGGGTCCTGTACAGTACACAGTGTCCTAAAAAAAGTAACATGGAGCCTGGTGTCCTGGTACAGGTAAAGTATACAGAACAGGTAAAGTATTCAGAACATGTAATACCTCTCTGTACTGTAGGGGGCGCTACCAGACACCAGTCAGTGCATACGCTTCAGTAATACAGGTGTTTTACCAGTGAAATGTCCATTCTGATTGGTCAGTTCTTCCAGCTATTGACATGTTTTGCAGATCTGGACTGTCAGTAGCATTGTATGTTGAGTCTGGTTTCAACTTACAATGGTCCAGAAAAGACCATTGTATGTTGAAACTATTGTATGTTGAGGCCATTGTAAGTTGAGGGATCACTGTAATTCCGTGGAGCTGAGCTGCAGTACCAGATACAATCAGGCGTGGCGCTGTTTATAGAAGGAACAGCTCTGTAAGAATCATTTGGAGTTTTATATATTTTCCAACATACTCATAATCATTCCTATAAGTACAGGTCTGAATAAAGCTAAATACGGTGCCTCCTGGTTGCCTTATGGGCCTATATAATGTTTAGAAGGCCTCTAGTGCATACTATGTCCTGTATTGGTGTCAGTAAGGAGCATAACAACCAATCAGATTCCAGCTTTTATTTTTCAGAGGTCTTTTTAAAATATTTTTTTTTAGATATTAACCCCTTATGGACCAGCCATACATGTTTTTTTTGGCAGTTACTAAGAAGCATTAGGCTAGGTCATCTATTTATGGCAGAAGACTAGCCTACCGGCATGGGTCTCGGTTGTCAGAAAGACAGTCGGAACCTCGTGCTAACTGCCTGTACTAGAGAAACCTCACATCTTGGCAGTTTAACCCCTCACATGCAAGAGTCAAACCCTGCAAGGGACATGAAATCGATATGTAGGGCTCTGTTACCTCTTCGGCAGTCGGGCGAAATGGGTTAATATGGCAGCCGGGAGCCTTTTGAAGGCCCCGGGGCCTGCCATGTATGTGCTGGCAAAGAGCTGTGACGGAGGCATAATGCACTACAGTACAATGGTAAAACAATGTATTATATGGGCGATCAGATGATTGCTGGTGAAAGCCACTTATGGGACTAGTAAATAAATAAATAAATAAAATTATAAAAAAAAAACACCCCTAACCCTCTAAAAAAAAAAAATGCATACATTTCTCCTAAATGCTTAACCTCTTGGGTACGCAGGGTGTATGAGTATGCCCTGCATCCCCGCTCCTTAAGGACACAGGGCATACCTGTACGTCCTGCGGATTTCCGGTCCACGCCGCATCCTGTACAAAGCCCTGGGGGGGCAGACAGGCGATTAGCGGCTGTCACGATGCCGGCTGGCAGGTAGTGGATCCTCTGTGCCAGAGAGGGATTGGCGTGGACCGTGCTAGTGGATCGGTTCTAAGTCACTACTGGTTTTCACCAGAGCCCGCCGCAAAGCGGGATGGACTTGCTGCGGCGGTAGTGACCAGGTCGTATCCACTAGCAACGGCTCACCTCTCTGGCTGCTGAAGATAGGCGCGGTACAAGGGAGTAGACAGAAGCAAGGTCGGACGTAGCAGAAGGTCGGGGCAGGCAGCAAGGATCGTAGTCAGGGGCAACGGCAGGAGGTCTGGAACACAGGCTAGGAACACACAAGGAACGCTTTCACTGGCACAATGGCAACAAGATCCGGCAGGGAAGTGCAGGGGAAGTGAGGTGATATAGGGAAGTGCACAGGTGAAGACACTAATTGGAATCACTGCGCCAATCAGCGGCGCAGTGGCCCTTTAAATCGCAAAGACCCGGCGCGCGCGCGCCCTAGGGAGCGGGGCCGCGCGCGCCGGGACAGGACCGAGGGAGAGCGAGTCAGGTACGGGAGCCGGGGTGCGCATCGCGAGCGGGCGCTACCCGCATCGCGAATCGCATCCCGGCTGGAAGCAGAATCGCAGCGCCCCGGGTCAGTGGGTCTGACCGGAGCGCTGCAGCGGAGAGAGTGTAGCGAGCGCTCCGGGGAGGAGCGGGGACCCGGAGCGCTCGGCGTAACAGCGGCGATTCTTGGTCAATCAGGTTTCCCAAAATTTGTAACGCAATTTCTCCTGAGTACAGAAATACCCCATATGTGGACATAAAATGCTCTGCGGACGCACAACAAGGAGGCTCAGGAGTGAGAGCGCACTATGTACAGTTGAGGCATAAACTGGTGGTTTGCACAGGGGTGGCTGATAGTTACAGCGGTTCTGACAAAAATGCAAAAATAATAAATACCCACATCGATAGTTTGGAAACTACACCCCTCACGGAGCATAACATAACCGTGGAAAACTTTTTTTTTTTTTAATCCACTGGTGCCAGAAAGTTAAAGGGGTACTCCGGTGAAAACCTTTTTTCTTTTAAATCTACTGTTGGCAGAAAGTTAAGCATATTTGTAAATTACTTCTATTAAAAATTCGTAATCCTTCCTGTACTTATTAGCTGCTAAATACTGCAGAGGAAATTCTTTTCTTTTTGGAATGCTCTCTGATGACATCACGACCACAGTTCTCTCTGCTGACGTTATTATAATAATAATAACACTTTATTAATTGTTGTGGGATTTGAACCCATGTCCCCAGCACTGCAAGGCAGCAGTGCTAAACACTGAGCCACCATGCTGCCCTTAGCATACATCTGCTATACATCTGCTATACATCTGCTATACATCTGCTATATATCTGCTATACATCTGCTATGCATGGTTGCTAAAATGGACAGAGATGTCAGCAGAGAGCTCTGTGCTCGTGATGTCATCAGTGTTCCAAAAATAAAGGAATTTACTCTATAGCATTCAGCAGCCAATAAGTACTGGAAGGAATAAGATTTTTTAATAGAAGTAATTTACAAATATGTTTAACTTTCTGCCACCAGTTGATTTAAAAGAAAAAAGGGTTTACACCCCTTTAAAGTTAAACAGATTTGTAAATTATGTCTATTAAAAAATCTTAGTACTTTTTAGGGGCTGTATATTACAGAGGAAATGTTTATCTTTTTGGATTTTTTTTCTGTCACGACCACAGTGCTCTCTGCTGACACCTGCTGTCCATTTTAGGAACTGTCCAGATCAGCATATGTTTGCTATTGGGATTTTCTCCTGAACAGTTCCTAAAATGAACAGCAGAGGTCAGCAGAGAGCACTGTGCTCGTGACATAAGAGAAATAAAAAAAGATAAACATTTCCTGTTTAGTATACAGCCCCTAAAAAGTACTAGAAGGATTAAGATTTTTTAGTAGAAGTACTTTACAAATCTGTTTAACTTTAACTTTCTGGCACCAGTTGATTAAAAAAAAAAAGTTTTCCACGGTTATGTTATGTTCTGTGAGGGGTGTAGTTTCCAAACTATCGATGTGGGTATTTATTATTTTTGCATTTATGTCAGAACCACTGTAACTATCAGCCACCCCTGTGCAAACCACCAGTTTAGGCCTCAACTGTGCATAGTGCCTATTTCTGTACTCAGGAGAAATTGTGTTACAAATTTTGGGGGTCTTTTTTTCCTTTTACCTCTTGTGAAAATGAAAAGTATGGGCCAACACCAACATGTTAGTGTAAAAAATGTATTCTTTTTACAAATAACATGCTGGTGTAGACCCCAACTAAATTTTGTTAGTAATTTACAAATCTGTTTAACTTTCAGGCACCAGTTGATAAAAAATAAAATAAGAACTTTTCCATGGTAGTTCCCCTTTAACACCCCACAGGTGTTTGAAAAATGTTCATTAAATTTGGATGTGTTTCCATTCCAAACAAATTCTCTCCAAAAGCTCAATGGCGCTCCTACGCTTCTGAGCATTGTAGTGCGACTGCAGAGCACTTTACATCCACGTATGGGGTATTTACATACTCAAAAGAAATGGTGTTACAAATTTTGGGAGGCTTTTTCTCCTATTACCCCTTGTGAAAATGAAAAATTTTGTGAAAAAATCAAATTTTTCAATTTTAAATCCAATTTTAGAGGAAATTTGTCAAACACCTGTGGGGTGTTAAGGCTCATTATACCCCTTGTCACATTCCTTGAGGGGTGTTGTTTCCCAAATAGTGTGCCATGTGGAGTTTTTTTTTATTAATTTTTTTTTGCTGTTCTTGCACCATTGGGGCTTCTTAAATGTGACATGCCCCCAAAAACAATTTCAAAAAGCCAAATGTGGCTCCTTCTCTTCTGAGAATTGTAGTGTACCCATAGAGCACTTTATGTCCACACATGGGGTTTTTCCATATTCAGAAGAAATGGGGTTACAAATTTTGGGGGCCATTTTTCCTATAACCTCTTGTAAAGATGGTAAATTGTGAAAACAAAATCATTTACACATCTGACTTTAACGGAAAGTTGTCAAAAACCTGTGGGGTGTTACGGCTCACTGTACCACTTGTTACGTGCCTTGAGGGGTGTAGTTCCCAAAATAGTGTGTCATGTGTTTTTTTTTTTGCTTTGCTGTTCTGGCACCATAAGGGCTTCCCAATTGCGACATGCCCCCCAAAAACCATTTCAGCAAAATTTGCTTTAAAAAAGCCAAGCTCTTTCTACTCTGAGCATTGTAGTGCGCCTGCAGAGCATTTGACGTCCATATATGGGGTATTTCCATACTCAGAAGAAATGGGGATACAAATTTTGGGGGCCATTTTTTCCTATTACCTCTTGTAAAGATGGTAAATTGGGGAAAAAAGCAGCATTTTAGTGAAAAAAAAAAATTGTTTACACACTTGACTTTACCGAAAAGTTGTCAAACACCTGTGGAGTGTTAAAGAAGTAGTCCGGCGCGCACTTTTTTCCTTTTATCCCGTCCGGGTTGCAAAATAAAAGAAAACAAACTTTCTCTTACCTGCCAACGAGCCCCCGGAGCTCCGGTACAGGTGTTCGGTCCCCGGGCTGTATTCTTCTTACTTCCTGTTAGCCCGACACGTCACACGGAGCTTCAGCCTATCACCAGCCGAGGCAGAACATCGCTGCTGCCTGTGATAGGCTGAAGCTCCGTGTGACATGCCGGGCTAACAGGAAGTAAGAAGAATACAGCCCGGGGACCGAACACCGGTACCAGAGTTTGTTTTCTTTTATTTTGCAGCCCGGATGGGATAAAATGAGAAAAGTGAGTGCCGGAGTACTCCTTTAAGGCTCACTATACCCCTTGTTACGTTCCTTGAGGGGTGTAATTTCCATAATAGTATGCCATTTGTTTTTTGTTTTTTTTTTGTTGTTTTTTTGTTTTATATTTTGCTGTTATGGCACCATAGGGCTTCCTAAATGCCCCCCAAAAACCATTTCAGCAAAATTCACTCTCTAAAATCCCATTATCGCTCCTTCCCTTCTGAGCCCTCTAATGCACCCACAGAACACTTTATATCCACATATGATATATTTCCTTACTTGAGAGAAATTGGGTTACAAATTTTAAGGGGCTTTTTTTCCCTTTTACCCCTTGTAAAAATTAAAAACTGGGTCTACAAGAACATGCCAGTGTAAAAAAGATTTTTTATTTTCTCCTTCACTTTGGTGCTATTCCTGTGAAACACCTAAAGGGTTAACAAACTTTCTGAATGTCATTTTTAATAATTTTGTGAAAATTTGGAAAATTGCTGCTGAACTTTGAAGTCCTCTGATGTCTCCCAAAAGTAAAAACTTGTCAACTTCATGATGCAAACATAAAGTAGACATATTGTGTATGTGAATCAATATATACCGTATTTATCGACGTATAACACGCACTTTTAAAACTTAAATTTAAGGCAAAAAGTCTGCCTGCGTGTTATACGCGATAAGTCTTCTGGTCACTGATTTAAAGGGGCCACAGCAGCAGCCACTTTAAATCAGTGACCATCGGCGTCTCCTCCCCGCACTGTCACTTGTTTTCTCCCGCACTATCCACAGGTACTGGTGTGGTGGATAGTGCGGGAGACTCTGAGCCCAACCTTGTCCGGATCTGCCCTACCTTTTAATCAGCGTCTCCCGCACTATCCACCACACCAGTACCTGTGGATAGTGCGGGAAAAAACAAGTGAGTTTCACTTTTATTCCCTCTTTTCCCTACCTCCCCCCTTCCCTCATCATTCCCCCTTTTCCCTACCTCCCCCCTCCCTCATCATTCCCCCTTTTCCCTACCTCCCCCCTCCCTCATCATTCCCCCTTTTCCCTCCCTCCCCCTCCCTCATCATTCCCCCTTTTCCCTCCCTCCCCTCCCTCATCATTCCCCCTTTTCCCTACCTCCCCCTCCCTCATCATTCCCCCTTTTCCCTCCCTCCCCCCTCCCTCATCATTCCCCCTTTTCCCTTCCTCCCCCATCCCTCATCATTCCCCCTTTTCCCTACCTCCCCCTTCCCTCATCATTCCCCCTTTTCCCTACCTCCCCCCTCCCTCATCATTCCCCCTTTCCCCCCCTCCCCCCTCCCTCATCATTCCCCCTTTTCCCTACCTCCCCCCTCCCTCATCATTCCCCCTTTTTCCTGCTTTTTATAGATTTGTTTAATTTCCTTACCTGTCTGCGCTTCGGCAGGTCAGGTCAAGCGGGGGAGTCTTGCGGGCTGGGGTCAGTGAAGCTGATGACTGACTTCCTCTGCCGGCTTCTCTTTGCGGCATCACGGATGTCACTTTTCATTTCCTGAAGTGAGATCCGAAAAGTGAGATCCGTGATGGCGCGCAGAGAAGCCGGCAAGTCACTCATCAGCTTCACTGACCGCAGCCCGCAAGACCCCCCCCCCCCTGACCTGACCTGCCGAAGTGCAGACAGGTAAGGAAAGGGGAAGAGTGGTCTTCAACCTGCGGACCTCCAGATGTTGCAAAACTACAACTCCCAGCATGCCCGGACAGCAGTTGGCTGTTCGGGCATGCTGGGAGTTTTTGTTTTGCAACATCTGGGGGTCCGCAGTTTGAAGACCACTGGGGGGATGATGCGACGGTAAATGATGAGGGGGGGAATGATGATGGGGGGGATGAGACAGGGGAAATGATGAGGGGGGGGAATGAGACAGGGTGGGGGATGATGAGGGGGAAATGATGGGGACATGATGAGACAGGGTGGGGGATGATGAGACGGGGAAATGATGAGGGGGGGAATGATGGGGGGCATGATGAAACAGGGTGGGGGATGATGAGGGGGGAATGATGGGGGGACATGATGAGACAGGGTGGGGGATGATGAGACGGGGGAATGATGGGGGGACATGATGAGACAGGGGGAAATGATAAAGTGGGGGGAATTATGGGGGACATGATGAGACAGGGTGGGGAGATAATGAGACAGGGGAAATGATGAGGGGGGGAATGATGGGGGACATGATGAGACAGGGTGGGGGGATGATGAGACAGGGGGAAATGATGGTGGGGGGAGGCACTAAATGCTTAATGTCTGTATGGCTAGTGGTGGTCTATGACAGAGGGAAATTATGAGACATGGGGGAGGATGATGAGACATGGGGGGTGGTGATGAGAGGGGTAAATGTGGCACAGGGACTGATAAAAGGGAAGGAATCATGTGGCACTGGAGGGGACAGGACCAAACTGAGGTGCAGAAGAAAATGAAGTTGGGGGGATGATGTGGCATTTAGTCCAAGTCATTTATTTTACATTTTATTTTCTTTACTTAAATTTCCCTGTTAAAATGGCAGTGCGTGTTATACGCCGATAAATACGGTAATTTATTTGGTATGTCTATTTTCCTTACAAGCAGAGAGTTTCAAAGTTAGAAAAATTGAAAATTTTTCCATTTTTCATGACAACGAAAATTTTCCATAGAATATTTCACGAAAAAACTATCTTGGAATCAGAATAAAAGGTAAAAGCATCCCAGAGTTATTAATGCACAAAGTGACAGTGGTCAGAATTGCAAAAAAGGGCTGAGTCCTTAAAGGGGTACTCCACCCCTAGCATATTTTCCCCTATCCAAAGGATAGGGGATAAGATGTCAGATCACGGGGGTCCAGTCGATGGGGACCCCCGGGATCTCTGCTGTGGCACCCCGCTATCATTACTGCACAGAGTAAACTCCTTCAGTGCGTAATGACCAGCGATACAGGGGCCGGAGTACCGTGACGTTACGGCCCGCCCCCTCATGATGTCACTGCCCACCCCCTCAATACAAGTCTATGGGAGGGGGCGTGGCGTCCATCACGCCCCTCCCATAGACTTGCATTAAGAGGGTTGGCCGTGACATCACGAGGGGCGGAGCCGCGACATCACGATGCTCCGGAACCCGGTATTGCCAGTCATTACGCACAGAGGGAGTTTGCTCTGTGCAGTAATGATAGCGGGGTGCCACAGCGGAGATTACGGGGGTCCCAAGCGGCTGGAACCCCGCGATCTGACATCTTATCCCCTATTCTTTGGATATGTTTTCTATATATATGTTTTTTTTTGTTGCAACTATTAATATTTGGTATCACCACAATAAAAAATTCTGATTTTTTTTTTCTCTAAAAATGCGAAAATTGTAGAATTATTTTTAATCAACCTCCCAAAAACAATAAAAGATCAAAAAGTCAAAAGTCAAAAATTTATATCTACCTGAACATGATGCCAATAAAAACCTATTTTTTTCTACAAAAAATAAGCCCAAGTTATGGGTCTTGGAATATGGCAACACAATTTTTTTTTTATTTCTTTTTATTGTGCCGAACTACTAAAACTACTGTAAATGCACTTACCCAGAGAATAAAACTATAACGGAATTTTTTACAGCACATAAATTAAAAAATGTAAAAGCACAATCAATAAGTTATATGAACAGGTCACATGCTGGCCCCTTTAAGAGAAATGTCCAATTGACAGTTTTGCCACGTCTTATTATTCACCAGGCTCACTATTACATTGCACTCACCACAAGGTTGCTGTACGTATCCCCGTCTGTTGTGCTGCTGTAAGGCAGATAATATCTTCCATGACAAAACACCTCTTTGCTTGGATCCTCACAAGGGGGCTCTGGGTCTCCTAAGTCATAATTCTGAACTTGGAGGCCATAATTATAATATTCCAGAGAGTAAGGCAGATAGGAGTACAAGCTATTACAAGGCCCTGTTCTGTTGAACTTTGGAATAAAAATACATATACTCAGCCTGAACAAAGGTAAAGCTCCTTAAAGGAGTACTCCAGCCCCAAGAAATCTTATCCCCTATCCAAAGAATAGGGGATAAGATATCTGACCGCAGGGGTCCCTCGCAATCAAGCATTCGGCACCCATCTCTTTGAGCTGCACGCCGTGCTGCCGGCTCACAAACTGCCGGGTGCTGACCACGGGGCCGGAGTATCGTGACGTCACGACACCGCCCCCGTCTGACGTCACGCTCCACCCCAACTATGCAAGTCTATGGGGGGGGGGGCAGAATGCAAGATTACGGGGGTCCCCAGTGGCGGGACCCCCGTAGTCTGACATCTTATCCCTTATCCTTTGGATAGGGGATAAGATGTCTTAGGGCCGGAGTACCCCTTTAAAGGAGTGCTTCTTAAGCGCGGTCCGCAAGGACCCCCAACAGTTCATGTTTTCAGGATTTCCTTAGTCTTTCACAGGTGATATAACTGTGGTGATGCCCGATTCACTGACCAGAATTATATCACCTGTGAAAGACTAAGGAAATCCAGAAAACATGACCTGTTGGGGGTCCTTGAGGACCGCGCTAGAGAAACACTGCCTTAAGGTGTTTGTTCCTCCGTTTAATATCATATTAATTGCATAATTCATAAAATATTAACAATGTTTGTCATGTACATACCGTTATAACATTCACTTACATAGCATGGCACCAACTGGTTTTCAAGGTGTATAGTACTGTGCGCGCCCACCTACTGAGCTCAGCGCAGATGGACACATATGCTCAGCTTCTCTCCATGTCCACCAATTGAGCTGAGTGCTGGAGGACACACATGCTCAGTCACTCTCCATATCCACCTACTGAGCTTAGTCCTAGTGGACACACAAGCTCAGTGACTCTCCACATCCACCAACCTAGCTGAGTGCTGGAGGACACACATGTCACTCTCCATGTCTACCTACTAAGTTGAGTCTTAGTGGACACACATGCTCAGTCACTCTTCACAACCACCTCCTTAGCTGAAAACTGGAGGACACATATGCTCAGTCACTCTCCACATCCACCTGCAGAATATTTGGCAAATGTATGGCACTGTTATGTTAGCACCATTCTGAAATGTGTTCATATATTTAGTCTATATGGCTGAGCTATTTTTACACTTTATGAGAGTATACCATATGGAGAAATGGGGGACCCGCAGAAAGTCCCGCACAGGGCTTCATCTAACATAATAAAACTGCCCTTGGATCAGGGTCCCTATAGAGGACATGATATAAAGTATAGAAAAGGGTAACTATAAGACAACCTTGACTAAATATATTGCTTCAGGTGGTGTTAAAGGGGTACTCCACTGTAAACATATTATCCCCTATCCAAAGTATAGGAGAAAAAATGTTCTATCTCTGCTGCAGTACCCCAGTCAATCTGTGCATGGAGTAAACTCCGCTCCGCCCCATGACTGGGATGCTGGTGGCCATGCCCCCTCTATTCACCTCTATGGGAGGAGGCATGATGGCTATGTACTAGCTGCAAGCTTCCGTGTTCTGAACGCCGCTACTTCCGGCCTGGAGATTATTTCTTGCCCAACCAAGCGGCGGGACCCACGCGATCTAACATCTTTCCCCTATCCTTTGGGTAGGGAATAAGAGATAAGATGTTTACAGTGGAGTAGCCCTTCAAGAAAAAAAAAGTCATACTTACCTACCCTGGTCCCTTGCACCTCTTCCACCAGTAACTTCTGATTCACCTCTGTTTACTGCTTCTCCCTCATTCTGAGACAACATGTTGGAGCAGGAGCTGTCGTCTCAGCCAATGTCTGCAGTAGTGTCCCATCTTGGCCAGTAGTTGGCTGATCGAGCAGCTCCTGCTGAGACATCTTGTCTTGGAAGCCGGTAGAAGAAACCAGCAATAGAGGACTGAAAAGAGCTGGAACGGGAGCTGTGGGCGACTGGAGTAGGTAAGTATCACTTGTGTTTTGTTTTGTTTTGTTTTTGTATACTACCCCCAGTAAAACATTATGCTGTAATATCCCTTTAATGTGAAGTTGCATATAACTGATATTTTCAGAAGAGATGAAGTAAAGACACTTACACTATCACGGTTGAAATCATCGTATGACTGAAGTAAATCCAAACTGGCATCGGATGCTCTTAATCCGCAGAGTGAACCCGGAGCTGCTGTTATTTCTTGCTCAACCTCGGACCCTGGTGCTACGATTGATTCTGTGAAGGTCAAGGAAACCTGAAAAGATTAAAAACAGAATTATCAACTGCAGAATCAAGTTGTTAAACAATTATAGAAGTAAGAATGTGTTATCATAGACTAAATAGTAACTCTCCGGGCCAAGAATGGATCCTAAATTAGATTAATTGTGGGAGACAACGTCACTCCAGGGGTAGGTTATTTTTCAGGAAAGTTATAAAATGTATTAAACAGGTATCACCATTCTCCAACCTCTTTATTGTATAACATATATGTGGATCTGTGTATGTATTGGTCATCAATAAACTTAAAGGGGTACTCCACTGGAAAACATAATTTGTTTTTAAATCAATTGGCTCCAGAAAGATGAACAGATTTGTAAATTACTTCTATAAAAAAAATCTTAATCCTTCTAGTATTTATAAGCTTCTGTGTGCTCCACAGGAAGTTCTTTTCTTTTTGAATTTACATTCTGTCTGACCACAGTGCTCTCTGCTGACACTTCTGTCCATTTTAGGAACTGTCCACAGTAGGAGCAAATCCCCATGGCAAACCTCTCCTGCTCTGTACAGTTCCTGACATGGACAGATGTGGCAGCAGTGAGCACTTGTGGTCAGACAAAAAGGAAATTCTAAAAGAAAAGAACTCCCTGTGGAGCATACAGAAGCTTATAAGTACTAGAAGGATTAAGAGTTTTTAATAGATGTAATTTACAAATCTGTTTAACTTTCTGTCATCAGTTGACTTGAATGTATCACATAACAATGCTTCTATAATATGTATTATATAACAATGATTCTATTATATGTATTATATAAAATGTTTCTATTATATGTATTACATAAAATGTTTCTATTATAGGTATCATATAACAATTTTTTACTATATGTATTATATAAAATGGTTCTTGTATATGGATTATATAACAATATTTTTTATTATAAGTATGATATAAAATGGTTCTTATATATGGATTACATAAAAATTATTTTATTATAGGTATTATGTAACAATGATTCTATTATATGTATTATATAAAATGTTTCTCGTATATGTATTATATAAAATGTTTCTCGTATATGTATTATATAACAATGTTTCTTATAACATCTATGATATAAAATGTTCTATTAAATACATTTTATAACAATGTTTCTATTATATGTATTTTATAGCAATGTTTCTTTAATATGTATTCTATAACAGTGCTTCTATTGTATGTATTATATCAAATGTTTCTATCATATGTATTATATAAAAATATTCTCTTATATGTATTATATAGAAATGTTCCTACTAAATGTATTATATAGAAATGTTTCTATTACATGTTTTATATAACTATATTCCTACCTATAGTATAGTATTGTACCCACCTGATTGTCGAAGCAGCTCTCCACAGAAAATTCTAAATAGTCTGAGATGATTTCAGTTTTCATTGCTCCAAAAACCAGGACTTTAGCACTTTTTGCATATTTAGGCGTTATAAGCAGGTTTATACTGAAAGATCCTTTCAGGCCTAAAACGGTAGAATACAGATTTTGTCTTCCCATATACAATCCAATACAAAATATTGGTCTACCCATTGTTTGTAATATTCTCTATAGCACCTTCTTATTCAGTGGTCTCATGGTATAAAACAGACAATGTAGTAGATAATACAACTGGGACATCATCAATGTATTTGTTATGTTTACAACTACTACGAAATACTGCAAAGTACACCGAGGGTAGATGGAATACTCACTGGTGGACAAATCAACATCTTGTTTGCCATGTAATACAATTTGTCCCCTTGCTTTGACCTAAAAGATACAAAAAAAAAAAAAGATAAGAAATTAATTAAAAAGATGTTACCTCGGTGGCTTCTAAATTGTAGAGAAAATAGATATCTGAAAATATCGTAACCCTTTTAGATATAGTCATGGTGGTTCAGTGGTCAGCTTTATTGTCTTGTAGCACAAGGGTCTGGATTCACATGTAACCAAGCCGGTATATGGGGCATCTTGCCTTTTTGCTGACCGATAATGTCAGGGGAGAGAAAGACTGGGCAGCTGGTATGCAACATGTCCAAACTTTTTGTTCTCAGGGAAGCTAAGCCTCTGCCAGACACCTCCTCTCCCTATAGAAACTAAATACACACTTGGTTAGTAGAGCCCTGCATTGGGTTTGGGATCCTGTGGGTCAGTGGGACCCAATGAAAAACTTGCTGGTGCGGGCGGTAATGAGGATGTTGCGGGCGGGAGCTGGCTGTCACAGAACATACAGCAGGTCCCAAAAAATTCTGCACATACCCGCAAACCTCTGAAAAACCACAGGGGACTGATTAAATGGCACAAGATGATGCTGGGACAAAGATGATGCTGCAGCTGGACACGTTTATGTTCTGGATGGTATAGGGGCTCCTAGTGGTGTTTTTTTTGTAAGCCATGATTTCTAAATACAAAGATTAATGTTTTGCCAAAATGTACAACATATGAACAGTTTTTGATTCTGACAGTGCCCATTTAAAGGGATTGTCCATAGAAAGGTTTTTTCTTAAATCATGGTCATGCTGCATGCCTAAACATACAAAAAAATTCCTGTACTTACCTCCCTAGGTTCCCTGTAGCCTCCGATAGCACTGCTCCCGGTCTCCAAAATGATTCACTTACTGTTGCTGAGGTTAATACATCAGATTGTCCCATGGCAGCCCTCCCAGTAATTGGCAATGTGACACATAAACCCCCAGCACCAGGAAATGAATCCCGGCAGAGACCAGGAGGAGCAACACTGGGGACTACGGGGGGCCTAGGGAGGTAAGTACAGTTTTTTTTTGTTAAAGCAGGCAGCATGGCTATGTTTTTCGAAAAACACTTTTGCGGGTGGTTTACACGCCTGTGCATGTGGGCTTCACTGGGATCTTCAGGGATGAACCAAGCTGGAAAGAAGTGATATGTCATTAGTGTTTTTTCCGGCTCCCATTAGGCCGTAAAAATGCGCTATTGTAGACGTTGGAATTGGTGAGCTTTGCACTTCCAAAATAGAACAATTTTTTGTATGTGTAAATGTACCTTAAGTGTGCCTCGGTGGAAAGTGGCCCTTAAAGTCATCTCTTCTGAAGAGGTCTCTCTGTTTGTGACAGTAATTATTTTATTTTTATAGCACCCATATACATTTTATAGCACCCAACAAAGTTTGTGATAAATTGGGGCTCACAATCTAAATTCAGTATGTTTTCAGAGCGTGGAATGAAAACGGGAGTGTACGGGGGAAACCCACACAAACATGGGGAGAACATACAAACTCATTGCCAATGTTGTCCTTGGTGGGATTTGACCTAAGACCCCAGTGCTAACCACTGACCCACCATGCCCAGTCACTGAACCATCTACGTCCAAGGGCTTTAGAAATTCTAAGAGTTGAATGGCCTTTAGGAATATCCTAGTGGAACATTTTATCATTTTATGTCCTGACAGACTTTCCATGCTTCGCACCTACCAAGTAATAGAAAGTGGTACTAGTTGCACCTTTCCCGACTCCGTCTTTGGTCACTTTGTATTTCACCTCTATGGGCAAAGTCGAGGAACAGGTGAGTTCTCCTTGTGTCTCCTTTTTGATTTGTAAGAAGCTGTCTGTCTCCGCGAAAAACCGATAGACAATTCTTTCAGCATGAGGATACCCAGGATCATAGCTATTAGAAAACACTGGGGACCATCGGGGACTCTGACTTGGGACATAACATTGGTCTTCATCTAAATAGCTGGCCTGAGAATTAGAAGAAAAATGCATATGTGAAATACACTGCCCTAACTTCCACACCAGTTTGTGTGTATCTCAGTGTATTAAGATATCACCAGTATATATATAGCACTGGCAGGGGCATAACAATGTCTCTAACAATACCCTTATGCCCCATAGGAGGAAACCAATACAACAAATGACACATGACCTGTAGGAGGCTGCGTAAGGCAACATTCACATCACAATTTTGCAATACAGTTCTGTAATAGTTTTTTCCCCCCTAAATCCTAAAAAAATTAATGACAACACCGTGTGAATTGTATACTCAATGCAGTTTGCATTGACTATGATGTTATAAAAACCATGTACCGGTTATATACGGTTTTTATTAACCACAGTAGACGCTAAAACGGGACAGAACCGGGAACCTTGTTGACCACGGGTTTGTACACGGAAAAAAACATGGAAAAAACGCAAAAGTACAAAAACTTACACAGATACTTTTTGTTTAAGCTTTTATATGGAAAGTCAATGGGTATGGTAAGCAATACGGTTGTATACGGTATTCAAATACAAAACCATATACAAAACAGTATTGCAAAAGTATCTTGAATATCTATTTTTATTTATTTTTTGCCATTTTTTTGACCTGGAAGAAAAATGGCACCAAAAAAAAAAATGCCCTGTCATTTTGCACTCCTAAGAGGCATTTTTTTTTCTCCAAAAAATAGAGTGTTTTAATCTTTTTCTTTGGCATATTTGTCCGTATGTTTTTTTAAATGACAAGTCATGTGATTCTTTCATCATGTGACTGAAGGATTGGAACAATTGGAGTGGGGGCGGGGATTGGGACAATGGGAGAGCGGGGAACGCCATAAAAACACCAAAGCTAGACCCATATGGTATTTTTTTATGGCTTCACATAGACTGTATGGTAGAAAACCTACAAAAAAAGTTGTTTAATTTACAGTAACTGAAAACTGTAATTAATAATACACAGTATGCGCGCTCAGTCAGACTGGGCATGCATATCTAAACTCATTTAATTTGCATATAAATATTTTTGGTGCTAATTTATACTTTTTGTTTATGCTAATCCTCCATCCATGGGACATAAACTCACTTTATTACTTTATTTTAGCATTTTTATTTTGTGATTTATATTTTTATAGTGACTCCTAACCACAAGCCCTGTGGCAGAGACTCTGTATTATTAATAAAACCCACTTACTGTACTTTTTTACTATCCTTACCAACTCATTTCTTTCTTAGATATCCTTTGAGGACTGTTTTTCTAGTTTTGACTTTATTTTTTTATTTCTCTGTATCTTTTCAGTTAATCCCGGTGTATTTTATGCACTACTTTTATTTTTTTTTGCCTGTGGTAGAAAACCACCAAGGTTAATTTAAAAATCTATATAACATCTATCATTGGTATCCGAACATCCGTATCCGTAACAAAATCATAGTTTTTTATTTCTTTTCACCCATTCTTGTTTTTTTGGTGATATTACCATAAAGCAGACCGATGTTGCTATATTGATATACGTACGCGGATAGTAAAGTTTGCTTTAAAGTATTGCGATGTATCAATTGCACATTCCGCCCGCCCTTGAGCATCTGTTGTTACTGTCTTGATTTCTAATCCATCTACGTCTATGGAAACGCTTTTATAGGCCAAGGGTTGGCTTTTTTCATCTGTTAGTGTGACCTATAAGACAGAAATGGGCCATAGGTGAGAAGAACAACATGTCATAAACTAATATGAAGTATTAAAGGGGTACTCTGCTGCAAGACATCTCATTCCCTATCCAAAGCATAGGGAATAAGATGTGTGATCATGGGGGTCCAACTGCTGGGGCCCCCCACGATCTCCCGCAGCACCTGGCGTTCTAAACAAATGCTGGGTTCCTACGGCAGTTGTTCTGGCGTCATGGCCATGCCCCTCGTGATGTCAGACCACACCCCCTCCATTCATGTCTATGGGAGGGGGCGTGTTGACTGACACGCCCCCTCCCATAGACATGAATGGAGGGGCGTGGCATGATGTCATGATCATGGCCTCTGGCTCCAAGCGTTCTGAACTAAATGTTCAGACCGATGGAGCACCGGAGTAACCCTTTAAATGCAAACCAATCTGAATACCACATTCTGGACAAGACACATAAGGAACAAAAATATGAATACTTACTGCAAATGGAAACTCCAGTCCACGTTTGTAAAACTGAGGAGTATAGGAATAGTCAATCTGCAGATTAATGGGTTGGCTGGAGATGTACATATAACAGTATTTGGTGTCCAGGACCCCTGTGAAATGAACATAAGTCAGCTTTTTAGGCATTTATTAAAGGGAATTGAATATATATATATATATATATATATATATATATATATATATATATAGTACAGACCAAAAGTTTGGACACACCTTCTCATTCAGAGTTTTCTTTATTTTCATGACTATGAAAATTGTAGATTCACACTGAAGGCATCAAAACTATGAATTAACACATGTGGAATTATAGACATAACAAAAAAGTGTGAAACAACTGAAAATATGTCATATTCTAGGTGGAAAGTGTCCCCAAGTGCAGTCACAAAAACCAGCAAGAGCTACAAAGAAACTGGCTCACATGCGGACCGCCCCAGGAAAGGAAGACCAAGAGTCACCTCTGCTGCGGAGGATAAGTTCTCAGCCTCAGAAATCGCAGGTTAACAGCAGCTCAGATTAGAGACCAGTTCTAGCAGCAGACACATCTCTAGAACAACTGTTAAGAGGAGACTGTGTGAGGCCTTCATGGTAGAATATCTGCTAGGAAACCACTGCTAAGGACAGGCAACAAGCAGAAGAGACTTGTTTGGGCTAAAGAACACAAGGAATGGACATTAGACCAGTGGAAATCTGTGCTTTGGTCTGATGAGTCCAAATTTGAGATCTTTGGTTCCAACCACCATGTCTTTGTGTGACGCAGAAAAGGTGAACGGATGGACTCTACATGCCTGGTTCCCACCGTGAAGCATGGAGGAGGAGGTGTGATGGTGTGGGGGAGGAGGTGTGATGGTGTGGAGGAGGAGGTGTTATGGTGTGGGGGTGCTTTGCAGTGATGACACTGTTTGGGATTTATTCAAAATTGAAGGCATACTGACCCAGCATGGCTACCACAGCATCTTGCAGCGGCTGCTATTCCATCCGGTTTGCGTTTAGTTGGACCATCATTTATTTTTCAACAGGACAATGACCCCAAACCCACCTCCAGGCTGTGTAAGGGCTATTTGACCAAGAAGGAGAGTGATGGGGTGCTGCGCCAGATGACCTGGCCTCCAAAGTCACCGGACCTGAACACAATCGAGATGGTTTGGGGTGAGCTGGACCGCAGAGTGAAGGCAAAAAGGGCCAACAAGTGCTAAGCATCTCTGGGAACTCCTTCAAGACTGTTGGAAGACCATTTCAGGTGACTACCTCTTGAAGCTCATCAAGAGAATGCCAAGAGTGTGCAAAGCATTAATCAAAGCAAAAGGTGGCTAGAACCTAGAATATGACATATTTTCAGTTGTTTCACGCTTTTTTATGTCTATAATTCCACGTGTGTTACTTCATAGTTTTGATGCCTTCAGTGCGAATCTACAATTTTCAAAGTCATGAAAATAAAGAAAACTCTTTGAATGAGAAGGTGTGTCCAAACTTTTGGTCTGTACTGTATATATATATATATGTATATATATATATATATATGCATTATTTCTTTAGAGGTCAGCTTTTTAGGCTTTAACCCCTTAAGGACACATGACGTACTGGAACGTCATGTGTCCACTCCCGATCTATAACGCGGGGCCACGGCGTGGCCCCGCGTCATAGCGGGTCGGGCCCGGCCTCTAACAACGGCCGGGACCCGTGGCTAATAGCGCGCGGCATTGATCGCTGTGCCGCGCGCTATTAACCCTTTAGACGCGGCGTTCAAAGTTGAACGCCGCGTCTAAAGTGAAACCGAAAGCATCCCGGCTAGCTCAGTGGGCTGTTCGGGATAGCCGCGGTGAAATCGCGGCATCCCGAACAGCTGACAGGACAGCGGGAGGGCCCCTACCTGCCTCCTCGCTGTCCGATCGCCGAATGACTGCTCAGTGCCTGAGATCCAGGCATGAGCAGTCATCCGGCAGAATCGTTGATCACTGGTTTCTTATGAGAAACCAGTGATCAACATAGAAGATCAGTGTGTGCAGTGTTATAGGTCCCTATGGGACCTATAACACTGCAAAAAAAAAGTGAAAAAAAAAAGTGAATAAACATCATTTAACTCCTCCCCTATTAAAAGTTTGAATCACCCCCCTTTTCCAATAAAAAAAAAAACACAGTGTAAATAAAAATAAAAATAAACATATGTGGTATCACCGCGTGCGGAAATGTCCGAATTATAAAAATATATCATTAATTAAACCGCTCGGTCAATGGCGTGCGCGCAAAAAAATTCCAAAGTCCAAAATAGTGCATTTTTGGTCACTTTTTATATCATTTAAAAATGAATAAAAAGTGATCAATAAGTCCTATCAATGCAAAAATGGTACCGTTAAAAACTTCAGATCACGGCGCAAAAAATGAGCCCTCATACCGCCCCATACACGGAAAAATAAAAAAGTTATAGGGGTCAGAAGATTACAATTTTAAACGTATTAATTTTCCTGCATGTAGTTATGATTTTTTCCAGAAGTCCGACAAAATCAAACCTATATAAGTAGGGTATCATTTTAATCGTATGGACCTACAGAATACATATCAGGTGTCATTTTTACCGAAAAATGTACTACGTAGAAACGGAAGCCCCCAAAAGTTACAAAACAGCATTTTTTTTTCAATTTTGTCGCACAATGATTTTTTTTCCCGCTTCACCATAGATTTTTGGGCAAAATGACTGACGTCATTACAAAGTAGAATTGGTGGCGCAAAAAATAAGCCATCATATGGATTTTTAGGTGTAAATTTGAAAGAGTTATGATTTTTTAAAGGCAAGGAGCAAAAAACGAAAATGCAAAAACGGAAAAACCTCCGGTCCTTAAGGGGTTAATTTAAGGGATTTGACTATATATATATATATATATATATATATATATATATATATATGGATATTTTTTTTTTTTTTTAAATAATAGACTGGTTGGAAAAAAAATAAAGCCATTTTTACTTCTCTACTCTCCCGCTGATGCTGTTCTGAAACTGCCCCGGTCCTCACTGATCATACCTGGTACCTAGACTTGGCACATAGGTACTAATCAATCATTGGCTGCAGTCTTCAACAAATATTAGCTGAGCAGGTATTCCCAGTCATTTCCTGCGTGTTCAGACCAGGTACAAGACAGTGGAGATCAGCAGGGACCAGGCAGTGTCAGAGCAGCACCAGCAGGAGGGTTGGATGTAAGTAAGGCTTAGGTTCTCTGTTGTTTTCAACCAATCAACCCCTATTACGAAAAAGAAAAACATACAACCAGACACCCCCTTGATTTTACCTTTAATTAATTTCCGTTTTAAGGGGGACTACAATATTGACTGCCTAGCCTCAGCTGAAGGCATCAATATCAGATCAGTGGGGTACAATGTCTGGCACCTCTGGCAATCAGAGAGGGGCACAGCGCCATATAGTTATTCAGGGCTGTGTCTGCCACTGCAGACCAATCCCATGCATTTGCACTGTCCATGGTAGATAATATAGGGCAGTGGTCTTCAACCTGCGGACCTCCAGAGGTTGCAAAACTACAACTCCCAGCATGCCCGGACAGCCATCGGCTGTCCGGGCACGCTGGGAGTTGTAGTTTTGAAACCTCTGGAGGTCCACAGGTTGAAGACCACTGATGTAGGGGATGTAATTTTCCCTCTGATACTCATGTTGGTGATGGCACTGCTCTCACTATGTGATCGACTTTATTCATTTTAACCCTTTTTTTTTTTTTTGTAACAGAGCACATAAGAATGCATTGTTTTATGAGCTCCATATTCAGGATGTATAGCTGTCATCCAACCCATCATGTTGCCAACACATATTGAAGGGATTTTAGTCTATAGTCTATGTGTAGTCTATGTTCACAACTCTGCTGGTGTTCCTTTTGCATTTTGCATCTCTATTGCTTTCAATAGCGTCACATCATTTGCCTTTAGTTTTTGCACTTGTCATTCTTACCTGTTCCAGCTTCTTTTATGGTGACTGTACATTGAAGGCTACTGCTGTATTCTGAAAACTGGAGCTTATAGATATCCAGGCTCAGATCATTAGTGTAGGCTCCAGTGTCATCCAGCTGTAGTGGAAGAAATAGGAAAGTGTCTATAAAATATAAAAACATTTTCAGTACCTATAGATAACTTTACATAGGGCCTTATGCACATGATCATATTAGACCATCATAGGCAAGTTTTGGCAATGCGGCATCCATAGGAATTTACAGACCCATGCTATTTTTATGTCAATACTCATTTCTTTGTTCTTTTAAAGGGATACTCCACTGGGGGAAAAAAAAAAAAAAATCAACTGATGCCAGAAAGTTAAAGGCATCGTCCATACTGTCAGCAGTGAAAAAAATAAACAGGTACATACCTGCCTTCGCTCCCCCGGTGCCTCCGGTAACCGGCTCCGATCTCTGCCACGATCCTCTTCCTGGTTGTTGGTGGTCGGTGAGTCATACTGCACTCAGCCAATCACCGGCCGCAGTGAAGTCCCGACTCAGCCGGCGATTGGCTGAGCGGCAGAGTGAGAACGCTTCAAGACACACAATTCTTCACTACACCGGCACCTGCTGCCGAGGCCGAAAACATCCCACTACCGCTCAGCCTATCGCTGGCCGAGTCAGGACATCACTGCAGCCAATGATTGGCTGAGTGCAGTATGACTCGCCGACCACCGGCAACCAGGAAGAGGATCACGGCAGAGACCGGAGTCGGTTACCGGAGGCACCGGGGGGGAGCAAAGGAAGGTATGTACATCTTTATTTTTTTTACTGCCGGCAGTATGGACGATAATTTTCCTATTCCGGAGTTCTCCTTTAAACATTTTTGTAAATTACTTGGATTTAAAAGTCTTAATCCTTCCGGTACTTATCAGCTGGTGTATACTGCAGAGGAAGGTCTTTTCTTTTTGAATTTCCTTCATCTCTAACCACAGTGCTCTCTGCTGACACCTCTGTCCATTTTAGGAACTGTCCAGAGTAGGAACAAATCCCCATAGCAAACCTATCCCGCTCTGGACCCTTCCTAAAATGGAGAGAGCACTGTGGTCAGACAGAAAGGACATTCAAAAAGAAAAGAACTTCCTGTGGAGCATATAGCAGCTGATAAGTATTGGAATGATTAAGATTTCTCAATAGAAGTCATTTACAAATCTGTTTAACTTTGTCGCTTCAGTTGATTAAAACATTTTTTTTTCCAGTGGAGTACCCCTTTAAGACCATATCCTGTTATTTTTCACTAGAATCCTTTTTTAAAGGTAGAATAACACTGTTCTATAGATTTGTGACAAGGCGCCATATGGCGGCTCATGTTGCGCTTGTTGCTCAGCAACACAGAGCCATAAAGACTTCACAGTTAATCTGATAATTTCAGGATTCCTAATGGATCTTTTGACTGTAAGGAAACAAAGATGGAATAAGTAAAACAATCACCTCTCCAGTAAATTCCTCACAAATATCTTCCAAGCCTTTGTAACAATTCCCTGCTCTGCCGTAATTGTAGGCTTTATTTCTGCAGCACTTTATGATGACGGTGGCCGGTAATGGCTTACCATATACATACCTGAAAGAGTTAAAAAAAAAAAAAAAACAGCCATGTTATCCAATAATCAAACAATGGGGGTAAACTTCAAATTCTGGAGCCAAATAGTTTGACAAGGACGGCTGACATACAGCTGTAAAACATATTTTTAGATACCATCTCTACGTCTTCTAGTGGGACTCTGCATATAGTGAAGCTACGTGTACCGGATTTACATGGGGGCCAGTGGAGTCCCTATAGACTTTAACAGACGTGAGGGATTTTATTTTATGCAGTTAGGATACGTTCACAGGAATTGACAAGAAATAATTTAGGTTAGGAAATTGTTCATGTGGAATTTCCACACAGAAAAAACTTTTTTTTTTTTTTTCCAGGGAAAAACCTTTTTTTTTTTTTTTTAAATCAACTAGCTCCAGAAAGTTAAACAGATTTGTAAATTACTTCTATTAAAAAATCTTAATCCTTCCAATAATTATCAGCTGCTGAAGTTGAGTTATTTTCTGTCTGGCAACAGTGCTCTCTGCTGACATCTCTGCTTGTCTCGGGAACTGCACAGAGTAGAAGAGGTTTGCTATGGAGATTTGCCTTTACTCTGGACAGTTCCCGAGACAGGTGTCATAAGAGAGCACTTAGACAGAAAAGAACAACTCAACTTCAGTGGCTCATAAGTACTGAAAGGATTAAGATTTTTTTAAGAGAAGTAATTTACAAATCTGTTTAACTTTCTGGACCCAGTTGATATATATATATTTTCCTGGATAACCCCTTTAAGGAGGAATGAAGAAGGAAGCTATTCAATTCTACATTTTTGGATTCGGCGTGAATTCCGCACAAAACGAATTTGGTCAAGAAAAAATATCTCATTAACTTTAATGGGCTTTTACTCAAGGATTCCACCTGTTCTATATTCAGGCGGAACAGAATTCAGCGTCGGAATTCCAATAGCAGAAATTCCTTAGTGTGAACAGGACAACAGAAAGTCTGTTAAAGTCAACTGGAAAGGCCTTGATGAATAAAATGGAGCGGAAAAAGGAAGTGGAATTACTCAAATAAATTCCTCTTGAATTCCTCAGTGTGAACATACCCTTAAGCCCTTAGGACCCGGCCATTTTACACCTTAGGACCCGGCCATTTTTTGAACATCTTTTAGTTATCATTCTGATTCCGAGAATGTTTTTTCGTGACATATTCTACTTTAACATAGTGGTAAAATTTTGTGGTAACTTGCATCCTTTCTTGGTGAAAAATCCCAAAATTTGATGAAAAATTTTAAAATTTTGCATTTTTCTAACTTTGAAGCTCTCTGCTTGTAAGGAAAATGGATATTCCAAATAATTTAGTTTTTTAATCACATATACAATATGTCTACTTTATGTTTGCATCATAAAATTTACATGCTTTTACTTGGAAGACACCAGAGGGCTTCAAAGTTCAGCAGCAATTTTCCAATTTTTCACAAAATTTTCAAACTCACTATTTTTCAGGGACCAGTTCCGGTTTGAAGTGGATTTGAAGGGTCTTCATATTAGAAGTACCCCACAAATGACCTCATTATAAAAACTGCACCCCCCAAAGTATTCAAAATGACATTCAGTCAGCATTTTAACCCTTTATAACCCTTTAGGTGTTTCACAGGAATAGCAGCAAAGTGAAGGAGAAAATTCACAATCTTCATTTTTTACACTCGCATGTTCTTGTAGACCCAATTTTTGCATTTTTACAAGGGGTAAAAGAAGAAAATGTATATTTATATTTGTAGCCCAATTTCTCTGGAGTAAGCACATACCTCATATGTCTATGTAAAGTGTTCGGCGGGCGCAGTAGAGGGCTCAGAAGCGAATGAGCGACAAGGGGATTTTGGAGAGTACGTTTTTCTGAAATGGTTTTTCGGGGGCATGGTGCATTTAGGAAGCCCCAATGGTGCCAGAACAGCAAAAAAAAAACATATGGCATACCATTTTGGAAACTAGACCCCTTAAGGAATGTAACAAGGAATAAAGTGAGCCTTAATACTCCACAGGTGTTTCACAACTTTTGCATATGTAAAACAAATTTTTTTTCCACTAAAATGTGTTTCCCCTCAAATTTCACATTTTTGCAAGGGTTAATAGCAGAAAAGACCCCCACAATTTGTAACCCCATCTCTTCTGAGTATGGCGGTACCCCATAAGTTGACCTGAAGTGCACTACGGGCGAGCTACAATGCTCAGAAGAGAAGGAGTAATATTTGGCTTTTTGAGAGCAAATTTTGTCACATTTAGGAAGCCCCTATGGTGCCAGGACAGCAAAAAAAAAAAAAACACATGGCATACCATTTTGGAAACTAGACCCCTTTTGGAACGTAACAAGGAATTAAGTGAGCCTTAATACCCCACAGGGGTTTCACGACTTTTGCATATGTAAAAAAAATATTTTTTTTCACTAAAATGTGTGTTTCCCCCCCAAATTTCACACTTTTGCAAGGGTTAATAGCAGAAAAGAGCCCCCAAAATTTGTAACCACGTCTCTTCTGAGTAAGGAGCGTTTGCTCCTCCATTAGATTGACCAGGCAGTCACTGAAAAAAAACTTTAAAAAGTCCAGATCAGTGAAGCCAGCATGGTCAATCCAGAGTCGCCAACATACTCAGGAATCCATGGCTGATAATTCTCTGGGGGGCTCCAGACAGGGTCATCGGAAGGGGGCTCCGGTGCACTTGTCTGGAGGACCGGACTCCTATTACAAGCGGCATTGCCACCCGTACTAGTGTGGGTCACTCTCATGGGGGGTGCATGGCCTCGCCTGGCGGTGTCTCCGCCACCGTACAGCGGACTCATCATCACTGCTAGATGATGAGGAGGGCGAGGAAGAACACAAAAAAGTCGGATCTTCCTCATCCTCACTGGCAGATTCAGAGTCGGAGGCTAAAAAAGCGTAAGCCCGGCGGGCCATCGCCTTTTTTCTACGGTGGCGGGGGTGGGACGGTGGGGGGGGGAGGGTGTGTGTGCGGGGGAGGGGGGGGCAGGGAAGTATGTAGTGTGTGGTGCTTGGTGTAACTGTAACAAAAAAAGCTGCAGCCAAAAAAAAAAAAGTGGTGGCACACGCAGGGACCCCCCTCGGCATTTGCACGGCATGCCTACTGAACGATATCAGTAGGCATGCCATTCTGATTTCCGCCCGGCGAGGGGCGGAGACCGGAAAACGCCAGGGCGTATGGATACGCCCAAAAAAGTGGTGGCACACGCAGCACCCTGAACCCCTAATAGGGCCTGGGGTCACACGGATCAGGTGACGGCGGACCCTTGGGGACCTATTAGGGGGTCAGGGGGGGGGGGGGTTATTTATTTATTTTTATTTTTACTTATACTTTCACTTTTGTTTTACTGTTTTACCCTACCTTTCCCTGCAACAAGCTGACCCTGATCTAGGGGCTCTTCTTTCTGAGGGGGCTCCGGCACTCCGAGGGGGGGATCCCGGTCCTCTTCACACAGCTCTGCCTGCTGATTGAACTCAGCGAGCGCGCAGAGCTGCGTGAGGGGACCATTAACCCCTCCTCTGCTGCAGTGCTATTGGCCGACGATCGCTGGCCAATAGCAGCGTTGCTGGGGCGGTGACAGCAACTGGAGGTGATTGGCGGTGTATCGTACACCGCTGATCACCTTCCTTTTCCGGGTCATCGGGTCACAAGTGACCCGAATACCCGGAATCATCGCAGATCGCCGGCATGCGGGGGTCCCAGGACCCCCCTCGGCATTTGCACGGCATGCCTACTGAACGATATCAGTAGGCATGCCATTCCGATCTCCGCCTGGCGAGCGTCGGAGACCGGAAAACGCCAGGGCGTATGGATACGCCCTGGGTCCTTAAGGCCCAGTGTGTGAGGGCGTATCCATATGCCCTGGGTCCTGAAGAGGTTAAAGGGGTACTCCGGTGGAATTTTATTTATTTATTTATTTATTTTTTAAATCAACTGGTGCCAGAAAGTTAAACAGATTTGTAAATTACTTCTATTTAAAAATCTTAATCCTTCCAGTATTCATCAGCTGCTATATGCTCCACAGGAATTCTTTCCTTTTTGAATTTCCTTTCTGTCTGACCAAAGTGCTCTCTGCTGACACCTCTGTCCATGTCAGGAACTGTCCAGAGCAGCATATGTTTGCTATAGGGATTTTCTCCTGCTCGGGACAGTTCCTGATACAGACAGAGGTGTCAGCAGAGAGCACTGTGGTCAGACACAAAAGAAATGCAAAAAGAAAAGAACCTCCTCTGGAGCATATAGCAGCTGTAAGTGCTGGAAGGGTTAAGCGTTTTAAATAGAAGTCATTTACAAATCTATTTAACTTTCTGGCACCAGTGGATTTAAAAAAAAAAAAAAAAAAAAAACCTTAAAGCTATCGATTCTTTACTCCCAACCAAATTACCCCCAAAAACCACAATGGCCCTTGTTTACTACTGTAAACCCAACCTGCTTTTGTTAGGCCGTGTGCCAAAATGCGGTGCAGTGTGCGCCACAAATTCTGTAGGCACCAGAATTTGTGGTGCAATGCTTCAACACAAACATACAAATCCAGAAAAGAGGTGTGGTTTATCAGAAGCGGGGAGTGTTTATCCAGAAAAGAGGCGTGTTCTCACAACCCAACCTATATACTATTGAATTCACACAAGATCCTGTGAATAAATGGCTGGAAATCCTTACCAGGAAAAAGCTGATCAGAACTTTCCCAGCCTGTGTGTACCCATAAATAGAGGGGAATAGTGGAACTCTAAAATATCCTTCGCCACTAATAAAAACCCAATACTCTTAGTAAATTAGGGCCAATATTTCATAAATGTTACATACTTTGCAGATATGTCAATTTTGGCTGATTTATCCAGGATTGAAAGTGTATTTGGACAGGTGACGGTGGAGTCAAATCTTGGTAACCCTGCAATACAATGGGACATATTGTTCAGATAAAACACAGTGTTCAGAGACATGCTCATAGAGACAGGACATGATCACATGATAGAAAATAATCTGTAATGTTGGCAACTAGCAATCGGCAATGACAACCCAAATTCTTAACTTTTAGATAAAAAAACATAATGGCGTCCAAATCTGATCAAAGTGATGGCGAGAACTTCTGGCTGAATTGGGTGCATTTGTGTTATGTCCTCTCCTACTCCTAGAAGTATTATCTATAGGGGAAAACATGCTTCCTTCCAGAGGCACTATATGATGGCCCACAAAGAAGGGAATTTTATCAGGGCATTGTGCAAAAGTTGTAATAATTTGAGCAAGCTAGATTGGGGGGTTGGTGGAAGTACTGAACTTTATGCCAGAAAATGGCTTAAATTGTACCCGGCACAAATAACCTCTGGTGAAAGGATCGTGTTCAAAGCTCGGGGACTTCTGGAAATTTGTCCTCTGCTCCCATCAGTTTTGGAGAAAGTCTCTTGTTATAGTGGCAAGACAGCCCGAGATGCTGAAAGAACATGTTACTGTACAATTTGTGGCTCTTGGATGTAAACGCTGTTAAAGGAGAAGTCTCATCCTCCAAAATTCTGAAAACATATCTGCAAGTTTTAGATCGCAGAGGGTCTGACCGCTGGGGCCCCCTGCGATCTCCTGTATGGGCCCTCCACTATCCCGAGCCACCACGTCCTCTACATATATCACTATGGGAGAACCAAAGATGTCTCTCCCATAATGATATATGGAGGGGGCATGGCGGCCCCGCGCTTCGGATAGGGGATATGTTTTTCAGAATTTTGGTGGATGAGACTCCTCCTTTAAAGGAGAACTCCAGCAAAAATTAACCTTTCCCCTATCTGTGGGACCCCAGCTCTCTTAGTGAGGAGCATGTGTAGTCTACTGGTAGACGTCATGCGCTTTATTCATTTCTGTGGGAGCTTGGATGATGCCCGAGTGCTGTAATCAGGTCTTTCAACACTTCTATAGAAATGCGGGTGGGGTATCCCAGCGGCTGGACCCATGGTGACCATCAAGGAGATAAATACAGTTTTGCTGTATTTCACCTTTAACCCCTTAAAGAGGTATTCCGGGCAAAAACATTTTATCCCCTATCCAAAGTATAGGGGATAAGATGCCTGATCGCGGGGGTCCTGCTGCTGAGACCCCCCGCGATATCCCTGTAGCACCGGCATTCTATGCGGGGACTGCGTCTCTAGTTTCGGAAACCTCCGGGTTTCTGGGACTGGGGACGTGACGTCACATTCGCCCCCTCCATTCATGTCTATGGGAGCGGGCGTGGCGGCCGTCACGCCCCCTCCCATGGACATGAATGGAGGGGGCGTGGCGTGATGTCACGTCCCCAGTTCCGGAAACCTGGAGGTTTCTGAAACTGGATATTCAGCACCCGCATAGAATGTGGCTGCTACAGGGAGATCGTGGGGGGTCTCAGCAGCAGGCCCCCCGCGATCAGACATCTTATCCCCTATCCTTTGGATAAGGGATAAAATATTTTTGCCCGGAATACTAATACATTTTCTTGCAACATTTTTAATCATAAGACTTGTGTGGAGTATATCAATTTTTAGTAGATACTCTCCATTGTGCTTTTAGTTCTGGCCATGGCTTAGTCATATGCATTAGCCTTATGGGTCATTGATGAAAATGCAAAAATAAAATTTGAATGTCAACCAAAGCGATAAGTCATACCACCAGCTCCGTAGTATAGCTTTAAAACAAATAATCTTTGAAATGGGTAAAACGTATTATCTGTTTTAACACATTCGCTTTTCTACTTCATGGCTATAAAATTATCAACCAAATTTCAGTAGGAAAGATAAAAACAGAGATGGTGAAGGGTTAATTCGGAGGTAAGAGAAATAGTCGATAGTAGTAGAATAACTAACCTCAGCACTAGGTACTAAGCATCAATAATACTTACTGTATCTTTGCACTGTCACATATTTGGACACTGGATTGCCAGATTCCCTCTCGAATATGAGATTGTATCCTCCCGGAGAAGCGTCTTCACTTAGGGTTACTTCCGCAGATGCTACATAAGACTCTGACAGCAGGTCTATTATTTGCACACATGCCCCGGTTGGTTCCTGGAGAAGATTTAGGTCAACAATGAGATGGTCTTAGCAAAAATATATGTATATAGCAGTGTAAAATAACAGAATGTCTCTCTGGAGGACCAAGTAAACCCATAAGTAATAAGGGCAGCTCATCAATTCCAATGGGCGCCATGTAATGCTTTGTCCCTTCTGTGGTGGTGCTGGAGGGGAATATAATGCTTATTGTTGAGTTACCCTACAGAATGCAAAAGGCTATTGTAAAAACTGGGCAATCCCTTTAAAAAAATTGGGTAATAACCCATGTGGGATCAATTTTGATTGCCATATTGGTTGCCAGTGACAAAAAGGAACTAACTAGATAATGTTATAATCTTTTAAAGGGGTACTCTGGTGCTAAGACATCTTATCCCCGATCGCGGGGGTCCTACAGCTGGGGACCCCCGTGATCTTTCACGCAGCACCCCGTAACCATCAGCCCCCGGAGCATGTTCGCTTCGGGTCTGATGACTGCCAATCACCGGAGCTGGAGTATTCTGACGTCACAGCTCTGCCTCCGTGTGACATCACGCTCCGCCCCCTCAATGCAAGCCTATGGGAGGGGGCGTCACGCGGTGGCGGAGCCGTGACGTCACAATACTCCGGCCCCGGTGATCGCAGTCATCAGACCCGGAGCGAACATGCTCCGGGGGCTGATGGTAATGGGGATAAGATGTCTTAGTGCCAGAGTACCCCTTTAAAGAGTTTGGAAGTGGCCTTATATCAATGAATGTTTCTTCCTGTAAGGTTTCAAAAACCTTAACCCTGTAAAAGTGCATTCACACCATGTTTTAGTAATATGGCAGCTGGATGGAGTCAGCTTGTGATTCTGGCCTGCTCATTTTTGAACCATATCACTTTTATTGCCGGACTTAAAACTGTGGCAGACCATTGTTTTCGATCCAAAAACAAAACCGGATATAGTCCAAAAGTGATCGAAGTGGAGTCACCAGCTGACTAACTGGCGAATAGGGTGTGGCGCAGGTCCAACAGGAATAAAGATAGGTATGTAAATTAACTGCTTTCCATGTCAATGTCTCCGGGTCAATGTCGAACAGCCAAACCAGAATCTCTTTAAAAAGAAAGAGGACCCATCCCTAAAACAGCTGCCCACAAATCAGCCAGTCGTCTTCCTTTTGAAAAAAAATCTCCAATAGGTGGCACTAGAGGGCCAGGTTTGCTGAAAGATCTGTTAAGGTCTGTAGGACCAAATAGGAACAGTTGGATCTGGTCAGCTGTGTGACTTCCTTGTGCATAGGGGATATTTTCAAAAATTAGTTGGTTGGACTTCCCTTTTAGGTAATAACAAAATATTGATACAAACTACCAGCTATTTATACAGATATTTGTTTCTAATAAAATATCCCTGAAAATCCACAGTGTGGACATAGCCATAAAGTGGACATGTCCAAGTTCTGTGTAGATGTAAAGGGTGGGGGTGGGAGGTGGTAAAAAGACACAGATTTAACTCTTCTGGTGGACCCAAGAACCCCCAGAATGACATTAGGACTATCCTATAAGAAAATATGTATGTACCCTGAAAAATCATAGACAGTGATTCATTTCTTACCAAAAGGCGAACTCTGGTGAACTGCAAAATAGAAAAGAAAGCATCATTAGTTACCTACACAAGGTATGAAACGTAAAAAGAACTGATTTTAGGAACTGTAAGGGGCCAAGGTGTAGCCCCAATTCACTCATAGTTGATTTACTTGATCTGCTTTACGGCTAAGCATCATATCCAAACCTTCAGACTAATGGTTAAAGGGGTATTCCGGGCAAAAACATTTTATCCCCTATACAAAGGATGGGGATAACATGTCTGATCGCGGGGGGCCCGCTGCTGAGACCCCCCGCGATCTCCCTGCAGCACCTGCATTCTATGTAGGTGCTGAATCTCCAGTTTTGGAAACCTCCGGGTTTACGGGACTGGGGAAGTGAAGACACGCCACGCCCCCTCCATTTATGTCTATGGGAGGGGGCGTGGCGGCCGTCACGCCCCCTCCTATAGACATGAATGGAGGGGGCGTGGCGTGACATCACGTCCCCAGTCCCGGAAAGCTGGAGGTTTCCTAAACTGGAGATTCAGCACCCACATAAAATATTTTTGCCCGGAATACCCCTTTAATACCAGAATGTTGCTAAAAATCATTGCAACCATTCATATCCTAAAAATTATTATAATTATATTAATTATTCCTGTATCAGCCGAGTACATCTGTGAGCTCCACAAATACTCCCAATTTTTTACCCCATTCCTAAAGGCTAATTTACACTACAGATTTTCTGAATGGAATTGTGTATGAAATGTACAGTGCAGCAGCCTCCAATGGTTCTCAGTGGGATTCTGCTGCACCATTCACACTACGGAATTTCCGCAGTGGATGTTCCGTTGCAGAAATCCTGGACCCCAGACTCCCCCGGAAAGACTGATCATCTTATGAAATGCTCTTTGCGCTTTGGAAAGGCATTGCGGTCTATGGGGACGGTGCATTTCTGAGCGGTCCTAGTGCTGGCAAGTTTTGTCTGCACCCGCCCCAGACAGAATCGCAGCCAATAGTGTGAATAAGTCCTTATAGATGAATTTCCAGTTACCTTTTGTTCTGTTGGCTTCAGGTCATAGTTCAGACAAAATGCTCTGCTTCTCACTGAAATGAAAACATAGGAAAATAGAAGTTTAATGGGGACAGGCTCATACTTGCCAACAGTCCTGGGAAAAACGTATCAACCAGGCCACAAATGGAGGGGGGGGTCATAAATCCCACCTAAAGGAGGGATTCTGGGATGCTCTGAGGTTGGCCTGAGCAATCTTGAGGTGGGGCTTAAATGTTTTGAGTTTGTTTTTTTAAATGTTTCCCAACCACGGTGCCTTCAGCTGTTGAAAAACTACAACTCCCAGTATGCAAACGTCTTATAACAGGAATTGATTAAATAGACACTGTCATCTGAACAAACTTTCCATAGTGCAAGCAAATGTCCTGTGTCTTTCAAGACAAGCAATACAAATCTATGAAAGGGGGAGGAGGGAGCACCGTCCACCAGCTCTGGGAGAACTACAAATTAGAGATGAAGCCAGAGGAGCAGAAATCTGCTGAAAAATACAATATAGAAGTTAAATAATGGGCAGAAATAGTGCTGCTCCTCATATACACACACTGGACAGCTAAGTCACCTGGAAGGCCAGGTAAGCTTTAAATTAAAATGTGATTTTAACTTTTTCATCCAAAACATTGTTTGGAGTGTCCCCATTAATGTTTTCCTCACATACTTGGCCAGTAGAGTACGTCCAACCCTAACTGGGCACTTGGCTCACCTGTGTCTCCAGGTCTGTACAATTTCTTTTCTGTTTGAACAAAGCAAGATGCAGGCATATTGTCAATAGCAACGCCTTTGCGTTCCCTTTTTTCTACTGTATTTCCAATAGCTGAAAAGGTTACATAAGCCAGTGTCACTGTGGTGACCGTAGGGACCTGAGAAGACAGAACAGTCAAATTATATTATTTTACCTCATATTAATGCAAAATATATGTAGTGCCCAACAACCTATCTATAAGACATTTGTAGCACAGTCCCCACTGTATTCATTGCCCTAGACCAGTGGTCTCCAAGCTGTTGGCCCACCAGCTGTTGCACAACTTGAATCCCAGCATGCCTAGACAGCCAACGGCTCTTCCAGACAATCAGAAGGCAGTATAGGGTGATGTCAGAGACACTATAAAAGCCTAGGTACATACAGTCTTGTTGGGAGGGGATGTTTGGTTTGGTGCCGCTTCAAACCTCAGGTGGTTCATCCCATCCAAACCTGATAAAATAGCATCAGCATCATGGTAGAAAGGAGAAGAGGGAAAAATCACATGACACCAGGGAAGCCCATAATGCCTTGCAAATAGCTCTCCATGGCAACCAAGAGGCAGTATAAGGGGTAATTGAAGAGCCACTTGTTAAAAATGAAAGAAGCAATCTGATTGGTTGCTATGGGCAACTAGGCAACTTTTCCCCTGGACAGGTTTTGATAAATCTCCCCCAAAGAGTATTGTGTCATTCTTGAGCATTTTTATTTATCTCAATGTGGCAATTTTTTTGAATACACTACCGTATTTTTTGCCGTATAAGACGCACTTTTTCTTCCCCAAAACTGGGGGGGGGGGGGGGGTAAAGTTGGTGCGTCTTATACGGCGAATACACACCTATCGGGTTGGTCCCTGCGGCCATCAACGGCCGGGACCCGCGGCTAATACCGATCGCGGTGATGCCCTGTATTAACCCTTCAGACACGGCGATCAAAGCTGACCGCCGCGTCTGCAGCGAAAGTGACAGTAACCCGGCTGCTCAGTCGGGCTGTTCGGGACCGCCATGGTGAAATCGCGGCTTGAGGTGAATCACTGCTTTAATACACCTGTAATTGCACTTTCTCTCTCAATCTCTCTCCCTTCCCTATCAGTGCTTCTAGGCTGGATTTGGACTTGAGGTGAAATGCTGCTGTAAAAAAGCTTTTCTGTGCAACACACACTGCTGTCTGTCACTCTCTCTCTGTATTAGAACAAGGGTAACTGGCTGCTGATAGGCTTTATGCTGCATGTGATTCAGGGTCATTACACTGACTTTTGTTCCCGCCTTCCCAGGATTCCTTGCCCCATGTCCTCACATGTGGATCCACCATTTTAGATGCCGTGGAGCCTGGACCGCACTAAATGGAGTTTAATGAAGTGATTTGCATGATAGAATTGCGGTGATATTCACATTCGTTGTGAATCGAATAGAATTGCGGCGATATTCGCATTCGTTGTGAATCAAATTTTTCCTGAAATTCGTAACGAATTCGGATTTGTTAGATTCGATTCGCTCATTCTTACTCATAGCCATACTTGTTGCTGTAAATATGTCATTAACTTTGCTTTAAAAACAGCTCAATGGTACTTGCTGTATATGTTCTCCTAGATGATCTAACAGTGTAATACAGGGCTTTAAAGGGGTATGCCAATGGAAAGCTATTTTAAATCAACTAGTGCCAAAAAGCAAAAAAAATTTTTTTTTTAAATTACTTCTATTTAAAAATATTAATCCTTCCAGAACTTAACAGCTGCTGTATGCTCCAGTGGAAGTTGTGTAGTTCTTTTCTGTCTGACCACAGTGCTCTCTGCTGACACCTCTGTCCATGTCAGGAACTGTTCAGAGCAGGATAGGTTTGCTATGGTGATTTGCTCCTACTTTGGGTGGTTCCTGACATGGACAGAGGTGTCAGCAGAAAGCACTGTGGTCAGACAGAAAATAAATACACAACTTCCTCTGGAGCATACAGCAGCTGATAAGTACTGGAAGGATTCATATTTTTTTAAATAGAAGTAATTTACAAATCTGTTTAAAGGGGTACTCCAGTTTTTAAATCAACTGGTGGCAGAAAGTTAAACAGATATGTAAATTAGAAGAAAGCATAGGAGAAGGTGGAGCCAGCACTGTGTAAAATCATTCCTTTATTGAAATCCAGGTTAAAAGTCCATAGACAAGAAGAAGAAAAAATGAGCACTAGGACAACAGTGCATGTGTGCAAGGTTGGAGCACGTCTAAACGCCGACGCGTTTCAGATTTATAAATTACTTCTATGAAAAAATCTTAATCCTTCCAGTACTTATTAGCTGCTGAATACTACAGAGGAAATTATTTTCTTTTTGGGACACAGTGCTCTCTGCTGACATCACAAGCACAGTGCTCTCTGCTGACATCTCAGTCCATTTTAGGAACTGTCCAGAGCAGCATATGTTTGCTATGGGGATTTTCTCCAACTCTGGACAGTTCTTAAAATGGACAGAGATGTCAGCAGAGAGCACTGTGCTCGTAATTCAGCAGAGAAAATAATTTCCTCTGTAATATTCAGCGGCTAATAAGTACTGGAAGGATTAGGATTTTTTAATAGAAGTAATTTACAAATCTGTTTAGCCTTCTTCCACCAGTTGATTTAAAAAAAAAGTTTTCTGCTGGAGTACCCCTTTAACTTTTTGGCATTAGTTGATAAAAAAAGTTTTCCACTAGAGTACCCTTTAAGGGTACTTTTAGAGTTTTAGGGCTATTAATAACGTTCGAGTTCGAATCAATCTAGTCCTTTCCCAATGAAAGTTTCCCAAAGTTTGACGAAACAGCCAAAACAAACTTTTGAAAGTTTGCTCCTCTCAACTTTAAAGAAATTGAACTGTAATATCAACCACATCCCTAAGAGAAGTAGAAGGCTGTTTTTGGAAAACAAAAAAATACACTTTTTAGAAATACTTTAAGGCTAAGTTTCCACTTGGTTTTGGAAAACTGCCAGTTCAGTTTTTGAGCCAAAGCCAGAAGTGTATTCAAAAAGAATAGGACATATAAAGGAAGGAATTCTCCTCCCTTATGGATCCACTTCTGACTTTGGCTCAAAAACTGCCAGAAACTCAGTTTCCAAAAACTGCCAGAAAAAAAAACAAAGTGGAAACTTAGCCTGAGGCTAGGTTTCCACTTGGTTATTCTTCTGGCAGTTTTTGGATTTCTGCCACTGCAGTTTTTGAGCCAAAGCCAGAAGTGTATTCAAAAGAAATATGACATATAAAGGAAGGACTTACACTTCTCCTCCGTTATGGATCCACTTCTGACTTTGGCTCAAAAACTGCCAGAAAAAAAACCAAGTGGAAACCTAGCCTAAAGGGTGAGATTCACTTGTAAACGTGAATCTTTTTTTTTTTTTTCTAATATAATCTAATTTTTCCACTATTACCCCTTAATTTATTATTACTTACTGGAACATCTTTGCATTCAAAAAACTGAGACGTGATCTGATTGTTGAATAGGGATATGCTGGTGAATTGGTATTCCAACCTAACGTCCACCTGTACAGTCTCCTCACAGTCAATAAAGACGCAGACTTGTCCCGTCTTCCCACTTGGCAACACGGTCGGGGTGGCCAGGATGTACTTGCAGTTCGCCTGTTCGATGGGGGGACTGCAAATGGGGAATATATAGAATATTTTGTCATCAGTATCAGATACATGTATTGACTTCTGTAAGTTAAAATTAGGATCAGCTCATACTCCATGTATTGGGTTGTTAACCCCTTAAGGACCGAGCCCTTTTTCACCTTAAGGACCAGAGCGTTTTTTGCAATTCTGACCACTGTCACTTTAAACATTAATAACTCTGGAATGCTTTTAGTTATCATTCTGATTCCGAGATTGTTTTTTCGTGACATATTCTACTTTAACTTAGTGGTAAAATTTTATGGTAACTTGCATCCTTTCTTGGTGAAAAATCCCAAAATTTGATGAAAAAAATGAAAATTTTGCATTTTTCTAACTTTGAAGCTCTCTGCTTGTAAGGAAAATAGATATTCAAAATAATTTTTTTTTGGGTTCACATATACAATATGTCTACTTTATGTTTGCATCATAAAATTTATGAGTTTTTACTTTTGGAAGACACCAGAGGGCTTCAAAGTTCAGCAGCAATTTTGAAATTTTTCACAAAATTTTCAAACTCGCTATTTTTCATGGACCAGTTCAGGTTTGAAGGGGATTTGAAGGGTCTTCATATTAGAAATACCCCATAAAAGACCCCATTATAAAAACTGCACCCCCAAAGTATTCAAAATGACATTCAGTAAGTGTATTAACCCTTTAGGTGTTTCACAGGAATAGCAGCAAAGTGAAGGAGAAAATTCAAAATCTTCATTTTTTACACTCACATGTTCTTGTAGACCCAATTTTTGAAATTTTGCAAGGGGTAAAAAGGAGAAAATTTTTACTTGTATTTGAAACCCAATTTCTCTCCAGTAAGCACATACCTCATATGTCTATGTTAATTGTTCGGCGGGCGCAGTAGAGGGCTCAGAAGGGAAGGAGCGACAAATGGTTTTTGGGGGGCATGTCACCTTTAGGAAGCCCCTATGGTTCCAGGACAGCAAAAAAAACACACATGGCATACCATTTTGGAAACTAGACCCCTCAGGGAACGTAACAAGGGGTAAAGTGAACCTTAATACCCCACAGGTGTTTCACGACTTTTGCATATGTAAAAAAAATATTTATTTTTTTACCTAAAATGCTTGATTTCCCCAAAATTTTACATTTTTAAAAAGTGTAATAGCAGAAAATACCCCCCAAAATTTGAAGCCCAATTTCTTCCGATTCAGAAAACACCCCATATGGGGGTGAAAATTGCTCTGCTGGCGCACTACAGATCTCAGAAGAGAAGGAGTCACATTTGGCTTTTTGAAAGCAAATTTTGCTCTGGGGGCATGCCGCATTTAGGAAGCCCCTATGGTGCCAGGACAGCAAAAATACACACATGGCATACCATTTTGGAAACTAGACCCCTCGGGGAACGTAACAAGGGGTAAAGTGAACCTTTACACCCCACAGGTGTTTCATGACTTTTGTATATGTAAAAAAAAAAATTTTTTTTACCTAAAATGCCTGTTTTCCCAAAAATTTTACATTTTTAAAAAGGGTAATAGCAGAAAATATCTTCCAAAATTTGAAGCCCAATTTCTCCTGAGTACGGCGATACCCCATATGTGTCCCTAAACTGTTGCCTTGAAATACGACAGGGCTCCAAAGTGAGAGCGCCATGCGCATTTGAGGCCTGAATTAGGGACTTGCATAGGGGTGAACATAGGGGTATTCTACGCCAGTGATTCCCAAACAGGGTGCCTCCAGCTGTTGTAAAACTCCCAGCATGCCTGGACAGTCAGTGGCTATCTGGCAATACTGGGAGTAGTTGTTTTGCAACAGCTGGAGGCTCCGTTCTGGAAACAGTGGCGTACTAGACGTTTTTCATTTTTATTGGGGAGGGGAGGGGGGCTGTGTAGGGGTATGTGTATATGTAGTGTTTTTTACTTTTTATGTTATTTTTTGGTAGTGTAGTGTTTTTAGGGTACAGTCACACAGGCGGGGGTTCACAGTAGTTTCTCGCTGGCAGTTTGAGCAGCGGCAGAAAATTTGCTGCAGCTCAAACTTGCAGCCGGATACTTACTGTAATCCTCCGCCCATGTGAGTGTACCCTGTACATTCACATTGGGGGGGGGGAACATCCAGCTGTTGCAAAACTACAACTCCCAGCATGGACGGTCTATCAGTGCATGCTGGGAGTTGTAGTTTTGCAACAGCTGGAGACACACAGGTTGTGAAACACCGAGTTTGGTAACAAACTCAGTGTTTTGCAACCAGTGTGCCTTCAGCTGTTGCAAAAGCTACAACCCCCAGCATGTACGAACAGCGGAAGGGCATGCTGGGTCTTGTAGTTATGCAACAGCCGGAGGCATACTACATTGGCTGGGGATTCTGGGGATTGTAGTTATGCAACAGCTGGAGACACACTGGTTTACTACTTAACTCAGTGTGCCTTCAGCTGTTGCAAAACCACAACTCTCAGCAGTCACCGACAGCCAACGGGCATGCTGGGAGTTGTAGTTATGCAACCACCAGATGCACCACTACAACTCCCAGCATGCACTTGAGCTGTTTGTGCAAGCTGGGAGTTGTAGTTACATAACAGCTGAAGGTACACTTTTCCATAGAAAGAATGTGCCTCCAGCTGTTGCAAAACTACAAGTCCCAGCATGCCCATAAGGGCATGCTGGGAGTTGTGGTGGTCTGCCTCCTGCTGTTGCATAACTACAGCTCCCAGCATGCCCTTGTTGCATGCTGGGAGCTGTTGCTAAGCAACAGCAGGAGGCTGTCACTCACCTCCAACGATCCACACAGGACTGTCTCTCGCCGCCGCCGCCGTCGCTCCTGGGGCCCCGATCCCAACAGGGACGCCGGGGATCGGGGTCCCCAGCACCCGGGGTCGTCTTCCCGCACCCGCTCACGTCCTCCGGAAGAGGGGCGGAGCGGGTTGCGGGAGTGACACCCGCAGCAGGCGCCCTGATTGGTCGGCCGGTAATCCGGCCGACGAATCAGGGCGATTGTGAGGTGGCACCAGTGTCTCTGACGGCCCCGATCAGCCAGTAATTCCGGGTCATCGGGTCACTGGAGACCCGATTGACCCGGAATCCGCCGCAGATCGCTGGACTGAATTGTCCAGCGATCTGCGGCAATCGCCGACATGGGGGGACATAATGACCCCCCTGGGCGATATGCCGGGATGCCTGCTGAACGATTTCAGCAGGCATCCGGCCCCGGCTCCCCTCCGGCTAGCGGTGGGGGCCGGAAATGTTCAGGGCGTATCCATACGCCCTCGGTCCTTAAGGACTTGGAAACGGGGGCGTATGGATACGCCCTATGTCCTTAAGGGGTTAAAGGGGTACTCCCGTGGAAAACTTTTTTTTTTTTTTTAAATCAACTGGGGCCAGAAAGTTAAACAGATTTGTAAATTACTAGGGGCTGTATACTACAGAGGAAATGCTTTTCTTTTTGGATTTCTCTTCTGTCACGACCACAGTTCTCTCTGCTGACCTCTGCTGTCCATTTTAGGAACTGTGCAGAACAGCATATGTTTGCTATGGGGATTTTTTCCTGCTCTGGACAGTTCCTTAAATGGACAGCAGAGGTCAGCAGAGACCACTGTGGTCGTGACAGAAGAGAAATCCAAAAAGAAAAGCATTTCCTCTGTAGTATACAGCCCCTAAAAAGTACTGGAAGGTTTAAGTTTTTTTTTAATAGAAGTAATTTACAAATCTGTTTAACTTTCTGACACCAGTTGATTTAAAAAAAAAAAAAAAGTTTTCCACGGGAGTACCCCTTTAACAAGGACGTTATTATAGGACAGTGGTGTCAAACTGGCCCTTTGGATGTTGCAAAACTTCAACTCCGGGCATGCTGGGAGTTGAAGTTTTGCAACATCCAAAATGCCACAGTTTGAGACCACTCTTATAGGGGGTGCAGAATCTATGGTCACCATTGAGCTCTGGAATCTAAGGGGGTCCTAAGGTAAAAAGACCAGTGCTACAACCCAGTGCTTCTTAAACTCTGAGGTGCCCCCTGGATGTTTGTGAGTAGTGATGAGCGGCAGGGGTCATATTTGGATTTCCGATATTTAGCGAATTTATTGACGATTATTCGTCCTACATTTGAGAAATTCGCACATTCGCCATGTCTGTTCACTTTTTTCCATGCGAAAATTCACATGGAAAATTCACATGGAAATTATCGTTTAAAAATTTGCATGTGAAAAAAAAAGAAAAAAAAAACATTCGTTATTAGGAATAAATAGCACTATATTCTAAATATTCGCAAAATGTCGATATTTGCGATAAAAATTAGCATTTTTTATATTTGTGCTCAACACTATTTTTGAGGCACAGGTGGGTCATTATCTGGCAGTATGACAACATCTTCTGATAATGACTGTAGGACCGTATGAGACATTGGCCATGTAGCTCCAGCGTAAGGCTGGGTTCACACCACGTTTTTCAAATACGGTTACCGTATATGGTTTTCCGCTAACAAACGTATGGCAAAAACCGTATGCAACCTTATACAACCGTTTGACTCCAAATTAAAACGTATACGGTTTTTCCCCGTACGGTTCTATCCATTTGCATCATTTTTTGCCAACGGTTTTGCTATTTTGTTGGAGTTAGTTTTCCAGCAATTGAATAAAGTTACTATTGTTCTATTGAAATTCCAATCTGCCCAAAAACGGATTAGAAAAACCGTGTGCAACCGTATTCTGAAATTCTGTGTACGGTTCTCATAGACAACAATGTTAAAAGAACCGCATACGGTTTTCCAACCAGAGGCAAAAACGTGGTTGACAGCGTTTTTGCCTACGGTTGAAAAATCGGCAAAACCGTATCCGAGGCAAAACGGATGCAACCGTACACAACATTTGGAATACGGTTTACAATGCATTCTCTATGCATACGGTTTCGGATACGGTCGTATACGTTTTTTTGCGGAAAACCATATACGGTTACCGTATTTGAAAAACGTGGTGTGAACCCAGCCTAACAAAGCTAGTCGTCTGTTTGTAAGGCCTGGTGCTCCCATTGGCCCTGATGTACTATTGTAAACCCAACATGGTTTGTTGGGTTGTGCACCAGATTCTGTGTGAGAATTTACACCAGAATTGAAGAAAAACCCGCCGAACTCTCAATTTTACCGAGAAAACCAGGATAAGGGGCGTGGTCATTGGGGAAAGGGGTGTATCCACAAAAAAGGGGGGGGTGTCCCAGACATTTTTGAAAAATCCCAACATATTTACAAAGATTTCCACATTAAAAGTAGTGGATTTGAGCTGAGGAATACCCTACAGATCAGAGCAGGTGTTAAAAAAGCAAAATGTAGGCAAAAGTGCAAAATGTAGGGAAACCTGAGTAAATACCGGGGGAAAATATCTGTTGGCCAAAAAATCCACAAAGAAACCTCCACTCTTAGTAAATCAGGGCCATTGTATTTTAGTCAGTACTTGGTCAGTATTTTTTAGCCAAAACCAGAAGTGGAACTAAGAAAAACTAGAATAGAAAAATATGCTTGCTTTCTTAAAATTTAAACGTAAAATAAATTATCGAAAGAGTACCCGCCTACCCCTCCCCCCCCCCCCCACCTCTTCCCAAACCAGTTATCCCAGTACCTTATATCTGGTGGTATAAAGGGCCCAGGTTTTACAAGCCTAGAGAAAAAGAAAATAATATATTAAAATAAGGGCAAAAAATAAATCACAGATGTAGCAAATATTATTTGTAAATAAAAATTAACAATAATAAATAATAAAGAAATAACAAGCGAATGTAAGGACTTGCCTTACATATTTGCTTTTTTTATGAGACAATAATGGATCAAAAGGATTTTGAAAACTTTTTGGAATCTGAATCGGGTTACTAAGGCCATGTTCACGTCTTGTTCACAATCTCTGGCGCGGAGATTCTTCTGCAGCAGAGTCCCGTTGGATTCAATGGGATTCTGCTGCTCTGTGCACAAGGTGGAACCGTGCCAGGTTTTTCCGGCTCAGAAATTCTATTTTTGGTGTCTCCACAAGGAATAAACCAGTTCATTCTTTGTGCGAAGTCCCCACGGAATGCATAGCAGTCAATGAGATGGCGCATTTCTGTGCGGTCCTAGCGCCGGCAGATTTATGCTGGCGATCGCAGTTTGGGGAATGTCCATACGGAGATTCTCAATGTGAACATAGCCTTAGACTCTAATGTCTGACAGACTAGTTGCTATGCTTTGTATCCTTAGCAACCAGACTAAGCTGGTCAGATCAAAACTGGTTTAACACTGTGTGGGTAACAGGTCAATGGTAGTCATATATATAATGTATTATCACTGCTGTTGTATGGGATGTACTGTGTAGGGTTGTGCACTCATTGGCACTTGTGTGTGGATGATTGGTTGGCTGCTTTAACTGAGGACCAGGTAAGGCTAGGTTCACACTACGTTTTGTACTTACCCATATACGGCTGGGAGGAGGGGGGCGGGGCTTAATCACTGCGCCCGCACGTGCCTCTGGTCGGCTGCATTTTTGGCCGTATGCGGTTTCCGGACCATAGGGAAAAACGCGGTCGACCACGTTTTTGCCTGCGGTCGGGAAACCGCATACGGCCGGTTCTCTCCGGTTGGCTCATAGACATGCATTAAATACGGTTCCCGTATAAGGCTGAGTGCGGGCCCGGGATTAAGCCCCGCCCACCCCCTCCTCCCAGCCGTATACGGGAACCGTAAGTACAAAACGTAGTGTGAACCCAGCCTAATGTGGTTTCTCGTGCTGCTTTCAAGAAGAATTGTCAGTGCAGTCCTAGGTTTACTCCAACACCTACATAGTGCTGTGCATTGTGGATAGGAATGCTGGGTTCACATCACGTTTTTGTCACTGTTTTCAATCAGTTTTTCTAAAGAAAACCGTATGGCAAAAAAACAGATGGAACAGTATGGGAAAAAGTAAACCTTATGCGTTTTTAAACCGTACACTGTTTTTAAAAGTGCATACAGTTCCGTCCGTTTTTTTATAAAAAAAATTAAAAAAAAAACATAAGTTTTAGAAAATTTTGTCCATTTTTAATGGGAGGGGTGTTGGGTGGGGACTTTAGGATGCAAATGCACATGTGCAAAGTAAAAACCGTATACGGTTTCCAATTGAAAGAAAAAAGCACATGGTTTACTTTTTTCCATACTGTTCCATCCGTTTTTTTTGCCATACGGTTTTCTTTAGAAAAACGGATTGAAAACAGTATGGCAAAAACCAGATGTGAACCCAGCCTAAGAGGGCCCAGTCATTATAGGGCAGGGTAATTTGGTGCCAGCTGGATGTGTGTGCATTGTCAAATAACAGATTTAAAGTTTTGATTGGTTGGGGTCTGAGTAGTCAGACCCTAACCGACCATGAGAATGAGCCGGGAGAAGTTTATGCTTTGTGTCATCTCCCGTTAGTGTTGAGCGCAAATATTCTAAATGCAAATTTTTCCCGTGAATATCGGTATTTCGTGAATATGTAGAATATAGTGATATATATTCGTAATGACGAATACTAGTTTTTAATGCAGATTCTTTTTGCAAATTACATGCAAATTTATGCAAATATCGGCACTTCTATACTGGACACTGATCCCTTCCTTCTTTTAAGTTAAAGATATAATTGCCCATGCGCACTATGCAAATTTCATTACGAATTTTCGCATTGAAAAAAAAAGAGAACGAACCTAGCGAATATGCGAATTTTGCGAACATAGGACGAATATTTGTCAATATATTCGCGAAATAACGCAAATTCGAATATGGACCCTGCCGCTCATCACTATCTCCCAGCTCTCAGTGTATATTTAACCCCTAAAGGACCCAGGGCGTATGCGTACACCCTGGCTCCTTGGTACTTAAGGACCTAGGGTGTTCCTGTATGCCCGTGGGAATTTCAGTCCCCACCGCATGTCGGGCAGGGACCAGACCAGGATGACTGCTGATATCTATCAGCAGGCACCCCATGCAAACCCTTAGGGGGGCCTGAGACCCCCCCACCGCATGTCGGCGATCGCAGCAAATCACTGATCAATTCAGACCTGGAAAAAAAAAAAAAGGGTGAAAGAGGATGTCCGAGACAAACCCATTCACCCTTACCAGCAGGAGTGAGGGGGCATGGGTCAGAACAACCGACCAATCACTGCCCTGCTGGGTGGTGATTGGGGTGTCAATCAGGGCCTGTGGTGGTCCCCTCAGAATCGGCGACAGCAGTCCGGGTGGCAGGATACAGCAGGAGGTGTAGCCTGTTCACCTCCTGCTGTTGCTTAGCAACAACTCTCAGCATGCAAAGCCAAAGGGCATGCTGGGAGTTGTAGTTTAGCAACAGCTGGAGTTCCAACTACAACTCCCAGCATGCCCTTTGGTAGTCTGTGCATGCTGAGGGTTGTAGTTATGCACCAGCTGGAGGCCCATTTTTTTTATGAAAAAGTGTGCATCCAGCTGTTGCATAAATACAACTCCAAGCATGCACAGACTACCAAATGGCATGCTGGGAGTTGTAGAAGTGTGCCTCTAGCTGTTGTAAAACTACAACTCTCAACATGCCCTTTGACTGTCAATCATGCTGAGTGTTGCAGTTTTGCAAGAGCTGGAGAGACACATTGGTTGTGAAACAGAATTTGTTCCCTAACTCAGTGTTTCACAACCAGTGTGCCTCCAGCTGTTGCAAAACTACAACTCCCAGCATGCACCGAGATACTGTACATGCTGGGAGTTATAGTTTTGCAGCAGCTGGAGGCACACTGGTTGTGAAACACTGAGTTAAGTAACAAACTCTGTGTTGCGCAACCAATGTGCCTCCAGCTATTGCATAACTACAACTCAAAGCATGTATGGTCTGTCAGTGCATGCTGGGAGTTGTAGTTTTGCAACAGCTGGAGGTTTGCCACCCCCCCCCCCCCCCTCCATGTAAATGTACAGGGTACATTCACACGGGCTGGTTTACAGCGAGTTTTCTGCAGCAAGTTTGAGAGGCAAATTTTCCCAGCAGCTCTTACTCCCAGCAAGAAACTCACTGTAAATCCCCGCCCGTGTGAATGTACCCTAAAAACACTACACTACACAAAATAAAAAGTAAAACACTAGATATACATATACCCCTACACAGTCCCCCGTCCCCCTGTCGGATTTCAAGGCAACAGTTAAGTGCCACATATGGGGTATCTCCGTATTCGGGAGAAATTGCTTTACAAATTTCTGGGGGCTTTTTCTCCTTTTACCCCCTATGAAAAGGTAAAGTTGGGGTCTACACCAGAATGTTAGTGTAAATTTTGTTTATTTTTTACACTAACATGCTGGTGTTGCCCCATACTTTTAATTTTCACAAGCGGTAAAAGGAAAAAAAGACCCCCAAAATTTGTAATGCAATTTCTCCTGAGTTCGGAACAACCCCATATGTGGGTGTAAAGTGATCTGTGGACGCACCATGTACATTTGAGGTCAAAATTGGTGATTTGCACAGGGGTGGCTGATTTTACAGCAGTTCTGACATAAATGCAAAACAATAAATACCCACGTGACCCCATTTTGGAAACTACACCCCTCAAGAAATGTAACAAGGGGTATAGTGAGCCTTAACACCCCACAGGTGTTTGACAAATTTTCGTTAAAGTTGGATGTGAAAATGAAAATATTTTTTTTTCACTAAAATGCTGGTGTTACCCTATATTTTTTCATTTTCACAAGAGAGAATAGGAAAAAAGCTCCCCAAAATTTGTAACCCTATTTCTTCTGAGTAAGAACATACCCCATATGTGGATGTAAAGTGCTCTGCGAGCAAACTACAATGCTCAGAAGAGAAGGAGCGCCATTGGGATTTTCGAAAGAGAATGTGTCCAAAATTGAAGGCCATGTGTGTTTACAAAGCCCCCATAGTGCCAGAACAGTGGACACCCCCCCCCCACATGTGACCCCATTTTGGAAACTACACCCCTCACGGAATTTAACATGGGGTGCAGTGAGTATTTACACGCCACAGGTGTCTGACAGATTTTTGGAACAGTGGTCCGTGAAAATGAAAAATTTAATTTTTCATTTGCACAGCCCACTTGTGAAAATGAAAAATTTGGGGTAACACCAGCATTTTAGTGAGAAAAATCTAATTTTTCATTTTCACGTCCAACTTTAGCGGGAAATTTGTCAAACACCTGTGGAGTATTAAGGTTCACTGTACCCCTTGTTACTTTCCTTGAGGAGTGTAGTTTCCAAAATAGTAGGCCATGTGTTTTTTTTTTTTTTTGCTGTTCTGGCACCATAGGGGCTTCCTAAATGGATGGGACATGCCCCCCCAAAAACCATTTCTGCAAAATTTGCTTTCCAAAAGCCAAACATGACTCCGGAGCGTCCTATAGGGCAAAAAAAAAACGGTAAGATTTTTTAATAGAAGTAATTTACAAATCTGTTTAACTTCCTGGCACCAGTTGATAAAAAAAAAAAAAAAATCCAGGGGAGTACCTCTTTAAATGGAGAATCAAAACCTTTTTTTATATGTTGTACATCTCGACAAAACATTAACCATTCTAATATAGTTCATAAAAAAATTGTTATCTCCTTTTTATAGAAATCATGGCTTATAAAAAAAGACCACTAGGGGGGGGGGGGGGGGGGGTTGGGGGGGGGGGGGTCATATTATCCAGAACATAATGCTGTCTGGCTGCAGCATCATCTTATTCCCATCTGAAGAAAAGACCAGGAAGTGAGGGCAGGGCTAGTACTCCTCTGTGCTCACTCCTGTCCTGTATTTCAGACTGCAGCATGAAAACAGAGAGGAGGGGGTTACAGAGCAGCCTGCAGTGATTGGATGAAGAGACCCAGCACAGCACAGCAGACTCAGGGAAGAATTGAATGCATGGGGAGTGAGGGCGGCCTGAGTGCTTGTCTTGGACACACTCCTTCCTCAACAGTGGATGTCAGAAGGAGTGAGCAGCAGAACAGAGGGATTTGTGATCCAGCTACAGAAGCCAGACACACAATAAGGACATGTAAGACACCTGCATGACCTGGTGAGTAACATATAGAAGCACTATTTATTCTGTGATATGACAGGTATGCTTTATTAAAGGGGCACTCCAGTGGAAAACATGTTTTTTTTTAAATCAACTGGTGCCAGAAAGTTATACAGATCTGTAAATATCTTCTATTTAAAAAAAAAACTTAACCCTTCTTATCAGCTGCTGTATGCTACATAGGAAGTTGAGTTGTCCTTTTCTGTCTGGCCACAGTGTTCTTTGCTGACACCTCTGTTCATATCAGGAACTGTCCTGAGCAGGATAGGTTTGCTATGGGGATTTGCTCCTACTCTGGACAGTTCCAGAGATGGACAGAGGTTGCAGCAGAGAGCACTGTGGTCAGATTTAAAGGGGTACTCCCGTGGAAAACTTTTTTTTTTTTTTAATCGACTGGTGCCAGAAAGTTAAACAGATTTGTAAATTACTTCTATTAAAAAAAATCTTAATCCTTCCAGTTCTTATTAGCTGCTGAATATTATAGAGGAAATTCTTTTCTTTTTGGAACATAGAGCTCTCTGCTGACATCACGAGCACAGTGCTCTCTGCTGACATCTCTATCCATTTAAAGAACTGTCCAGAGTAGGAGAAAATCCCCATAGCAAACATATGCTGCTCTGGACAGTTCCTAAAACGGACAGAGATGTCAGCAGAGAGCACTGTGGTCATGATGTCAGCAGAGAGCTCTGTGTTCCAAAAAGAAATGAATTTCCTTTGTAGTATTTAGCAGCTAAAAAGTACTGGAAGTAATTTACAAATCTGTTTAACTTTCTGGCACCAGTTGATTAAAAAAAAAAAATAATAATAATAAGTTTTTCAAGATAGTACCCCTTTAAAAGGACAACTCAGCTTTCTCTGTAGTATACAGCAGCTAATGAGTACTGGAAGGATTAAGATGCTTTAATAGAAGTAATTTACAAATCTTTTTACCTTTCTGGCACCAGTTGATTTATAAAAAAAAAATGTTTTCCACTGGAGTACCCCTTTAATACATGATAATACATTTTAGCCGTTTAGTAAATACCTTACATCAGCCTATTACTTACAGTTGTGACTTGGCTCCATTGAGGAGACCCAGCAGGGTGATGCTCAGAAGAATCCTTTTTGCCCACATGTTGGCAGGAAGGGATCACTGAGAGACCAGTCTCTGGAATGGTTGTGTTTTATATCCCTACAGTATTTGAGGATATCCCTCCCACTTTCAGGCATTTCAGGAGCCAAACTGCTTGGGGCCATTTCTAGACATTAGACGTTTGTTTAACCTATTATGTAATAAGGAACCTTTGCTTAGTGGGAAAAAATGTCAACAAAGGAAAATAGTGAACGAGGAAGCATCATGGTGCCCAGATTTATTTTCCTTGTTTTCTCTAGACCTACCGTACCGGCATTTTATTTTAGTAATGATGCAATTGCACGCCTCCCAAAAAGCGTTTGGTTTATAGGATTTTTTTTGAGGGGTATCACATAATCTGCTATGAATTCTTATGCGCAATTGTCACATTACTGTCTACACCAGTGGTCTCAAACTGTGGCCCTCAAGATGTTGCAAAACTTCAACTCCCAGCATGCCCGGACAGCCAGCGGCTGTCCGGGCATGCTGGGATTTGAAGTTTTGCAACATCTTGAGGGTCACAGTTTGAGACCACTGGTCTACGCATACTTCCCAAGTTACTTTACCCCTCATGGCTTGGTTTATGCTGTGATATGCATTGTCAGCTGGGAGCCCTTACATACACAGGGTTGTGTCTTTCCAAATACTGTTTATAAACAAACTTAGCAAAGGTGACTTCAATCAAGCACATTTTTTCAGCCACATGAAACCTCCAGTCAGCTCAGTATGATACACAATGCCTCCTGTTCACTGACTAGTCATTTATTGTCACTTTGCACAAACTTAGTGGAGGAGAGAATCCTTAAATGGGTGCTCTCATTAAACTTTTTTTTTTTTTTATTAAAAAGATTATGCCAAAATAAATATCTTTCCAACATATGTTAATAATAAAAAATAAAAAAATAGTTTTCACAGTTTTTTTTTACACTAGAAAACCTGACCACTAGGTGTCACCCTATGTAGCTCAGGAATCCTCAACAACCCCCCCCCCCCTCACTTGAGCACATTCGGACCACTGCTAGCTGGGCAGCGTGGTCCAGCATGGTCCAAAATGCTTGTCCTCAGCTTGCTCTCTGCCTGGATATGAAATAGGCAGAGAGCGAGCACAGTGCTCGTGCGCGCGGGGCGCGCATAATTTAAATATCCCCGCCCCCTGCATCTCCCTCTTCTAAGTTAAGCTTTTGCACGTGTGGTGCCTGTAATTAACATTTTCTTGCCCCCTGCATCTCCCTCTTCTCAGTGCAGGAAGACGGGCAGAAGCCAGGCTTCAGATGACGCCGCGCATGCCGGGCCATGCCCACTTCCTACCCTCTGCAGAGAGCGCAACACTGAGCTACCAAAGAGGCTATAAAAAAGGTATTTTAATGGGGGTTTAGATCAAAATAAATACAGGGATAGAGGTAGTTAGTGTCAGGGACAGACGGGGAGGGGGAATTAGGGAAAGTTTAGTTAATGATAGCTACTCTAAGAGACTTAGTTTATTACTCAAATTGCTACATTTATAGGTCCGGGATGTCATCTCTGTTCAAAGTTGCATGTCCAAGTGGTTGGGAAACCAACAAGGAACTAGAACGACAGCAAGAATTGCACAAAAGTCTGATCTGACGAAAAGTCTAATTAGAAGAGTGACCTTATCTGCACTACGAGTTAAATTGGATGACATATACCAAGCCTAGGGCGCCCAACAGAGTCTACACAAACCATCAGAAGGAGTTTGCATGACATTGGGCTATGAGCCAGACATCCAGGCCATTTCTCCAGAGTACCCCATGAGCCATTTTCTTGTGCTCCTGTGAGCAGTCTGCGTGGTCTAAACATGCTCCTATGGCCTGCATGGTCTCTTGGTTTGTCTCCAAAATTAGAACTTTGTATGGCTGTATTTAATACTGTATGGTGGTGTTATACATTCACTGCATCACTGGTTCATGACATTATTTGCTGGCCCAGTCCCACTTTTCCAGAATTTTCCATGTATACAGTATTATATAATGCACTGCCTTTAACAAATGAAACATCACCTATAGCAGGTATAGTGCATAGATTACATCAAAGAAACAGATGTATATAAAACGTTTGCTCTCTATTACGTCCCTCATTGCGTACTCACTTGCATCATACCAGGACTCTTTAATACATTGTGTAAGTGCCACATATTTTAAGTATACTTTTTGCAATCCGTTGATACAGATCCAAGGGTAAGCGATAATTAAGGAAATTCATTTTCATTCTTCATTTGGTCATAGGTTAAAACAATAAGAAAGACTTTGAGTCTGTAGCTGTAGATAAATATCCTCTGTTTACTGTTTGCACAGCAGAATTGTACTGTGCGTACTTACCTATCCATTACGGTAATATCCTGGTTACATTGTAATACTGAGTAAGACAAATTCAGGTTCTGTTCAGACCGATCGGACAGTGGAGATCTGCCAATAAGAGCGGCAATTATTCCAGCAGACTATATGTGGTGTCCCGGTACCGTATTGCATGCCGTACCTTGTATGGTGGTCCACAAAGTCAGAGTTATTACATTCAGGTAGGGTTCCCCCACGTGGGACAGCCCCTAGTCGCCTCATCTACTCTAATTCTATAATGTTTATATGTACATATTTAATAATGTATATTTATATTTATAATGTATATTTATATATTTATATATATAATGTATAGTATACTTACCTTGTTAGCATCGCAGGACCTTCGGTCATGTGACTATTTTAATTCCTCTATGGTATGTTGGAGGACCTTTGGAGGTCCTTGGGTCCCATGTTTACCCATAATTCTATGTAAAGTTGATTGACAGAAGTATTGGACCAATCAGCTCTAGTCCAGCCGCTGCCCATATAAGGGAGCTGTAGCCAATTAACGCTCTCTTTGGTTGCTTCTCTCATGGATGCCGGGCTAGCAGGACGGATCTGCGCAACTTTCAAAGACAAGCTAGGCCAGAAAACCTACCGGCCTTAGCCTAAACTAAACCATGAGTTCTAAACTAATCCACGCTAAAGCTAGCGTGACTTCTGGACTGCAACTAAAACCCCTAAATCCAGTGGAACAGCGCATATCAGTCTACAGACTGTAAATTGCTGAAGGTCCCAACCACTGTCAATCTCTAAGAGACTTTGCATGTATAGAGACTGTTCCGGTTATGAATCAGGCAATAGAGAATACAGCTGGCACTAATACCGTTAATGAGCGGAACAACTGTCATACAGATGCTGATCCACATCTTAGGGACGATAAATGCACTGTCTTGAATCCCGCCTCCAGCGGTGCTCCGTCCAACAGACCAACAGGCAGTAATATCACAAAGAAGATAGAAAAGACGGCAACTCCCTGGAAAATTGTGCGGCTTTATTCTCAGACAGGGTACAGCGGGTACACAAAGAGTAACGTTTCACCGATTGGCTTCTTCCGGCTCACTGGTATGACGTGGTGCCGATGCGCTAGATATACGTCCGAAGCAGTCGGCACCATGACAACCAAGATACGCAAACCTACGACGCATGCGCCAGCAGGCGCTGACACCGTAGTGTCTAATTGGCGCGTGCGTATTAACGCTACTGCGTCCAAAATAAGACGTATATCTAGCGCATCGGCACCACGTCATACCAGTGAGCCGGAAGAAGCCAATCGGTGAAACATTGCTCTTTGTGTACCTGCTGTACCCTGTGTCTTGAGAATAAAGCCGCACGATTTTCCAGTGAGTTGCCGTCTTTTCTATCTTCTTTGTGATATTACTGCCTGTTGGTCTGTTGGACGGAGCACCGCTGAAGGCGGGATTCAAGACAGTGCATTTATCGTCCCTAAGACGTGGATAAGCATCAGTATGACAGTTGTTCCACTCATTAGCGGTATTAGTGCCAGCTGTATTCTCTATTGCCTGATTCTGCTTGTTTGCTGAAGCTTGAGCACACCGCGGAGCGCATACTGTGTGTTATGCAATCTAGTCCCACTAAGATGGAAGGGACTGATCCACAGGACACTCATACAGCGCTACAATTAGGACGTACTGATGCAGGTGCATTTTTTATGTCAGTGGACAGTAAGGATGAATTACAATTGCTGAGTACAAAGGCATTGGAAGCCCGGGTCATCTTGCTGGCTGAAAAGGAGGTCCGCCTCTTTTGGTCAGTTAACTCCTTGAAATCCTATACTGACTGCCAGAGAGTTCCAAGAGGCCTGAGCGTTTATAAAGAGCCCTCACAGTTCTTGGAGGACGAGGCCTTTCTCCTGGAATGGAAGGAAGCCCATCAGCAACATTCTCTGAACCTAGTCCGGCTGATTTTAAAACGTAATATTGTGGAACACGATACTACCACCACTCTACTAAACAAAGCGAAAAACGAGTTACGTACTCGGTTTAATGATGAACAATACTCTAACTTTTCTAAAAAATTGGATAAAAAACTCCTGGTAGCACAGGTGGAAATTAAAGATCGCAAACGCGATAAATTTATCAGGGACAAGTCAGATTATGAATGCAGACGGATTTTCGATTGGGGCAGTCGTAGACAACAGAGGAGACGCACCCGCCAGCCCCGTAGAAAGCCACAGGACTTCTGGACCACAGATTCAGATTCCAGCGTCTCCGATGATCACAGTGCTTCCGCGAGACCCCAAGCATCAGGTACCCCCCCTTTAGGCGGAGGACAAGGCGGGGGCGCCGCAAGAAACCAACATCAAGGACGGGGAGGCTTCAAGAGGAAGCAAGTGACCTGGAGGCAATGACGCTGCCGGGTAAGCCTAATATTGAAAATGTAATTAATCTATCCGGGACTGAGTTATCCTCTGACTGTCTATGCCTATTATCTCGGGGACTTAATTTTTGCTTGCCTGAAGACTTTGATTTTTCTGATTTCCAAGTGGACTTATTTAAGTCAATACGTAAAATAGACCTGTTCAAACATTTTGCAAAAAAAGAGACATATGCTCCTTCTAAAAGACTTGGTGAGGTTCCCATCACTATTGGCCCACTGGGCTTTAGTATCTTTACCAATTTAACACAAGATATAGAGGATAATGCCATGTTATTGTGTAGCCTGAATGATCCATACCTGTTTGATGAAAATCCAGATGATATTACAGGGGTAGAGCCATTTGTAGGGGGTAATCCATCTACTTTGTGTCCCCCCCCCCCCAGGTTATGGGTGGTGTTACAGAAACATTTTCTAAATTAGTCACTAATGAAGTGTGCTCCCTTATGTATCCTGCTACTGCCAAGAATATATCAACGAGTGAGCAACAAGCCTTGAAATGGCTCAAAAACCAAAGACAATTGGTTTTTCGTAGAGCGGACAAAGGAGGTAATATCGTGGTGCTGGCGAGGGATCAGTATATTACTGAGGCCCTTCGCCAGCTCCACGATCCGGAGGTTTATACACCTCTTAAGGTCTACTTCAGTCTTTCCTGCGTAAATTTGTGGAAAAGGGAGTTATTTCTTTTAATACAGCTGATAATCTTTTGCCTAGGTATCCACTCCACTGCCTAGGTATTGGTATTACCTCCCTAAGGTTCACAAGTCGCTGAGCCACCCCCTGGGCCGTCCTATCGTCTCGGAGGTTGGCTCAGTGACTGAGAACCTGTCCAGGTATATAGACTGGCTTATCTCCCCAATGCTTAAACAAATACCTACATATTTAAAAGACTCAGGTGAATTTCTTAGAGCAGTGCAGAATATCAATTGGCAGGATGGTTTCCATCTAGCATCTATAGATGTGGAGAGTCTCTACACCCGAATCCCCCAAGAAGAGGGGGTCCGGGTGTTGGGTCAATTTCTACAAGAATTGAACAAGCCTCAGGCGCTAGTGGACTTTATTTGTGAGGGAATGCAGTATATTCTATCACATAATGCATTTAGATTCCAGGATGTGTGGTATCGCCAGGATTCTGGTGTTGCAATGGGGACTCCGGCCGCAGTTTTTTCGCTAATCTTTTTTTGGCAGCGTTTGAGAGGAGATATATTTTTTCTGTCCGTAATCCTTTTTCTGGTCAGATAGTGACTCTTCTCCGCTATATAGACGATATGTTCATCGTATGGTCGGGATCCCCATTGCAATTTACAGAATTTGTGGAATACTTGAACAGTGATTTAAAAATGAATATGAGATTTACTTCTGTATTTGGAGATCAGTCCCTGGACTTCCTTGACGTGAGGGTGATGGTGACACCGAATGGACTTACCACTACAGGTTTTAGGAAAATAACCGCAACCAATTCGTTGCTCCATTACGAGAGTCACCACCCCCCTCACGTCAAGAAAGCTTTACCATATGGGCAATTTGTTCGTCTTAGACGACTTAATAGTGAAGACCAGGTTTTTGAATTACAGGCACGCGAATTATCTATACGCCTAGTTCAGAGAGGTTATCCCCCTAAAGAGATAGATAAGGCACTAAACAAAGCTAGGGCCCTCAGTCAAAACCAACTTCTATCCTCTAAGAAGAGATTAGAAAAGCGCCATAAGAAGTCAATTTTTTCATTTCAGCATTCCTCGATGAATGATACAATCCAAATTGCTATCAGGAGGCATTGGCACTTAATTGAAAATGATACCGATTTGGGTTTAATAGCCAAGAGACAGCCTCTTTTCTCCTACCGTCGGACGTGCACGCTGGGTAACCAGCTTAGCTGCACCCGATTGGTAGAAGATGATAAGAATTGGCTAGAAAGGACGTTACCCAGAGGTAATTTTAGATGCAAACATTGTTCTATGTGCCAATATAATAAGGAGAGTAAATTTTGTAGAGTAGGAGGTATTGAGTGGAATGTCACACAATTTATTACCTGTAAAACTAATTTTGTAGTGTAAAATGCAATGTAGCCCGGACCTTCTAGGTGAGTATAAAATGGATATACAAGGATCGTGCTTCAATAATAATTATCATTTATTTATAAAAGTAAAATTTCATCACTTCTCACAGGGCCCTTGTGAGAAGAGCATACATAATAAAAAGGCAACCTAACAAGATATTAGACAATAGTATTAGAATTAGAATTAAAATTGGAATTCTACACTTGGCATAGAGTATAAAGTAATAGAATAAAATAGCAAAGTAAGAGCTGTACCATACAAATATGTTAGAAAATTGCTCTTCTAGATGTTTAGGGTAAATATGTCCCTTTTTTTGGATACAGTGACAAACAGTCTGTATTGATAGTAATTGTTACCGGTCTGTCGATTGTAGCTCAGGCGGTGGATGTTGCTCCCGCAATAGCTAAGTGTCCGTAGTGTATACAGTCCACTGTGTGGTGCCTCCGATCATAAGCCTGGTCCAGTAGGGTCTAAGCGTGGTGGCAGTCGCTGTCGGATAAGGCGCTGGCAGGCGCCAAAGATCGTGATGGTGTCCGGGGACTGCTGGCGCTGGCGTGCGCTAAAGTTGATATTCCTCACCGCTTCATTAGTTGGAAAGCAGGACCATATACTGGAAGGCTGGAGGTTCACCTCGTGGTGCCGGCGTCTGACGTCAGAGCCGGGATGGTTATAGCAGAATAGTTGCACCGGGATGATTGCGCCGGGATGGATCTGAACCGCTGGACCGGGTGAACAGCAAAGCGTGAGCACAAATGGTGGTACAGTTCATAGAATGTAACTGGCCATAGAATTTAGGCACAGTTTTGATACTACTATGCCAGTAGATAAAGACTAGACGCGTTTCAGGGTTGTATGGTATAACCCTTTCCTCAGTAGTCATAATGGTTGCCATAGATCATTAGTTGTTTTATATGGGCACAAATCCCACCCCTTAACACATAGAAGATGATAAGAATTGGCTAGAAAGGACGTTACCCAGAGGTAATTTTAGATGCAAACATTGTTCTATGTGCCAATATAATAAGGAGAGTAAATTTTGTAGAGTAGGAGGTATTGAGTGGAATGTCACACAATTTATTACCTGTAAAACTAATTTTGTAGTGTATTTGCTAAAATGTACCTGTGGGAGGTTTTACATCGGTAAAACCATCCGATGTATGTACACCAGGATTCAGGAGCATTTCCGCTCCGTTCGTACAGGTAAAGGGTGTACCAGATTAATTGAGCATGTGAGAACAATGCACGCAGATAATACTGATGTATTGTCTTTCTCAGGACTGGAGGTGATTAAAGCAACTAAAGATGGTGGCGATCGCCACAAACGCTTGCTTCAGAGAGAGTCCACCTGGATCCTGAGAACTGACGCCATCGGTCCGGCTGGACTTAATGATAAGAACGACATGAGTGTCTTTCTGTAATTGTTATAGAAAACATGATTTTAATGTTTTGTATTCTGTTTCATTTCACCTTACTATATTTATATTATTATTGATATCACTTATTTTTTTATTTTGGATGCAGTAGCGTTAATACGCACGCGCCAATTAGACACTACGGTGTCAGCGCCTGCTGGCGCATGCGCCGCAGGTTTGTGTATCTTGGTTGTCATGGTGCCGACTGCTGCGGACGTATATCTAGCGCGTCGGCACCACGTCATACCAGTGAGCCAAAAGAAGCCAATCGGTGAAACATTGCTCTTTGTGTATCTGCTGTACCCTGTGTCTTGAGAATAAAGCCGCATGATTTTCCAGTGAGTTGCCGTCTTTTCTATGTTCCGGTTATGAAGCTTGCATAAAATCTTCAGTAAAAGTTCCAACTGTTTTCAGCAAACTCTCCGGTTGTGGACATTCAATTATTCCATACCTCCCTATCGCTCTTGGGAAGGGTGGCGGTAAGACAAGCATTACAGAGGAGCCCGCACCCTGGCGTCACGAATAGAAAGGGTTAACAAGACACCCTTTAGTAACCGCACAGCTATACTCCCTACACCCAACTCCCCCCAGGTTATGGCCATGTAAGGCAACAAAAGTACAATACCAGATATAGCCAATGCACAGCTCTTCTAATTTAATCTTATTTGATGAGTTGCTCTATTGTGATCTATTTTCATGTGAAATTTTCCAACCAAGGATATTTATTTATGGTAAATTCGTAAAATATGTCATAAATATGTCATAATGTTCAAGAATATTGTCTGTTTTCCCAGCTCCTATAGAGTATAATAGAGAGATGCTCATATGTACTGCTTGCTCTTCCTTGCCTCACCTTTGCACCTGTAGCCACCTGACATCTTCTTATAGGGCAGGGGGGCACCAGGGCCCAGGCACAACTGCTGTCTGGGCATCTACTAGAGCTACGGAATTTGCAGTTCCTATATTGTACACAGTTTACACTGATGGGTAGCAATTTTGCACAAGATAATTTAGCCAAATGTCTGATTCTGAGGCTATGTTCATTGCCCCTGAATGCAAGGTGTCGGCATGACGTGCCTGCACTAGGACTGCTCGGGAATGTGCCATCTCATAGACGGCAATGTATTCCATGCGGAGTGCGCAGAAAGAATAGACATGACTATTCTTTCTGTGGACACCGGAAGTCGAATTTCCGCGCTGGCGCGGAAATTCGACTTCCAGTGTCCACAGAAAGAATAGACATGTCTACCAGAGCCGGCGCGGAAATTTGGTCACGTGAACAGCGCAGCCGAATCCCATTGAAACCAATGGGATTCTGCTGCTACAGAATCTCCATGCGGAGTTCCAATGCAGAATTCCGTACGAAAATTCTGCCATGTGAACATAGCCTAACAGATAGTCTGCAGGCAACACAAATAGCGAAAAAATTGGTTCCGCACATCCAAAAAGGAGTGCTAGCCAAAGAGAGGCATATCTACAGTGAAGATATGTGTACAGTGTTAACTAGCCCTTGCACTTTAGATGGGTACCCAGGGCAGTCTGGACACCCCCAGGGGCCACAATCTGCAGAGCAGCTGGTATGGCAACTGTGGTGGTAGCTGCACCCTTGGATCAGCTATAGTCTGTGGGAAATCTAGTAGTAAGGCCATATTCAAATGGTGTAAAATGTGTAGCATGTCTGCACAGAAAACACGTGCGGACATTCCATACATTTGGATAATCCGGCAGGTGCTAGGACCACTTATAAAATGCGCTTTCTCATAGACGGCAATGCATTTCTGAGCATGTCTGCCATGGAAATTCCACCATGTGAACAGTGCAGCAGAATTCCGTTGAAATCAATGGGACTCTGCTGCAGCGGAGGAATATTCATGCAGAATTCCACACTAACATTCTGCTGTGTGAACATACCCTAAGTGTTTCATTTCCCTGCAGTGCCACCAGAGGAGAAATTGAGCATTACACAGTGACCCTTCAAATCAATGAGTTGTCTGTGCAATAGAGGGCAGAACGGGTCCTCCAGGGCATGAGACGCTCTTGGTATCTGCTCTCCACTGTATCCAAAAGATGAGAAACCTGAACCCCTCCATTTACTCAGAATTCAGTATGGTATAAGAAAATAGTTTTTTTAATAGTCCAATTGTGTAAGGGTGTATATGCAGAAACTATTGATATTGAATTAGGCAACATAGTAGACCCAAAGGTACTCCTACACCATAGACCGAGCCTTCTGCCTTCATTTGTCTTATGTGTATGGTAGCCTCTTTACTCTCCACCAACAAACGATGTCTGTGGAAAGAATAGTCGGGCAGTAAATATCCAATATGCTTAAAGGGGTACTCCGCCCCTAGACATCTTATCCCCTATCTATTCCCCTTATCCCCGATCTCAGCTGTGGTACCCCAGACATCCGATGCATAGAGCAAACTTCGCTCCGTGATGGATGATTGGTGATGTGGGGCGGAGATTCGTGACGTCATGATCACGCCTCGTTCGTGACGTCACGGCCACGGTCGTCATGCCCCCTCCCATAGACTTGTATTGAGAGGGCGAGCGAGCACCTCCGTGACGTCACGAGCCTCGATGCTGCACCTGATGCTCTAAACGAATGCTGGGTGCCACAAAGAGTGCACAGTGGCAGGACCCCCGCGATCAGACATCTTATCCCCTATCCTTTGGAGATGGATGTCTAGGGGAGGAGTACCCCTGGGAGAGATAAATCACAGCCAGAGCAGGAACATGAACATTCAGCCATGACAAACATTCATGTGTATGAGGAGGTTGGTCAAACAAGAGTTCAGCTGATGGTTATCGACATTGTATGGCCACCTTTAAATTTCCACATGATACCGATATCTAGGTGTTTTATGTATACTAATAATATTATCATCCTTTTACAAATTAAGCTCTGCTAGATATGTGCATCAGGTGCAATCCATTTCTTTACTGTCAAGTATTGAGGACCCAAGTCAAACACTGAATAACCTGAGGGCAAACATTACATTCTGCCCCAGCAGCAACTACTGACGCAGTTTCCTTCTATTCAAATTACTGTTCTACTGTTATGGAAGCAGGAAGAAAAGACAACAACAAGAACAGAGAATACACAGGGAAATATCATCAGTATCCTGTGTGGTGTCGGGTGAGGGTAATGTGTGAATTAACCTTTTCGTGACGCCATGGCGTAGTTGACCTATACACCACCCGAGGTAGACCAGCTTCACCTGTGCCAGGCACGGGGCAAATAATTACTCCGATGCTATGTTATGGATAACTGACTTTACAAAGTTTGGAAAGGTGGTACAATCCGTTACAGCTCAGATTACCATGAAGGGGATGCAGGGTGAACTTTGAGAAGCTTATCGGCTTTCTGGGACTTGTAGCAGTATGATACTGTGACTTACTTGCTGTATGCAACCCACGCTAGACTTAAGTGACTTGGACTTGACTAACTTGACTGACTTGACTTGAATTGATCCCCGGACTTTAGTGCCTACCGCCAGGCTTTGACCTTCACCCAGGCGCAGAGGTAGAAAATGCGTGGCTGCTGAACTAGGCTTCAGGCCTCCTTCAGAATCACCTCAGAGACTGACTTCACACTCCTCCAAATTGTACCTCAGCTAGACTGGACTCTGAACTCCTACCACACTATATATGGGAGCAATTTAGAGGGGTCCCATTTGCCTGATAAGTCACCTCTTCACCTTTGCATACTCCCTTAACAACAAGGTCCATGACAACAGGATCTTTAAAGTAACAGGTGCATAGAAAATACATCAACCTTTGCATTATACTATGAAATATAGAGTCCTGAGGAGTGAGGACCCAAGACAGACATTGAAGCAGCATCTGCCACACAGAGCGGGCAGGAATACAGAAGAACACAATATTCTGTACTGGGTCACCACACTGAGCTCTGAAAATCTTATGTATATTATTTAGCTGAATATGATGCGTACAAGATGTCTCAATGTGGGGCTCATATATTGTCACAAAGCATATACAGTATAGGAGCAAGATTGAGGTGTTCTGTGGTACTCTCAATGAAAACTGTCAGCTTGCTCCCCCCGCACTAACCAGCGGTTCTGGCTGATAGTGTGGGGGTCGCTGATCAGTTTGATGCCTACTGTTTCCGGATCTGAAATCTTCGTTTTTCTATATATGCTAATTAAGTTGTCACGATTCGGCTTACAGATAGTGGATCCTCTGTGTCAGCGAGGGATTGGCGTGGACCGTGCTAGTGGACCGGTTCTAAGAGGCTACTGGTGTTCACCAGAGCCCGCCGCAAAGCGGGATGGTCTTGCTGTGGCAGTAGCAACCAGGTCGTATCCACTAGCAACGGCTCACCCTCGCTGACTGCTGAGAAGGCGTGGGACAGAAGGACTAGGCAGAGGCAAGGTCAGACGTAGCAGAAGGTCGGGGCAGGCGGCAAGGTTCGTAGTCAAGATGGATAGCAGAAGTTCAGGTAACACAGGCTTTGGACACACTAAACGCTTTCACTGGCACAAGGCAACAAGATCCGGCAAGGGAGTGCAGGGGCAGTGAGCAGATATAGTCTGGGAGCAGGTGGAAGCCAATTAAGCTAATTGGGCCAGGCACCAATCATTGGTGCACTGGCCCTTTAAGTCTCAGAGAGCTGGCGCGCGCGCGCCCTAGAGAGCGGAGCCGCGCGCGCCAGCACATGACAGCAGGGGACCGGGACGGGTAAGTGACCTGGGATGCGATTCGCGAGCGGGCGCGTCCCGCTGTGCGAATCGCATCCCCAACGGCCATGACAGTGCAGCGCTCCCGGTCAGCGGGACTGACCGGGGCGCTGCAGGGAGAGAGACGCCGTGAGCGCTCCGGGGAGGAGCGGGGACCCGGAGCGCTAGGCGTAACAGTACCCCCCCCCTTAGGTCTCCCCTTTTCTTTGTCCGGTAACTGCCTCCCCTGGGATGAGGACACCGGGAAAGAATGGAGGGTTTCCTCAACGGCAGGCAGTACAGCAGGAGTGGGAATGGGGAGGGAGGGCAGAGGGCGAAGCCTGGCACGGGGCAGTGTGTCACCAGGACGGGGGCCATGAGGAGGCACTGAGGCTTGCCTGACGGGACTGGGAGGGGGGGGAGAGGCACTTCCTATGGCAGGCAGAGTCCCAGTTCTTGATCTCCCCGGTGGTCCAATCAAGGGTGGGGGAATGAAGCCGGAGCCATGGCAGACCGAGGAGGACCTCAGAGGTACAGTTGGGTAGGACGAAGAGCTCAATCACTTCGCGATGGGGTCCGATACACATCAGGAGGGGTTCTGTGTGGTAACGCACAGTGCAATCCAGTCTGACTCCATTGACCGCGGAAATGTAGAGCGGCTTGACGAGACGGGTCACCGGGATGCGGAATTTATTAAAAAAAGACTCCAAAATAAAATTCCCGGAGGCACCAGAGTCCAAGCAGGCCACGGCTGAGAGGGAGGAGTTGGCTGAAGGAGAAATCCGCACGGGCACCGTGAGACGTGGAGAAGCAGACTTAGAACCAAGAGACGCCACACCCACGTGAGCTGGGTGCGTGCGTGCGTTTCCCAGACGTGGAGGACGGATAGGGCAATCCACCAAGAAATGCTCGGTACTGGCACAGTACAGACAAAGATTTTCTTCCCTACGGCGATTCCTCTCTTCCTGGGTCAGGCGAGACCGATCCACTTGCATGGCCTCCTCGGCGGGAGGCCCAGGCGTAGACTGCAAAGGATGCTGTGGGAGAGGTGCCCAGAGATCTAAGTCTTTTTCCTGGCGGAGCTCTTGGTGTCGCTCAGAAAAACGCATGTCAATGCGGGTAGCCAAATGGATGAGTTCTTGCAGGTTGGCAGGAATCTCTCGTGCGGCCAGCACATCCTTGATGCGACTGGATAGGCCTTTTTTAAAGGTCGCGCAGAGAGCCTCGTTATTCCATGATAACTCGGAAGCAAGAGTTCGAAATTGGATGGCGTACTCGCCCACTGAAGAATTACCCTGGATCAGGTTCAACAGGGCAGTCTCGGCAGAAGAAGCTCGGGCTGGCTCCTCGAAGACACTCCGGACTTCAGCGAAGAAGGACTGGACTGTGGCTGTGGCAGGATCATTGCGGTCCCAGAGCGGTGTGGCCCAAGACAAGGCCTTTCCTGAAAGAAGACTCACTACGAACGCCACCTTAGACCGTTCTGTAGGAAACAAGTCCGACAACATCTCCATATGCAGGGAACACTGAGACAAAAATCCACGGGACAAGCGGAGGCTAGGGGCGGCCACTCGCTGCGGAGGAGGTGCAGGAGCTGGCGGAGGAGATGGTTGCTGCTGTAGCAGAGGCAGAAGGTGCTGTAACGTGGCGGTCAACTGCGACAGCTGCTGTCCTTGTTGGGCAATTTGCTGCGATTGCTGAGCGACCACCGTGGTAAGGTCAGCGAGACTTGGCAGCGGCACCTCAGCGGGATCCATGGCCGGATCTACTGTCACGATTCGGCTTACAGGTAGTGGATCCTCTGTGTCAGCGAGGGATTGGCGTGGACCGTGCTAGTGGACCGGTTCTAAGAGGCTACTGGTGTTCACCAGAGCCCGCCGCAAAGCGGGATGGTCTTGCTGCGGCAGTAGCAACCAGGTCGTATCCACTAGCAACGGCTCACCCTCGCTGACTGCTGAGAAGGCGTGGGACAGAAGGACTAGGCAGCGGCAAGGTCAGACGTAGCAGAAGGTCGGGGCAGGCGGCAAGGTTCGTAGTCAAGATGGATAGCAGAAGTTCAGGTAACACAGGCTTTGGACACACTAAACGCTTTCACTGGCACAAGGCAACAAGATCCGGCAAGGGAGTGCAGGGGCAGTGAGCAGATATAGTCTGGGAGCAGGTGGAAGCCAATTAAGCTAATTGGGCCAGGCACCAATCATTGGTGCACTGGCCCTTTAAGTCTCAGGGAGCTGGCGCGCGCGCGCCCTAGAGAGCGGAGCAGCGCGCGCCAGCACATGACAGCAGGGGACCGGGACGGGTAAGTGACCTGGGATGCGATTCGCGAGCGGGCGCGTCCCGCTGTGCGAATCGCATCCCCAACGGCCATGACAGTGCAGCGCTCCCGGTCAGCGGGACTGACCGGGGCGCTGCAGGGAGAGAGACGCCGTGAGCGCTCCGGGGAGGAGCGGGGACCCGGAGCGCTAGGCGTAACATAAGTGCTAACTGGCACAGGCGGGGTAACTGGCATTTTCATGTAAGTGGCCGCCGGCCCCAGCACCGCCCAGCTCATCAATATTCCTCCCCTCCTTCCGCCTCTCCCTCTTCTCCCCACTCTGTAATGATGAGGGAGATTCGGGCTCCCCCACTGCATTTAAAGAACATTCTTATGCTCAGAAAACATCCTTAAAGAGAGATTTATACCTTTTTTTCAGTAAAGAGAAGTTTGTAGCTTCACAGCCAGGTGTCAGTGCAGTTATTTGGGGTCAAGACCTATAAAGTTGGGAATTGAGTCAGAAAGGTGAAATTTGGTTAACAGGACTGGGAAACACCATGTAAAGTGTATAATGGAAGCTGTGAAAATAGTTATTATTGATTATAATGTTGTTAAAGTGGTAGTCTGGGGGACCTAAACTTATCCCCTATTCACAGGAATCCCGTCACAGCCGTTGATTGATCGAGTAGGCCGTCACTCCTGCTCGTCTCTGAGGGTGGGGACAGAAGCGCTGAGGAGTTTGGTAAGTAGAGTGCCAGAGCCAGGCAATGCACAGATTGTGGGGGAGGGGGGCCGCATTGGACCCTCAGTGATCAGACACTTTTTCCCTCTTCTGTGGATAGGAGATAAGTTTAGTTCCCACAAACTACCCTGTTAAGTAGGAATACAAAATACACTTAGGCTACGTTCACGCTACTTTTGGAAATTTTGGTGAAGCAGCCTCCCACTGTCTTCAATAGAATTCTGCAAAACGGCACACACTGATGAATTTTAGCTGCAGATTTTAATTTAAATACCGTCTGAAAGAATGTTGATGTTCTTTCTTTCAGTGAAATCTGCTTGAATATGCTTTTCTGTCTATGGAGATGGCACGTGCCCACAGTTGGTGTCCAAGTCAGCGTAATCTCTGCCCTGGTCTATTCACACGGCAGAATGTCTGCATGTGGAATTCCACCAATAGACTTCTATGGCATTCCACACTCCCATTCACATTTCTTAATTTCCGCTTGCGGAATTCCGCAAGCGGAAATTCAGAAGTGTGAATGGGAGTGCAGAATCCCATAGAAGTCTATTGGGCTTTCATTTGAGGCGGAATTCCGCAAGTGGAGATTCTGCTGTGTGAATAGACCCTTATGAAAGCAAGATGTAATACTAACATTAGAGCTGACTGCAGACACCAAAAATACACCTATTGACAAAAAAAATTTACACATCAAAAAAGTTATTAGTATCAAATAAAACTTTATGTGTGTGAATATAATGATGATAGACAGTATGTAAGTGATTAAAATCTTAAAGCAAAAGGATTAACTTAAAGGGAAAGCTGTACAATTAAAAGGAAGCTCTAGTACCCTGTTGGGCGCCTCTAGCCTGGATACAAGATGAGATACGGTTGGGTATGGTTGTATACAAGTCCTGGAATGGAATCCTGAAGCACATTTGCCCACAGATGTCGCAGCTAGGCCGGTAGATCCTGCACTTGTAGATTGCTGTTGCTGGTTTGCCAGCTGGTCTCATAAATGCTTGATAGGTGATAAATTTGGTGACCAGTCAGTCCAAGGAAGTTGTCACGATTCGGCTGGCAGGAGGTGGATCCTCTGTGCCAGAGAGGGATTGGCGTGGACCGTGCTAGTGGACCGGTTCTAAGTTACTACTGGTTTTCACCAGAGCCCGCCGCAAAGCGGGATGGTCTTGCAGCGGCGGTAGTAACCAGGTCGTATCCACTAGCAACGGCTCAACCTCTCTGACTGCTGAAGATAGGCGCGGTACAAGGGAGTAGACAAGAGCAGGGTCGGACGTAGCAGAAGGTCGGAGCAGGCAGCAAGGATCGTAGTCAGGGGCAACGGCAGGAGGTCTGGAACACAGGCTAGGAACACACAAGGGAACGCTTTCACTGGCACGATGGCAACAAGATCCGGCGAGGGAGTGCAGGGGAAGTGAGGTATACATAGGGAGTGCACAGGTGAACACACTGATTAGACCCACTGCGCCAATCAGCGGCGCAGTGGCCCTTTAAATCGCAGAGACCCGGCGCGCGCGCGCCCTAGGGAGCGGGGCCGCGCGCGCCGGGACAGGACCGACGGAGAGCGAGTCAGGTACGGGAGCCGGGGTGCGCATCGCGAGCGGGCGCCACCCGCATCGCGAATCGCATCCCGGCTGGGGGCGGTATCGCAGCGCACCCGGTCAGTAGATCTGACCGGGGCGCTGCAGTAGCGAGGATGTTGCGAGCGCTCCGGGGAGGAGCGGGGACCCGGAGCGCTCGGCGTAACAGTACCCCCCCCCTTGGGTCTCCCCCTCTTCTTGGAGCCTGGGAACCTGAGGACCAGACTTTTGTCTAGGATGTTGTCCTCAGGTTCCCAGGATCTCTCTTCAGGTCCACAGCCCTCCCAATCAACCAAAAAGAACTTTTTTCCTCTGACCGTCTTGGAGGCCAGTATCTCCTTCACTGAGAAGATGTCAGAAGAACCGGAAACAGGAGTGGGAGAAACAAGTTTGGGAGAGAAACGGTTGATGATGAGTGGTTTAAGAAGAGAGACATGAAAGGCATTAGGAATACGAAGAGAAGGAGGAAGAAGAAGTTTGTAAGAGACAGGATTAATTTGGCACAAGACTTTGAAAGGACCAAGATAGCGTGGTCCCAGTTTGTAACTGGGGACACGAAAGCGGACATATTTAGCGGAGAGCCATACCTTGTCTCCGGGAGCAAAAATGGGGGGAGCTCTTCTTTTCTTATCGGCAAACTTTTTCATGCGAGATGAAGCCTGTAAAAGAGAATTTTGGGTCTCTTTCCATATGGTGGAAAGATCACGAGTCACTTCATCTACAGCGGGCAAACCAGAGGACAAGGGAATAGGGAGGGGGGGAAGAGGGTGACGGCCGTACACCACGAAAAATGGGGATTTAGCAGAAGATTCAGAGACTCTAAAGTTGTACGAGAATTCGGCCCAAGGTAGAAGATCTGCCCAGTCATCCTGGCGGGAGGAAACAAAATGCCGTAAATAGTCACCCAGTACCTGGTTAATTCTTTCTACTTGCCCATTGGATTGAGGATGATAAGCAGAAGAGAAGTTTAATTTAATCTTGAGTTGTTTACAGAGAGCCCTCCAGAATTTTGACACGAATTGGACACCTCTATCCGAGACAATCTGCGTGGGCAAACCGTGAAGACGAAAAATGTGTACAAAAAATTGTTTTGCCAACTGAGGCGCTGAAGGAAGACCAGGAAGAGGAATAAAATGTGCCATCTTGGAAAATCGATCAACGACCACCCAAACAACAGTGTTGCCACGGGATGGGGGTAGGTCTGTAATAAAGTCCATACCAATCAGAGACCAAGGCTGTTCGGGGACAGGCAGAGGGTGAAGGAGACCAGCAGGCTTCTGGCGAGGAGTCTTATCCCGGGCACAGACAGTACAGGCCCGCACAAAATCAACAACATCTGTTTCCAGAGTCGGCCACCAATAGAAACGAGAGATGAGTTGCAAGGACTTTTTGATGCCCGCATGGCCTGCGAGGTGGGAGGAGTGACCCCATTTGAGAATCCCGAGACGCTGGCGTGGAGAAACAAAGGTCTTCCCTGGAGGAGTTTGCCTGATGGAGGCTGGAGAAGAGGAGATCAGACAGTCAGGAGGAATGATGTGTTGCGGAGAGACCTCTACTTCCGAGGCATCCGAGGAACGAGAGAGAGCATCGGCCCTAATGTTCTTGTCGGCAGGGCGAAAATGAATTTCAAAGTTAAAACGGGCAAAGAACAACGACCACCTGGCCTGGCGAGGATTCAGCCGTTGGGCAGACTGGAGATAGGAGAGATTCTTGTGATCGGTGAAAATGATAACTGGAAATTTTGATCCCTCCAGCAGATGCCTCCATTCCTCAAGTGCCAATTTAATGGCCAGTAGTTCTCGATCCCCGATGGAGTAGTTCCTCTCCGCCGGAGAGAAGGTCCTAGAAAAAACCCCACAAGTAACAGCATGCCCGGAAGAATTTTTTTGTAGAAGGACCGCTCCAGCTCCCACTGAGGAGGCATCAACCTCCAATAGGAAGGGTTTAGATGGGTCAGGTCTGGAGAGCACGGGAGCAGAAGAAAAGGCAGACTTGAGCCGTTTAAATGCGTCTTCCGCTTGAGGAGACCAGGACTTAGGATTGGCATTCTTCTTGGTTAAAGCCACGATAGGAGCCACAATAGTGGAAAAATGTGGAATAAATTGTCTGTAATAATTGGCGAACCCCAAAAAACGTTGGATAGCACGGAGTCCGGAGGGGCGTGGCCAATCTAAGACGGCAGAGAGTTTATCTGGGTCCATTTGTAGTCCCTGGCCAGAGACCAAGTATCCTAGGAAAGGAAGAGATTGACATTCAAACAGACATTTCTCCATTTTGGCATAAAGTTGATTGTCTCGAAGTCTCTGAAGAACCATGCGGACATGCTGGCGATGTTCTTCTAAGTTGGCAGAAAAAATCAGAATATCGTCCAGATACACAACAACACAGGAATATAAGAGATCACGAAAAATTTCATTAACAAAGTCTTGGAAGACGGCAGGGGCGTTGCACTGGCCAAAGGGCATGACCAGATACTCAAAGTGTCCATCTCTGGTGTTAAATGCAGTTTTCCATTCGTCCCCCTCCCTGATGCGGATGAGATTATATGCACCTCTTAAGTCCAGTTTGGTAAAGATGTGGGCACCTTGAAGGCGATCAAAGAGTTCAGAGATAAGAGGTAGGGGGTAGCGGTTCTTTACCGTGATTTTATTAAGTCCGCGGTAATCAATGCAAGGACGTAGGGAGCCATCTTTTTTGGACACAAAGAAAAATCCAGCTCCAGCAGGAGAGGAGGATTTGCGGATAAACCCCTTTTTTAAATTTTCCTGGATGTATTCAGACATAGCAAGAGTCTCTGGGGCGGACAGAGGGTAAATTCTGCCCCGGGGTGGAGTAGTGCCCGGGAGGAGGTCAATAGGACAGTCAAAAGGCCTGTGAGGGGGTAAAGTCTCAGCTTGCTTTTTGCAAAATACGTCAGCATAGTCCATATAAGCCTTAGGGAGACCGGTTACAGGAGGAACCACAGGGTCACGGCAGGGAGTACTGGGAACCGGTTTAAGACAGTCCTTGAAACAAGAAGTACCCCAGCTCTTGATCTCTCCTGTGGACCAATCAAGGGTTGGGGAATGGCGTTGAAGCCACGGTAGTCCAAGGAGAATTTCGGAAGTGCAATTGGAGAGGACCAAAAACTCAATTTTTTCGTGATGAGGTCCGATGCACATTAGGAGGGGTTCCGTGCGGTAACGCACGGCACAGTCCAATCTTTCATTGTTAACACAATTGATGTAGAGGGGTCTGGCGAGACTGGTCACAGGGATGTTGAACCTGTTGATGAGAGAGGCCAAAATAAAATTTCCTGCAGATCCGGAATCCAAGAAGGCCTTAGTAGAGAAGGAGAAGGTAGAGGCAGATATCCGCACAGGCACAGTAAGGCGTGGAGAAGCAGAGTTGACATCAAGAACTGTGTCACCTTTGTGCGGAGTCAGCGTACGTCTTTCCAGGCGGGGAGGACGGATAGGATAATCCTTCAGGAAGTGTTCGGTACCGGCACAGTACAGGCAAAGATTCTCCATGCGGCGTCGTGTCCTCTCTTGAGGTGTCAAGCGAGACCGGTCAACTTGCATAGCCTCCACGGCGGGAGGCACAGGAACGGATTGCAGAGGGCCAGAGGAGAGAGGAGCCGGGGAGAAAAAACGCCTCGTGCGAACAAAGTCCATATCCTGGCGGAGCTCCTGACGCCTTTCGGAAAAACGCATGTCAATGCGAGTGGCAAGATGAATGAGTTCATCTAGGTTAGCAGGAATTTCTCGTGCGGCCAGAACATCTTTAATGTTGCTGGATAGGCCTTTTTTAAAGGTCGCGCAGAGGGCCTCATTATTCCAGGATAATTCGGAAGCAAGAGTACGGAATTGGATGGCGTACCCGCCAACGGAAGAATTACCCTGGACCAGGTTCAGCAGGGCAGTCTCAGCAGAAGAGGCTCGGGCAGGTTCCTCAAAGACACTTCGAATTTCCGAGAAGAAGGAGTGTACAGAGGCAGTGACGGGGTCATTGCGGTCCCAGAGCGGTGTGGCCCATGACAGAGCCTTCCCAGACAGAAGGCTGACTACGAAAGCCACCTTAGACCTTTCAGTAGGAAACTGGTCCGACATCATCTCCAAGTGCAGGGAACATTGTGAAAGAAAGCCACGGCAAAATTTAGAGTCCCCATCAAATTTATCCGGCAAGGAAAGTCGTAGGCCGGAAGCGGCCACTCGCTGCGGAGGAGGTGCAGGAGCTGGCGGAGGAGATGATTGCTGAAGCTGTGGTAGTAACTGCTGTAGCATCACGGTCAGTTGAGACAGCTGGTGGCCTTGTTGTGCTATCTGTTGCGACTGCTGGGCGACCACCGTGGTGAGGTCGGCGACAACTGGCAGTGGAACTTCAGCGGGATCCATGGCCGGATCTACTGTCACGATTCGGCTGGCAGGAGGTGGATCCTCTGTGCCAGAGAGGGATTGGCGTGGACCGTGCTAGTGGACCGGTTCTAAGTTACTACTGGTTGTCACCAGAGCCCGCCGCAAAGCGGGATGGTCTTGCAGCGGCGGTAGTAACCAGGTCGTATCCACTAGCAACGGCTCAACCTCTCTGACTGCTGAAGATAGGCGCGGTACAAGGGAGTAGACAAGAGCAGGGTCGGACGTAGCAGAAGGTCGGGGCAGGCAGCAAGGATCGTAGTCAGGGGCAACGGCAGGAGGTCTGGAACACAGGCTAGGAACACACAAGGGAACGCTTTCACTGGCACGATGGCAACAAGATCCGGCGAGGGAGTGCAGGGGAAGTGAGGTATACATAGGGAGTGCACAGGTGAACACACTGATTAGACCCACTGCGCCAATCAGCGGCGCAGTGGCCCTTTAAATCGCAGAGACCCGGCGCGCGCGCCCTAGGGAGCGGGGCCGCGCGCGCCGGGACAGGACCGACGGAGAGCGAGTCAGGTACGGGAGCCGGGGTGCGCATCGCGAGCGGGCGCCACCCGCATCGCGAATCGCATCCCGGCTGGGGGCGGTATCGCAGCGCACCCGGTCAGTAGATCTGACCGGGGCGCTGCAGTAGCGAGGATGTTGCGAGCGCTCCGGGGAGGAGCGGGGACCCGGAGCGCTCGGCGTAACAGAAGTGTTGCCAGGGGGGAGACAGGGGTGTGTAATGAAGGAGATAATGGAAAAGAAAACTGTAAAATCTGTTTGTGCCTGTTCACAGACCATTCGATCCTCTCTACTGGTCGTCTGTCTGGGCTATTCAGAGACTATTGCCTGTGTGTGCATGCCCTCCCATAACCACTGCTTAAAAACGTCATAACAGCATGGTCAGAATGCCCTCGATGATGGGCATTTCTTCAAATGGACCATATCGCTTCTCAAAAGCAGTCAACGATCTCTCATCAAGATGTACATTACCCAAAAGTAGCCTCTGAGAGCCTTTTGATTGGGCAGCTGGGGAAGCACTTTTATGTCCCCTTGTGAGGAATATATAGATCACTTTAAGGTGAGAAGATAACATGTGCAAGCATTCTAATTTGTATTTTTATCTAAGAGACTTTCTAGGACTAAGTGACTCGAACAGAAAAGGAGACCATACCTTTTTCTGCATCAGTCTGTAAAGTTGGCCATAAAAATTAGCTCCATGTGATTCACACCTGCCAATTATATCGGGACCAGTTGACCATCTAATATGTTTAGTGGCCTCTTGACTCTTCCCTGACAGCCAATGTGAAGGGGCAGAAGAATCAGGCAACTGGAATTCAACATTAGTGTTGCTCGCGAATATTCGCAATTCGAATATTATTCGCGAATATCGCATATTCGCGAATTCGCGAATTTCGCGAATATAGCGCTATATATTCGTAATTACAAATATTCGTTTTTTTTTTTTTTCTTCACAGTACACATCACAGTGATCATCCCTCTCTGCTTCCAGCTTGTGTGGTGTAAAGAAGGCTGTAATACTACTGTGTGAGACTGGCGTGCGAAAATCCGCATATGCGAAAATTAGCATATGCTACTTTTCGCATATGCGAATTTACGCGCGTGTTAATTTTGAATATGCCAATATTCACTTATGTTAATTTTCGCATACGCGAATATCCGCATATGCGAAAATAAAACGAGAATATAACGAATATGCGAATATTCGCGAATATATGACGAATATTCGTCCATATATTCGCGAATATTCGCGAATTCGAATATGGCCTATGCCGCTCAACACTATTCAACATGTCTAATCTTAGGGGAACTAAACGGCCACCAGATGAGCCTTATATGGGCATTCATTCTCTCCTTAGCCTATTCTAAAATTCAAGCATGCATAAAAGATGGCCATAGAGACAGCTATCTAAGAAAGTGTATGGTTGGCTTAAGTCTATGGAGATGAGATTTGTTTAGCAACTATTAATTCCATACCTTTAAGAATGTATGATGAAGAAGAAAATTTTGGCAATATGATCTACCTTGTTTATTCAGTGATTGACAGGGTAGGTAGTTTTGTTGATTTCTTGTAGCATGGAATTCAGGCAAGAGGCAGCTTGAACGACTCATATGGGAAATGTTTATATATACTCTTCTTTTATTAAGCCATCAGGACAAGGGAGGACCACATGGCAGGCATGTTCAGGCCAATCATCGGCCACAGTGATATCTTGTGGGGGCAGGAGCACGCTGAGGATGGGTAGGTAGCCGGAGCCTTGTACAGGAGATTGCGAGAAATCCAAGTGGTCTGACCCCCCCCCCCCCCCATTCCCCTGATGATCAGACACTTACCGTATTTTTCGCCGTATAAGACGCACTTTTTCTTCCCCAAAACTGGGGGGAAAAAGTCGGTGCGTCTGATACGGCGAATACACCCCTATCGCGGCGGTCCTTGCGGCCATCAATGGCCGGGACCCGCGGCTAATACAGGACATCACCGATCGCGGTGATGCCCTGTATTAACCCTTCAGACGCGGCGATCAAAGCTGACCGCCGCGTCTGAAGGGAAAGTGACACTAACCCGGCTGTTCAGTCGGGCTGTTCGGGACCGCCGCGATCTCACCGCAGCGGCCCCGGACAGCCCGACTGAATAGCCAGGTTAGTGCTTACAGGAAACCGGGTGGGACCTTACCTGCCTCCTCGGTGTCTTCTCCGTTCAGGGATCCCCTGTATGCCGGCGCTCTCCTTCCTCGTCATCACGTCGTCGCGTACGTACGTCGGCGTGCGTAACGACGTGATGGCGGCGACGGAGAGCGAGGATACCCGGCCGGCAGCAGAGACATTCCAGAGCGACGGGGACACGGCGACAGCGATGGAGCGACATCCAGGGCAGCGGTGACGGGTCCGGAGCGGCGGGGACATGTGAGTATTACCTCCTCCTGCAGTGGTCTTCAATCTGCGGACCTCCAGATGTTGCAAAACTACAACTCCCAGCATGCCCGGACAGCCAACGGCTGTCCGGGCATGCTGGGAGTTGTAGTTTTGCAACATCTGGAGGTCCGCAGGTTGAAGACCACTATTGGGTTCAAAATCTTAATTTTTTTAGATTTTGCCCCTAAAAATTGGGTGCGTCTTATACGCTGGTGCGTCCTATAGGACGAAAAATACGGTATCCCCTATCCTATGGATATGGGTTATTGTCTGATAAGTTCAGTTCTCTGGAGTACCCCTTTAACCAACATTGCCATCTATTGGCCTTCCTTAGAAAGCAATAAGAAGATCAGATCCTACTTACCAGAACATTCCAGGCAATGTGTCAGGTAATGTCCCCCTGGGCCCATAAAAACCATGGGTTACCATGTCTTGAGTTGAGTCAGAGCTGCATTTCATCTAGCCAGAGCACCCTGGCATTGGAGGAAGATACTCTGCAGACTCATTGCATTGAGGATCTTGCTTGCCTCTGGGTCCTGGTCTGGTTCGCAGATCCATAGACAAGTTGAGGAATACCCACATGGATTCACCAAATCTGTTGTGTAACAGCAGGGTCAAGTCAGAGGTGTGGGATTCTGTGCTTCTTCAAAGTCCCCCCAGCTACACCCTGGGAAGATCCTGGACAATGAGTACTACATTGGGTTTTTGCTAAAGAACGCCTTAAATCTATAAAGACAATTGCCAGTGCAAGAACACGTCAGTCTATCACTGTTTGGGTTCATAAAGAGTCCAAGGATAGAACCGACCTTTGTGTCAGACACTGAGAGAGGAGAAGAGAGAAGTAATATTTTTCCATGTTACAAGAGACACTGACACACTGAAGCAGCACCTCTCCTCTCCATGTACGCAAAAGTGACCCTTTTAGCACCACCAATTGCATTGCACCTTTTCCTTGTCTCCCTGTGTCTGGTATCCTGCACCCACAACAACATGGGCACCCCAACTTCCATCTGCCAGCACACATAAACTGGGGTGTGCCCCGAGGATCTTGCTTACACTACCATCATATGCAGGCCCTCCAATGTAAAGGCTGGGTGCCAGGGAGAGCTCAATAGGGTCAGTGACATAACCACCATGACTTACTAATACCTGTAGAACTACAAGTCCCAACATCACCCCAGGTTGGTTGCCACATAAGTAAACAATGGAAATGAATACAGAGGGTACCTTAGGTAGGTGATCTTAAGAACCTGCAGGACTGCACTTGGTAGCTATAACTCCTGAATATTCATGTGTTCTCCACAAATGAATAAAATGGTTTGCATTCATTCTAAACTTTACATGCTGCCTTAGTTGAATATACAGGATTTAATCTAGGTCATGTTATGTCTGAGTCGGCTCCAAAGGGACCTTCCGCTTCACTGTAAATCATTTATGGCGATTGCATCAATTATTATTAAGGGCTATAAAATAGAATAAAAGATGACATTCTTCTGACTTTGTGTTTTTAGGTTGCAAAACCTGCAATAATTGCAGGTGGTTATTATAAAGGTTATTGTAATGTTGTTTTCTGGCATTAGGAGAGATGAAAAAGGAAAAAAGTCTCAAAATGACCGGTTAAAACCAGCCGTGGCAAAGAATGGTTCAAATCCCGACAATGTTCTGGTAATGCCGGTCCTGTTATCAGGGTTATTGTGGAAATGTGGACACATCTCACAGTCTCGTCTCAAGTGTTCACACTGCATGTGAATTTGACCAAGCAACAATTTAATCTAGAGCTAAGAAAATGAATTGCTGAAACTTTTAATTCAATTAAATGAATAAAAGATGGCACACAAAACCCCGTACGGGGAAATTATTGAAGATGTCTATTGGTATGTCTGATACTAGTAATAAAAAAGTGCTTCAAACAAAAAGAAGTATAATAATCACAGAACCACCCTCAATTCAAAAGCTGGGTCAGGTTCAAAAAAGTGTCTCGACATGTTTCCTCTATAAGTACAGTGTAGGTTCATCAGGAGAAATTAAATGTGTCATCACTATAGATAAACAGTATGTTCAGGGTTGGACCAATGTCTCAGAGTAATATGTGGCCAACAATGCCCGGGATGCATGTACAATCCCTGGTAAGAAACTAGCATGAGGAGGTGACAAGTAGAAATCATGCACAAGTGTATAGTCCCATTTACATAGCTGCACATGATAAAGTTATATAAGTTTGCAATGTGAAGTGTAATGTTTGCTGGGCACACCCCCTGTTTCTCTCCAGGCAGGAAGTCCAGGAGATCTTATCACACTGATGTCTAGCATCTACCGTAGATGACACTTCACACACCCTTCTCCCCAGCTCAGAGAGCTGACAGCTGCAGTGTGCCATTTGAGTGTCTCCGACTGGCAACACCCCCCCCCCCCCCTCCTCACTGCTCACTCTCAGTCCCTCCCTGCAGCTCACACAGGAAACAAGCTCAGTGTGTGGAGTTTTTTGCTGACTCAGAAGTTTTTTTTAAAGGCTTTTTATGGGGGCTACGGGGGTCTAATTTCGAAAAACAAATCAGCTGGGATGCCTTGTGGAGTCAGGGTGAGCTTATTAATATATATTGTGAGAAGGGGAAAGGCATGGTGGTTGATGGGCTATATGTGTCACCAAGGTTCCTGGCTAGTGATGTCGCGAACATAACATTTTCTGTTCGCGAACGGCGAACGCGAATTTCCGCAAATGTTCGCGAACCTGGCGAACCGCCATAGACTTCAATAGGCAGGCGAATTTTAAAACCCACAGGGACTCTTTCTGGCCACAATAGCGATGGAAAAGTTGTTTCAAGGGGACTAATACCTGGACTGTGGCATGCCGGAGGGGGATCCATGGCAAAACTCCCATGGAAAATTACATAGTTGATGCAGAGTCTGGTTTTAATCCATAAAGGGCATAAATCACCTAAGATTCCTAAATTGTTTGGAATAACGTGCTTTAAAACATCAGGTATGATGTTGTATCAATCAGGTAGTGTAAGGGTTATGCCCGCTTCGCAGTGACAGACCAAACTCCCCATTTAACGCACCGCAAACAACCGCAAACAGTCCATTTGCACAACCGCAAACTCCCCATTTGCACAAGGTTGGATACCAAGCTAGCCATGTCCCGTTCCTTGTCCTCACTGATGTCATTGAAGGTCTCTTCCTCCACCCAGCCACGTATAACACCAAGGGTCCCCGAAAGGTGACAACAAGCCCCCTGGGACGCCTGCTGTGTTTGGTCTTCCACCTCCTCAAAGCCACCTTCCTCCTCTGACTCCTCTACTTCAGACTCCTCTCTCTGCGTTGTCTCTCTCTGCATTATTATAAGGTGTGTTAAGTAGTACTATTCCTATCAGTTTAATCCCTGTTATGTCCCCTATCAGGGGACGTGTATATTGCATCGATTTTAGGAACCGGGAGATGGAAAAAGATGCTTGGTCGGACCTCCTACTTCAAATTTGGGGCACTGCGCATGCAATCTAATGTGCCACCAGATAGGAATAGTACTACTTAACACACCACTCCTATCAGTTTAATCCCTGTTATGTGCCTTTTTTTGGTTTGGTTTTTGAAGCCACAGTGCAGCACCAGAGGCCATAAAAATTAGGCATGTACACATGCCTGAAAAAAAAGGTATTGTAGCAGCCGCTGCTGTAGCAGTGGCCATGAAAATTGATGTTTGTTTCCCAGGCAGAAAGTGCCCTAAAACATTGCGGCTTGAACCCTAGTTGGTGGTGGATAAGTCACGCAAGTCATTCGGCATTCAGAGCAGCGTGTGGACCATTTTTAGCCCAAGGCAGCTCATCTCATCAGGCCTTTTTTAGTCGAATGTATCGCCCACTGTCAGTCCCTTCGGGATCCATCCCTCATTCATCTTAATAAAGGTGAGGTAATCTAGACTTTTTTGAACTAGATGACTTCTCTTCTCAGTGACAATACTTCCTGCTGCACTGAAGGTCCTTTCTGACAGGACACTTGAAGCGGGGCAGGCCAGAAATTGTGATAGTTCAGGCCACAGGTCAAGCCTGATCCACCCAGTAGTCAATAGGTTCATCACTCCTCAGAGTGTCGATATCTGCAGTTAAGGCGCGGTAGTCTGCTACCTGTCGGTCGAGTTGTTCTCTGAGGGTGGACCCCGAAGGGCTGTGGCAATGCATAGGACTTAAAAAGCTCTGCATGTCCTCCACCAACAACACATCTGTAAAGCCTCCTGTCCTTGCCGGCGTGGTCGTGGGAGGAGGAGGATTACTTTCACCTCTTCTCCTGTTAGATTCCCGTTGTGCTGTGACAGCACCCTTATACACTATGTAAAGCATACATTTTAATTTATTTTGGAACTGCTGCATCCTTTCCGACTTGCGGTAATTCGGTAACATTTCAGGCACTTTCTGCTTATACCGGGGGTCTAGTAGTGTGGACACTCAGTACAGGTCGTTCTCATTCAGCCTTTTTATACGAGAGTCCCTCAACAGGCACGACAGCATGAAAGACCCCATTGACACAAGGTTGGATGCTGAGCTACTCATGTCCCATTCCTCGTCCTCAGTGATCTCACTGAAGGTGTGTTCTTCCCCCTAGCCATGTACAACACCACGGGTACCAGATAGGTGACAACGAGCACCCTGGGATGCCTGTTGTGGTTGGTCTTCCTCCTCCTCCTCAAAGCCACATTCCACCTCTGACTCCTCTTCCTCACAATCCTCTTCCAGCATTGCCGCAGGTCCAGCAAGCGATGCTGATAAGGCTGTTTCTGATGGTGATGGTGACCACAACTCTTCCTCTTCACGCTCATCTACGGCCTGATCCAGCACTCTTCGCAGGGCACGCTCCAGGAAGAAAACAAATGGTAAGATGTCGCTGATGGTGCCTTCAGTGCGACTGACTAGGTTTGTCACCTCCTCAAAAGGACGCATGAGCCAACAGGCATTGCGCATGAGCGTCCAGTAACGTGGCAAAAAAAATCCCAGCTCCGCAGATGATGTCCTAGTACGCCGGTCATACAAATACTCGTTAATGGCTTTTTCTTGTTGTAGCAGGCGCTCATACATTAGGAGTGTTGAATTCCAATGTGTCGGGCTGTCGCAAATCAAGCACCTCACTGGCATGTTGTTTCGCCGCTGGATATCTGAAAAGTGCGCCATGGCCATGTAGGAACGCCTGAAATGGCCACACACCTTCCTGGCCTGCTTCAGGACGTCCTGTAAGCCTGTGTACTTATGCACAAAGCATTGTAAGATCAGATTACACACAAGTGCCATGCACGGCACATGTGTCAACTTGCCCAAATTCAATGCCGCCAACAAATTTCTTCCGTTGTCACAAACCACTTTGCCGCTCTCCAGTTGGTGCGGAGTCAGCCACTGATCCACCTGTGCGTTCAGGGCGGACAGAAGTGGTGGTGCGGTGTGACTCTCTGCTTTCAGGCAAGTCAACCCCAAGATGGCGTGACACTGCCGTATCCGGGATGTGGAATAGTACCTGGGGAGCTTGGGGGGTGCCGTTGATATGGAGCAATACGCAGCAGCAGAAGAGGACTCAGCCGAGAAGGTTATGGAAGAGGATGGAGTAGGAGGAGTAGAGGAGGTGGCAGCAGGCCTGCCTGCAAATCGTGGTGGTGTCACCAACTCCTCTGCAGAGCCACGCATTCCATGCTTGGCAGCCATTAGCAGGTTTACCCAATGCACAATGTAAGAGATTTACCTGCCCTGGCCATGCTTTGCAGACCAGGTATCAGTGGTCAGATGGACCCTTGCCCCAACACTGTGTGCCAAACATGCCATTACTTCCATTTGCACAATCGAGTACAGGTTGGGGATTGCCTTTTGTGCAAAGAAATTTCGTCTGGGTACCTTCCACTGCAGTGTCCCAATAGCTACAAATTTTATGAACGCCTCAGACTCGACCAGCTTATATGGTAAAAGCTGGCGGGCTAAGAGTTCAGACAAGCCAGCTGTCAGAGTGGCTAGGGTGGCTAGGGTGTGACTTTGTGACATTGGCTTCTTACGCTCAAACATGTCCTTGACAGACACCTGACTGTGGGCAGATGAGCAGGAACTGCTCAAGGCGAGAGACTGAGTGGCGGATGGTTGAGAGGGGGCAAGGAGGACAGCAGTGGTTGATGTGGCTAAGGATGCTGAACCAGGATGGCAGCTTTGAGTTTGTGTGCTGCTTGTACTCATGTGTTGATCCCATAAGCGTTTGTGATGTTCGATTATGTGCCTTCACAAAGTAGTTGTACCTAGGTGGATGTTGGACATCCCATGACTCCGTTTCTTTTGGCACAGGTTGCAAATGGCATCGCTGTTGTCAGAGGCAGACACACAAAAAAAATGCCACACTGCTGAGCTCTGCACTGACGGCATTCTGGTGTTGGCAACAGCATGCGTTGATTGGCGTGCTGTCTGGCTGACCCCGGGTGCCGATGCATGCTGTCTGACTGTGCTACTAGCTCCTTGCGACGACCTCCCCTGCTTCCAACCCGTCTACTCCTCCTCTCTGTCTCCCATCTGAACTTTCCCACTGTTCTTCTTCTCTTCTAGCGGGCACCCACGTGACATCCACGGATGCATCGTCATCATCAAGCGCTTCACTTGTATTTGACAACTCAGCAAAGGAAGCAGCAGTGGGTACAACATCATCAACATCACACCGTACATCCATGTGTGTAATACTGCCTGACTGAGGCATATCCCTGTTATCTACATCCTAACTTGAGAGGTGCCCGAAGCTAACCTTGAGAAGGATGGTGTGTCAAGGTTCCGAGCAGAAGCTGGAGAAGATTGGGTGTCCTGTGTTAGCCAGTCAACTATGTCCTCTGAACTTTTCGAGTTCAGGGTAGGTGGCCTCTGAACACTGGGCATTATTCTAGTGCAAAAGAGAATCACAGCACCATGACCACGACGGCCCCTGGGGGTTGGCTTGCCTCTTCCTGTCATTTTTTTCCCCCGATTAGTGGTACTATGCTTGCAAGCTACTGTGACAACAGATATGAGTGGCACTGTGCACTTGCAGAAGTTGGCAGAGTAGACCCTGTAGGCCTGAAACACATGCTTGCAGACAACTAACTGCTATTTGATCTATTACAGTCAAAATTGCATTTTTTTTTTAAATGTACACTACTGTTACACCAGATATGAGTTGCACTAGTGTGACACTGTGCCCTGGCAGGCCCCGAAACGCACACGTGTGAAGGAAACTGACTGCTATTATTTCACAGTCAACAAAGTGTTGTTTTTTAAAATGTACACTACTGTTGCACCAGATATGAATTGCACTGGTGTGACACTGCCCTGGCAGGCCCTGAAACACACACGTGTGAAGGAAACTGACTGCTATTATTTCACAGTCAAAAAGTGTTTTTTTTTGTTTTTTTTTTTAATGTACACTACTGTTATACCAGATATGAATTGCACTGGTGTGACACTGTGCCCTGGCAGGCCCTGAAACGCACACGTGTGAAGGAAACTGACTGCTATTATTTCACAGTCAAGAAGTTTTTATTTATTTATTTATTTATTTATTTTTTTATGTACACTACTGTTACACCAGATATGAGTTGCTCTGGTGTGATACTGTGCCCTGGCAGGCCCTGAAATGCACACGTGTGAAGGAAACTGACTGCTATTATTTCACAGTCAATTTTTTTAATTTTTTTTTTTTAATGTACACTACTGTTACACCAGATATGAGTTGCACTGGTGTGACACTGTGCCCTGGCAGGCCCTGAAACACACACGTGTGAAGGAAACTGACTGCTATTATATTACAGTCAAAAAAGTTGTTGTTTTTTTAATGCAAGCTATTGTGACACCAGATATGAGTGGTGGCACTGGGCAAGTAGGCATAGTATACACTGTGAGCCTGACACAGGCAGGCAGGCAACTGCAATTAGATTATACAGGGGGAAAAAAGCAGACTGATGTTCTAGCCCTAAAAAGGGCTTTTTGGGGTGCTGTCCTTACAGCAGAGATCAGATGAGTCCTTCAGGACTGTAGTGGGCACTGAATACACTAGCCTAGATATCAATTTCCCTATTAAATAAGCAGCAGCTACACTGTCCCTCCTCTCACTAAGAATGCAGCTTCCGAATGAATCTAAAATGGATGCTGTCCAGGAGGGTCTGCTGCTGATTGGCTGGAATGTGTCTGCTGACTGTTAGGTACAGGGTCAAAGTTTACTCAATAATGACGAATAGGGGGCGGACCGAACATCACATATGTTTGCCCGCCGCGGCGAACGCGAACAAGCTATGTTCGCCGGGAACTATTCGGGACATCACTATTCCTGGCCTTGGTGAATTAAGAGCCGGTATTTTTTCAGTGTCTGTGCTGCGATGCAGACTGACCCTGTGGCCCTAGTATAGCTGGAAGGCCAATCTGGGACGGCTCTTACTAGGAATGGTCAAGTGTATGGTGGGGATTATCCCCCACAATCCAGGCCGCCTTTTGTTGGCCTTAAAGGCAGCCTGCTTCCCCAGCTGGGGGGGGGGGGGGATTTGCTAGCTGCAACTCACACTGCCAGAGAGAGTTGAGAGTTAGGAAGCTGGTGAGCAGCCGGCCTGGAGGCTTAGAAAAGACTTGCTTGATGCCGCATGCCATGGACTCAGGTGGGAACAAACACCTAAGGAATACAAGTGGACTTTTGTTACGTTTTTCTTTGAACTGCATCTAAGACTGTTTTTGCTGTTTGCCAAGTGTAAATTAAACACGGAACTTTGATTTGAAAAGTACTGTTTCCTTGCCTCTATACTGCAACCGCACCTATCTGCAAGAGCGAGTCATCACAATATATATATATATAATATCAAAACAGAAAAAAAGGGGTTGCTGCAGCACACTGAAGTCAATCTAAATGGGGTTTATTCAATTTACAAAGAGCTACGTTTCAGCCACCCATGTGGCATTTTTCAAGCATTCAACTGGCCCATGACGGCCAATCCACTTTCCAGGATACTGTTCATCTAGGAATACTCGGACCTGGCACGTTCCCTGAGTTTTTCCAGTAAGATTGTGCACCACCACATTATGGGTGTCAGGTCCGAGCATTCCTAGATGAACAGTTTCCTGGAAAGTGGATTGGTCGTGGTGGGCCAGTTGAATGGCCCCCAAGGTCTCCCGATCTGACCTCCTTAGACCCCCTTAGACTTTTATCTTTGGGGTCATCTGAAGACAATTGTCTATGCTGTGAAGATACGAGATGTGCAACACCTGAAACTATGGATGCCGGTAGCCTGTGCTAGCATTTCTCCTGTGGTGTTGCTATCAGTGTGTGAAGAGTGGGAGAAGAGGGTTGCATTGACAATCCAACACAATGGGCAGCACATTGAACACATTTTATAAGTGGTCAGAAACTTGTAAATAACTCATGAAAGAATAAAGTTACGTTAAAACCAAGCACATCATTGTTTTTTTGGTGAAATTCCCAATAAGTTTGATGTGTCACATGACCCTCTTCCTATTGAAAAAACAAAAGTTGGATTCAAAATGGCCAACTTCAAAATGTCCGCCATGGTCATCACCCATCTGGAACAGTTTTCCCCCTCACATATACTAATGTGCCACAAACAGGAAGTTAATATCACCAACCATTCCCATTTTATTAAGGTGAATCCATATAAATGGCCCATGTGTCATTTAAGTAGTTTTTTTAACCACTTTTAGCTGGATATCACATTTATGGGTCCATATTAGATACAGCCTGATGAAAAATTTAAATACCCCTCCTATTGCACAGTACAACCATGATGGTAACTCAATCACCTTGGTAACTTAACCACCTTCCTATCTCCCTAAAATCTTGGGGCTATTGAGCCCCAGTGGTGCTAATATATGCTGTCCAAATAACAATGCTATACAATCTCTAAACACCAAAGACTCACATCTGACATTGTCTCTGATTCTTTCCTCTACATGTTGCCATACTGTAATGGAACCTATTTACTCTTGAATTGATCCAGACAAAACCTGTCATTGGAGAAAAAAAAAAAAGAGACATGTCAAAAGTTTTTGTTGATCAGGGTGTCAGTGCTGAATCCTTCACTAGTCCTTGGAACGAGCATGGAGATGCATGCGGCTATGTACTTCTCAGATCCACTAGATTGCCCCAAAGACTTGTAAGGCTGGACAGAAATTGTTGTGAGTCGGGAAGTGAAGACCGTTACCGTATGCTTCTCCCTGCTCATTTTCCTGATTAGTAGGGATCTCCGCACAGAGAACCTGACTGATCAAAACTTTGACATGTTTTTAATTTTACTTATAGGAGCAGTTTAGGACTCTGACCCTAACATATTAAAGGAAATCTGTCATCAGTGTCACCTGCACTACCTATCTGTACCAAAGAAGATTAGCGCCCCAATCAGATTAAAGGAAATCTGTCATCAGTGTCACCTGCACTAAGGTAGTGCAGGTGAGACTGGTGACAACCATACTTACCTGTCCAGGATCCGGTTCCCCCATTATCTTCCTCTGTATCCTCTGCTCCAGTGACAACTTGGAACACAGGCATTCCTGACATCACCGCTCCTGCTTCTCTGCTGGGTCCCGCTGCTTGCAAACAGCAGCAGTGACATCAGGAAGCTCCAACCATGCTCCAAATCAGCCCTGGAACGGAAGATATGGAGGAAGATAGCGGGAGAATGGGAGCACGGAATGGGGACAGGTAAGTATGGTTGTTATCAGTGTCACCTGCATTTCCTTAGTGCAGGTGACGCTGATGACAATTTCCTTTATCTGATTGGGGGCGCTAATTTTCTTCTGAGCTCATCTACCATTAGGATCTATTTTGTGTATGATTTGACTCCATTGCCTATAGAAGGTTATCATAAATGAACTGTAGATGATACCGTTGTTTTTTTTTGTAATCTTGAGATCATTGCTTTTTACTTTTTTTTGTGGCATATACTCACCAAATTACCTCCAATCCCTGTCCACTGCCTTGCATTTGCTAATGTCTCTGCCGTTCCTGGTTTTGGCCTATATATTTTCTGACCAATCATGAGGTTTTCTGTGCTCATAGCAAAGGTATGTTACTCTCCTGATATCCTGTACAAGTGGCCTGTGCCTGATTACATGACTCTGCTACTCCCTGACTGCTGTGTACTACACTGACTATCCTGTTACTGGCCTAGATTTCTGACCCCGGCATCTGTGCCTTGATCCTGCCTGTATCTGACTATTCTACCTTCTTGCTTGCCTATGACTCTAGCCTGTACCTGGGCCAGCCGCTACTGACCTATAGACCACTCTTGAGAAGCCACCAGATACCCTCTAGCACAGGCATGTCCAAACTGTGGCCCTCCAGATGTTGCAAAACTACAACTCCCGGAATGCCTTCAGCATGCCTAGACAGACGTTTGCTATCTGGCATGCTGGGATTTGTAGTTTTGCAGCATCTGGAGGGCCACAGTTTGGACATCACTGCTCTAGAAGCTAAGTCTATCTTCCACATCCTGTATTGGGAGAAATGATGAAACTCTAGAAGATGTGTAAATTCCCATTTTGAGTGGCCTAACTTAAAGCTTAACTGGTTGAAGTCCACATATATTGCCCTGTTGCAGCTAGCTAAAATGTCTAATTAATATTAGATGGAATCTGACTGCAGTTTCCATTCCAATAACTGTATAGATTATTCAGTACCATATGCATGACTAAAATTGCCAAAGCACTGACTTTATAGTTTTTATCATACTTTAAGATATCACCACCATCTCCAGGTTCCCACCCTGCTACATAACAGTCTGATGTAAGCCATATTACTATTATGTGATATAGTTTTTATCTACAACAATCCTTTAATAATACTAGAAAGTATAAATGGTACCTGTATTACAGCGAATTATCACAGTCTAAGGAAAATATTTTTGAATTTATGGTACATTGATGATGTATTTTTAATATTATTTTAGAAAACTAATTTTTTGACAATTACTAATGTGAAAGACCCATAAAAATTTGGGGCTTTTGCCAAAGTTTGTTCTAAGCATGAGAAAATAGAGGATGAAAGAAATGCTTAAGTATCCAAACCTGAAAAACAGGTTGAGGACACATATATGTTGCAAACTCCGTGTATATGTCCGTTTATCTGTATTTTGCATTTTTCTGCTTTGGATGTTCAGACATTATGTTTATGTCTGAACAGTTTCTGTGTTTATTCTTCCTGGTTTGGGAAGAGTTAACTTTCCAGCCCTTCAGCGCTGGGAGGATATATAAGGCCTCTTCCGGTGCTGCTCTGGGCTGGTAATTACACCTGTTACTCTGACCATGTTTGCATTATGTTCCCTATGTCTGTCTGAGCACATGTATCCTGAGTTTTAACCATGGTTATCTGTCCTGTTTGATATAATGATTTTAGCTTGCCTTGTTTTAGTACCTTTGTCAGGTTTTAGTATTCTTTAATTATCCATTCTGCTTTGTGTTGCCTAAGTCTGTGTTCACACTATGCGTATGTCAGTCCTCTTTTGACCTTGTTTGATACTGGATCTTCTAGGGTAGAATCCTGTTCTGAGTCTTGTGCTAATCTGTCTATCTAGGAGTGAGTTAGCCTTGTGTCTGTACCCAAGTTTTCTTGTATTTAGGATTTCTGTTTCCTCCTAGGCTAGTATCCTGGTAACACTGTGCAGTGTGCCTGCTAGCTAGGAGCCTATTTGGCTTTAGTATTGATGTCCCTCCATGATTGGAGTGGGGTGTCTAGTGTGTTCCTTGTTCAGAGTCCAGTGTAAACAGTGCTCTTGATTTCCTGACCTGTGTTATGACATTCATTTAACCTGTTCATCCCCTGCACCTCCTGGTTTTGTCTACTGAATACTTATCCTCATATCTAGTCTTGTTCATATTATCCTACCTGCCGTTAATCTTGATCCTGGTTCTTGAACTGTATGTTAGTATGCTATATCCTGTCTGGTATATCTGTTTGTAGCTTTGTAATATTCCCTTTATGTTCCTGACTTGTTTCCCAACATTTACAGTATGGTTGTTTTGTTTGACCCTTACGCCCATGCACTTTTGCGCAGCATAGGGTCCGTACTCCTGGTTGTTGATGTGTTGTTTAGGGCGGATGGGCAATAGGAAGGGACAACGGTTGTAGACACAGTTAGAGCTCACTACTCCCTGTTTCTTTCCCCCCTTATCATGACAATCAGACTTGAACTTGATGGAGTACAAAGGATGTGGAAGGTGGGGGGGTCTTGTTAAAAATGTTGCATTGTGGCCCATATGTCCTGTCTTAATTCTGCCTCAGTAAATACAATGGATAAGCATAGCAGCTCTAGTCTAAAAGATTAGCCTTAGTGATCCAATCCTTTCATGCATTGAATGATATAATTGTCCAGCACTGTATGTTGCAATACTTGAAAGTACAAGCAGTAGTTGTATATAACCTTCATTCAAAATTCACATAAAAATATATACCTGGCTGGGAGGAAGCAAAATAACTAGGTAGATGTCTATATTATTATTTTTATGAGCTGAATTGTGCAATGTGGGCATATGGGTCATGGCTACAGGTTTGGATTATATTCCCAATATTCTCATTTGCAAAACCATCAGCCTAACCACCAGTTTAAGCAGACAGGTGCATATTTATAAGGGGAACATGCTTCTATTTAAAATCACATGAATATTGCACTGTGTAGCCTAAGGTATCTCCAATCCATCTACGAATGATCTACTCGACAGGAGATTATCCCCTGTGGATAGTGGACAAGTTGTATTTTGCTGCGGATGTCCTTTAAGAAAATAAAGATAATCATGAAATCTATCTCAGTGGATATTTTAAGTGTATTATTGACCCTAACCTTGATTGGATTTCCTCGAAATCGATGAAACAGACATTTGTCCGACTCGGGGTCTTTTATTGAAGAGCTAGGTTATCTTGATGTGTGGAGAAAATTATATGGAAATAAAAAAGCATATTCAGGTTTAAGTTCATCCCATAATACTGCTTCTCAAATTGACTTAGTATTTGGTAATATTGGGGCATTAGAAAATTGTAGATCTTTAATGCCTTAAGGACTCAGTCTTTGCATTTTTGTTTTTTTTCCTCCTTACCTTTTAAAAATCATAACCATTTTAATTGTGCACCTAAAAATCCATATGAGGGCTTATTTTTTGCACCACCAATTCTACTTTGTGATTACATGAGTCATTTTACCCAAAAATGTACGGCAAAACAAAAGAAAAAAAATAATTGTGCCACAAAATTGATAAAAATGCCATTTTGTAAATGTTGGGGGCTTCTGTTTCTACGCAGTACCCTTTTCAGTAAAAATGACACCTTCTCTTTATTCTGTAGGTCCATACAATTAAAATGATACCTTACTTATATAGGTTGGATTTTGTCATACTTCTGAAAAAAAATCATAACATGCACGAAAATTAACAAGTTTAAAAATGTCCTCTTCTGACCCTTTAACTTTTTTATTTTTACGCATATGGTGATGTATGAGGGCTCCTTTTATGTGCCGTCATCTGAAGTTTTTATTGCTACCATTTTTGTTTTGATAGGACTTTTTGATAGCTTTTTATTCATTTTTTTATGGTATAAAAAGTGACCAAAAATACGCAATTTTGGACTTTGGAATTTTTTTACGTGTACGCCATTGACCTTGCAGTTTAATTAATGATATATTTTTATATTTTGGACATTTGTGCACGTGGCAATACCACATATGTTTATATTTATTTTTATTTACATATTTTTTTTATGGGAAAAGAGGGGTGATTCAAACTTGTATTAGGGAAGGGGTTACATTACATTTATTAACTCTTTTTGTACACTTTTGTTTTGCAATGTTATAGTCCCCATAACATGCAGTACATTGATTGCCAGCACTGATCAGTGCTATGCCATAGCATTGCATTGATCAGTGTTATCAGTGGTCGATTGCTCAAGCCTGGATCTCAGGCTTGGAGCAATCAATTGCCGATCGGACTCGCCGGAGGCAGGTAAGGGACCTGATGTGTCCTAGCTGATCAGGACACCACGATTTCACCATGGTAGTCCCGATCAGCCCGATTGAGCAGCCGGGAATGCTACTTTTTTTTATCGCTGTGTCTAAAGGGTTAATAGCGCACGTCACTGTGATCGCTACATCCGCTATTAGCCAAGGGTCCCGGCTATTGCTAGCCACCGAGACCAACTCGATATGACGCGGGGTCACAGCCTCCTTAAGGAGTTAAGAAATGAAGCTAAAACTATTTCTGAAAGTTTTGGCCTCCTGAAGGTTCTAAAAACATCTGACAGTATAGAGTATGTCACGATACGGCTTACAGGTTGTGGATCCACTGTGTCATAGGGATAGGCATGGACCGTGCCGGTGGACCGGTTCTAAGAGGCTACTGGTATTCACCAGAGCCCGCCGCAAAGCGGCATGGTCTTGCTGCTGCGGTAGCAACCAGGTCGTATCCGCTAGCAACGGCTCAACCTCGCTGACTGCTGAGAAGGCGTGGGACAGAAGGACTAGGCAGAGGCAAGGTCAGACGTAGCAGAAGGTCGGGGCAGGCGGCAAGGTTCGTAGTCAATATGGATAGCAGGAGATCAGGTAACACAGGCTTTGGACAACACTAAACACTTTCACTGGCACAAGGCAACAAGATCCGGCAAGGGAGTGCAGGGGAAGTGAGGTGATATAGCCAGGGAGCAGGTGGAAGCCAATTAGGCTAATTGGGCCAGGCATTGGTGCACTGGCCCTTTAAGTCTCAGAGAGCTGGCGCGCGCGCGCCCTAGAGAGCGGAGCCGCACGCGCCAGCACATGACAGCCGGGGACCGGGACGGGTAAGTGACTTGGGATGCGATTCGCGAGCGGGCGCGTCCCGCTATGCGAATCGCATCCCCGCCGGCAATGTCAGTGCAGCGCTCCCGGTCAGCGGGTCTGACCGGGGCGCTGCAGGGAGAGAGACGCCGTGAGCGCTCTGGGGAGGAACAAGGACCCGGAGCGCTCGGCGTAACAGTACCCCCCCCTTAGGTCTCCCCCTTTTTATGTCCGGCAACTGCTTCACATGGGACGAGGACACCGGGAGTGATAGTAGGGTTTCCTCAAAGGCAGGCAGTACAGCAGGAGTGGGAATGGGGAGGGAGGGCAGAGGGTGAAGCTTGGCACGGGGCAGGGTGTCACCAGGACGGGGGCCATGAGGAGGCAAGGCACAGTCCTGATAAGCCTTGGGGAGACCAGGTGTAGGAGGAGGCACTGAGGCTTGCCTGACGGGACTGGGAGGAGAGGAGAGGCATTTCTTGTGGCAAGCAGAGCCCCAATTCTTGATCTCCCCGGTGGTCCAGTCAAGGGTGGGAGAATGAAGCTGGAGCCAAGGCAGACCGAGGAGGACATCAGAGGTGCAGTTGGGGAGGACGAAAAATTCAATTTTTTCGTGATGGGGTCCAATGCACATTAAGAGGGGTTTTGTGCGGTTACGCACGGTTCAATCCAATCTAACTCCGTTGACCGCGGAAATGTAGAGCGGCTTGACGAGACGGGTCACCGGGATGCAGAACTTATTCACCAAAGAATCCAGAATAAAATTACCAGAGGCACCAGAGTCCAAGCAGGCCACGGCTGAGAGGGAGGAGTTGGCAGAAGGAGAAATCCGCACGGGCACCGTGAGACGTGGAGAAGCAGACTTCGTACCAAGAGACGCCACACCCACGTGAGCTGGGTGCGTGCGTTTCCTAGACGTGGAGGACGAATAGGGCAATCCACCAAGAAATGTTCGGTACTGGCACAATACAGGCAAAGATTTTCTTCCCTACGGCGATTCCTCTCTTCCTGGATCAGGCGAGACCGATCCACTTGCATGGCCTCCTCGGCGGGAGGCACAGGCGTAGATTGCAAAGGATACTGTGGGAGAGGTGCCCAGAGATCTAGGTCTTTTTCCTGGCGGAGCTCCTGGTGTCTCTCAGAAAAACGCATGTCAATGCGGGTGGCCAAATGGATAAGTTCTTGCAGGTTGGCAGGAATCTCTCGTGCGGCCAGCACATCCTTGATGTTACTGGATAGGCCTTTTTTAAAGGTCGCGCAGAGAGCCTCATTATTCCAAGATAATTCGGAAGCGAGAGTACGAAATTGGATGGCGTACTCGCCTACTGAAGAATTACCCTGGACCAGGTTCAGCAGGGCAGTCTCGACAGAAGAAGCTCGGGCTGGTTCCTCGAAGACACTACGGACTTCAGCGAAGAAGGACTGGACTGTGGCTGTGGCAGGATCATTGCGGTCCCAGAGCGGTGTGGCCCAAGACAAGGCCTTTCCAGAAAGAAGGCTCACTACGAACGCCACCTTAGACCGTTCTGTAGGAAATAGGTCCGACAACATCTCCATATGCAGGGAACATTGAGACAAAAATCCACGGCAGAGTCTAGAGTCCCCATCAAATTTGTCCGGCAGGGACAAGCGGAGGCTAGGAGCGGCCACTCGCTGCGGAGGAGGTGCAGGAGCTGGCGGAGGAGATGGTTGCTGCTGTAGCAGAGGCAGAAGTTGCTGTAACGTGGCGGTCAACTGCGACAGCTGCTGTCCTTGTTGGGCAATTTGCTGCGATTGCTGAGCGACCACCGTGGTAAGGTCAGCGAGACTTGGCCGGATCTACTTTCACGATACGGCTTACAGGTTGTGGATCCACTGTGTCAGCGAGGGATAGGCGTGGACCGTGCCGGTGTACCGGTTCTAAGAGGCTACTGGTGTTCACCAGAGCCCGCCGCAAAGCGGGATGGTCTTGCTGCGGCGGTAGCAACCAGGTCGTATCCGCTAGCAACGGCTCAACCTCGCTGACTGCTGAGAAGGCGTGGGACAGAAGGACTAGGCAAAGGCAAGGTCAGACGTAGCAGAAGGTCGGGATAGCAGGAGATCAGGTAACACAGGCTTTGGACAACACTAAACGCTTTCACTGGCACAAGGCAACAAGATCCGGCAATGGAGTGCAGGGGAAATGAGGTGATATAGCCAGGGAGCAGGTGGAAGCCAATTAGGCTAATTGGGCCAGGCACCAATCATTGGTGCACTGGCCCTTTAAGTCTCAGAGAGCTGGCGCGCGCGCGCCCTAGAGAGCGGAGCCGCGCGCGCCAGCACATGACAGCAGGGGACCGGGACGGGTAAGTGACTTGGGATGCGATTCGCGAGCGGGCGCGTCCCGCTATGCGAATCGCATCCCCGCCGGCAATGTCAGTGCAGCGCTCCCGGTCAGCGGGTCTGACCGGGGCGCTGCAGGGAGAGAGACGCCGTGAGCACTCCGGGGAGGAGCAGGGACCCGGAGCGCTCGGCGTAACAGAGTATTTGGGTGTTAAAGGGGTATTCCAGGATCTTTTTTTATTTAACTGTGCTACAGGGGCTGTAAAGTTACTGTAGTTCATAATATAATGTCTGTACCTGTGTGTGACAGTCGTCTCACAATTCTTCTATGATTATCGCCCCAATATTTATTTTTAACAGCATACAAAATTACTCATGGCTTGAGATTTCCCAGGTTGCAGTGCCTCAAGACCTGACATCACTAGTCAGGTGATCAGAGGGAGAATGTTCTGCTACAATTTAGCAACAGCTGTACACCCCCTGGTTAGAAAACATTTTGTTTCAATGGGTGGGGTGGCTGATGTGTTGGAGGAAGGAAAGTGATCTCAAACTTTCAAGCATGGAACTGTGGGATGTGTAGTTTAGAGAACAAAATCCAACAGGAAATACCCAGTTCTGGCAGGTAAGTACTAAAATCATCTTAGGGTGGAAAACCCCTTTAAAATATCTCCCCTAATCATGGAATACTATTTATTAAATTCAAAGCCGACCATCAAAAAGATGGAGAAAAAAATTCAGGTATGGTTAAATCTTCCTCTCTCCATGGCTGATAGAATGGCTCTATCCAAAATGTTTTTTCTTCCCACAATTCTATATTTTATCATTGCATCTCCAAGTTCTATAAAATAAATCTGGTTTAAAAAAATTCTATCCTGCTCAATTCCCTAATCATGCATTTAAGTATGCATTAAACTTAAATATTTACTGATTCCTGGGAGGTTAGGTCGGTTATCAATCCCTAATTTCAGGCTGTATGTTTTAGCATCCCATTTGAGGTTTATAGTCGGTGATGTCGGACCGGGTTGGTTTCAATATCTGAGAATTAGACTCGGTATGGAGGGTGAAGATCTTTTTGAAATGTTGGAAACAAATGTGATTGGTAATGAGGCTGGTTGTAAATAACCTACATTAATAAATATTCACAAGTCTTGGGTGAAGGTCAAAAATTTGGTAGCGATAAAGGGAAGGCTTCCCTTGACCCCACTCTTTAATAATAACTCTTTCAGTGAAGTTTTCAAAATTGGGGGATATTTGTTTTGGAAGAATTGGGGTTTAACACAATTCTTTTCAAAATGGACAACTCATTGATTTTGAGACACTTGGGTGAATGTATGGGTTAAATGAAAGTTGCAGATATCAATTTTTTCAAATTCAACACATTTAATGTCACTACGAATAAAGATAAGTTCATTATAAGGTCACATTTTTTATTTGAATCACTTAGGGAAAATTCTATGAAAAGTGAATCCCTTTTTTTATAAAATTATTATTGTTGATGTTTCTCAAGGAATTGAGTTTTTGAGCAGAAGAAAAGGGGAAAGGGAATTGGGAGAATTTTCGGATGATGAATGGAATGATATGGTGAAAAGCCTGAGAATTACATCGATGAATGAGAATCATAATTAATTTAATTTAAAGTAATTCATAGACTTCTTACTATACATCCAAGAGTCTTGTTAAAGGGGTAATCCACCGGAAAACATTTATGTTAAATAGACTGGTGTCAGAAAGTTATACAGATTTGTAAATTACTTCTATTAAAAAAAATCTTACTCCTTCCAGTACTTATCAGCTGCTGTTATGATCCACAGGAAGTTCTTTTCTTTTTGAATTTCCTTTCTGCCTGACCACAGTGCTCTCTGTTGACACCTCTGTCCATTTTTGGAACTGTCCAGAGCAGGATAGGTTTTCAATGGGGATTCTCTCCTTCTCTGGACAGTTCCTAAAATGGACAGAGGTGTCAGCAGAGAGTACTGTGGTCAGGCAGAAAGGAAATTCAAAAATAAAAGAACTTCCTGTGGATCATACAGCAGCTGATAAGTCCTGGAAGGATTACAATTGTTACGTCGAGCGCTCTGGGTCCCTGCTCCTCCCTGGAGCGCTCGCGGCATTCTCTTCTATGCAGCGCCCCGGTCAGACCCGCTGACCGGGAGCGCTGCACTGCCACTGCCGGCGGGGATGCGATCCGCGTAGTGGGACGCGCCCGCCCGCGGGTCGCATCCCAATCCACTCACCTTTCCCGTTTCCCGGCTGTCACGTCCCGGCACGCGCGGTCCCACTCTCTAGGGCGCGCGCGCCGGCTCTCTGAGATTTAAAGGGCCAGTGCACCATTAATTGGTGCCTGGCCCAATCAGTGTCGATAACCTCCATTGGTATAAACCCACTTCCCCTTCTTGTCCCTGCTGGATCTTGTTGCCTTAGTGCCCTGAGAAAGTGTTGTAGTGTGTTCCCAAGCCTGTGTACCCAGACCTTCTGCGGTTGCCCCGGTATATATATATTAGTGTGCTCTGTATAACGCAGGTTTCCTCAAGCTGCAAGGGGGAGGACAAACTGCACGGGCTGGTTTTTGCTTTTTCATGGGGTGTTCATTAGCCCCTTAAAGAGGACATAGAAATGAATGGAGTTTGTAGAGGACATGAAGATCACTGTATGAACCCTGTGTATTTCTATGTCGGTGTTCATACAGGGAAGCAGAGATGCACGGGGTTCATACAGGGATGTAGAAATGCACAGGGTTCATACAGGGAAGCAGAGATGTACAGGGTTCATACAGGGAAGCAAGGGAAGCAGAGATGCACAGGGTTCATACAGGGAAGCAGAGATGCACAGGGTTCATACAGGGAAGCAGAGATGCACAGGGTTCATACAGAGAAGCAGAGATGCACGGGGTTTGCACAGGGAAGCAGAGATGCACAGGGTTCGTACAGGGAAGCAGAGATGCACGGGGTCCATACAGGAAAGCAGAGATGCACGGGGTTCATACAGGGAAGCAGAGATGCACGGGTCCATACAGGGAAGCAGAGATGCACGGGGTTCATACAGGGAAGCAGAGATGCACGGGGTCTATTCAGGGAAGCAGAGATGCACAGGGTTCACACAGGGAAGCAGAGATGCCCGGGGTTCATACAGGGAAGCAGAGATGTACAGGGTTCATACAGGGAAGCAGAGATGCACAGGGTTCATACAGGGAAGCAGAGATGCATGGGGTTCATACAGGGAAGAAGAGATGCACAGGGTTCATACAGGGAAGCAGAGATGCACAGGGTTTGTACAGGGAAGCAGAGATGCATGGGGTTCATACAGGGAAGCAGAGATGCACAGGGTTCATACAGGGAAGCAGAGATGCACAGGGTTCATACAGGGAAGCAGACATGCACAGGGTTCATACAGGGAAGCAGACATGCACGGGGTTCATACAGGGAAGCAGAGATGCATGGGGTTCATACAGGGAAGCAGAGATGCACGGGGTTCATACAGGGAAGCAGAGATGCACAGGGTTCATACAGGGAAGCAGACATGCACGGGGTTCATACAGGGAAGCAGAGATGCACAGGGTTCATACAGGGAAGCAGAGATGCATGGGGTCTATACAGGGAAGCAGAGATGCACGGGGTTCATACAGGGAAGCAGAGATGTACAGGGTTCATACAGGGAAGCAGAGATGCACAGGGTCCATACAGGGAAGCAGAGATGCCCGGGGTTCATACAGGGAAGCAGAGATGCACAGAGTTCATACAGGGAAGCAGAGATGTACGGGGTTCATACAGGGAAGCAGAGATGTACGGGGTTTGTACAGAGGCCTTCATGTCAGCGTTCATTGCACAGCAGCTTCGAGAGATAATCATGTCAGGAGGGACGTACAGGAGAAATAACTCTGTAGCATGTACAGCTTCATCCTGGAGAAATTGAGGAGGAGAAAACAGATTTTGTCGGTAGCCGCCACATTAAAACTTCACTTGCAGAATTCTGCGAGTGGCGTTTGATTAAATCATTAACCTGTCTAGGACCAAGAGAGTACCTGTACGCCCTCAGCGTTTCTGTCCACCCCTGGTAACTGGCGGTGAACGGAACGGGAGGCCTGCTGAAATAGTTCAGAAGGCATTCCATGCAAATGCCTGGGGGGCTCCTGAGCCCCCCTCCCCTTTGTCAATTCAGACAGGAGATTTGCAGTGATTTCTCCCTGAAGTGATGGGAGTGAGGTGGCAGCGGTGCCACCCCACCTATCTCTGCTATTGGTCGGTCAGAAGGCATTGGGACGGAATGCCTTCTGAACGATTTCAGCAGGCCTCTTGTTCCGTTCACAGCCAGTGGTGGACAGAAACGCTGAGGGCGTACAGGTACGCCCTTGGTCCTAGACAGGTTAATGATTTAATCAAACTCCACTCACAGAATTCTGCAAGAGAAGTTTTAATGTGGAGGCTACCGCCAAAATCAGTTTTCTCCTCATCAATCTCTCCAGGATGAAGATGTACAGGCAACTGTGTTATTTCTCCTGTACGTCCCTCCTGACATGAATTTCTCTCAAAGTTGCAGTACAATGAACGCTGACATAAAGACCTCTGTACAAACCCTGTGCATCTCTGCTTCCCTGTATGAACCCCGTGCATCTCTGCTTCCCTGTACGAACGCCGTGCATCTCTGCTTCCCTGTACGAATGCCGTGCATCTCTGCTTCCCTGTATGGACCCTGTGCATCTCATATTCCCTGTACGAACCCCATGCATCTTTGCTTCCCTGTACGAACGCCGTACATCTCTGCTTCCCTGTATGAACCCCCCCCCCTTCCGTGCATCTCTGCTTCCCTGTATGAACCCCGTGCATCTCTGCTTCCCTGTACGAACGCCGTGCATCTCTGCTTTCCTGTACGAATGCCGTGCATCTCTGCTTCCCTGTATGGACCCTATGCATCTCTGCTTCCCTGTATGAACCCCCCCGTGCATCTCTGCTTCCCTGTATGAACTCCGTGCATCTCTGCTTCCCTGTATGAACCCCGTGCATCTCTGCTTCCCTGTATGAACCCCGTGCATCTCTGCTTCCCTGTATGAACCCCGTGCATCTCTGCTTCCCTGCATGAACCCTGTGCATCTCTGCTTCCCTGTATGAACCCCGTGCATCTCTGCTTCCCTGTATGAACCCTGTACATCTCTGCTTCCCTGTAAGAACCCCGTGCATCTCTGCTTCCCTGTATGAACCCTGTACATCTCTGCTTCCCTGTACAAACCCCATGCATCTCTGCTTCCCTGTATGAACCCCATGCATCTCTGCTTCCCTGTATGAACCCCGTGCATTTCTACGTCCCTGTATGAACCCCGTGCATCTCTGCTTCCCTGTATGAACCCCGTGCATCTCTGCTTCCCTGTATGAACCCCGTGCATCTCTGCTTCCCTGTATGAACCCCGTGCATCTCTGCTTCCCTGTATGAACCCCGGGCATCTCTGCTTCCCTGTATGAACCCCGTGCATCTCTGCTTCCCTGTATGAACCCCGTGCATCTCTGCTTCCCTGTATGAACCCCGTGCATTTCTGCTTCCCTGTATGAACCCTGTACATCTCTGCTTCCCAGTATGAACCCTGTGCATCTCTGCTTCCCTGTATGAACCCCGTGCATCTCTGCTTCCCAGTATGAACCCTGTGCATCTCTGCTTCCCTGTATGAACCCCGTGCATCTCTGCTTCCCAGTATGAACCCTGTGCATCTCTGCTTCCCTGTATGAACCCTGTGCATTTTTACATCCCTATATGAACCCCGTGCATCTCTGCTTCCCTGTATGGACCCTGTGCATCTCTGCTTTCCTGTATGAACCCCCCCCCCCCGTGCATCTCTGCTTCCCTGTATGAACTCCGTGCATCTCTGCTTCCCTGTATGAACCCCGTGCATCTCTGCTTCCCTGTATGAACCCCGTGCATCTCTGCTTCCCTGTATGAACCCCGTGCATCTCTGCTTCCCTGCATGAACCCTGTGCATCTCTGCTTCCCTGTATGAACCCCGTGCATCTCTGCTTCCCTGTATGAACCCTGTACATCTCTGCTTCCCTGTAAGAACCCCGTGCATCTCTGCTTCCCTGTATGAACCCTGTACATCTCTGCTTCCCTGTACAAACCCCATGCATCTCTGCTTCCCTGTATGAACCCCATGCATCTCTCCTTCCCTGTATGAACCCCGTGCATTTCTACGTCCCTGTATGAACCCCGTGCATCTCTGCTTCCCTTTATGAACCCCGTGCATCTCTGCTTCCCTGTATGAACCCCGTGCATCTCTGCTTCCCTGTATGAACCCCGTGCATCTCTGCTTCCCTGTATGAACCCCGGGCATCTCTGCTTCCCTGTATGAACCCCGTGCATCTCTGCTTCCCTGTATGAACCCCGTGCATCTCTGCTTCCCTGTATGAACCCCGTGCATTTCTGCTTCCCTGTATGAACCCTGTACATCTCTGCTTCCCAGTATGAACCCTGTGCATCTCTGCTTCCCTGTATGAACCCCGTGCATCTCTGCTTCCCAGTATGAACCCTGTGCATCTCTGCTTCCCTGTATGAACCCTGTGCATCTCTGCTTCCCAGTATGAACCCTGTGCATCTCTGCTTCCCAGTATGAACCCTGTGCATCTCTGCTTCCCTGTATGAACCCTGTGCATTTTTACATCCCTATATGACCCCCGTGCATCTCTGCTTCCCTGTATGAACGCTGACATATAAATGCACAGGGTTCATACAGTGATCTTCATGTCCTGTACAAACCTCATTCATTTCTATGTCCTCTTTATGGGGCTAATGAACACCCCATGAAAAAGCAGAAGCCAGCCCGTGCAGTCCATCCTCCCCCTTGCAGCTTGAGGAAACCTGCGTTATACACAGCACACTAATATATATATATATATATATATATATATATATATATATACACAGCGTTATACACAGCACACTAATATATGTATATATATATATACATATATACAGTGTTATACACAGCACACTAATATATATATATATATATATATATATATATATGCAGCGTTGTACACAGCACACTAATATTACTCAGCCCTGGTTGGGATACACTGGCATACACACACAAAAGCGACTACAACTCCCAGCATGTGCCATTCAGGAGTCTTCAGTCTGTGGTATAACACCAGCATGCTGCCTCTGTAGTCTCCTGGGAGTTGTAGTTCACCAACACCTCTATTGTATCTCAGTAGTCTCCTGGGAGTTGTAGTTCACCAACACATCTATTGTATCTCTGTAGTCTTCTAGGAGTTGTAGTTCACCAACACATCTATTGTATCTCAGTAGCCTCCTGGGAGTTGTAGTTCACCAGCACCTCAATTGTATCTCTGTAGTCTCCTGGGAGTTGTAGTTCACCAACACATCTATTGTATCTTAGTAGCCTCCTGGGAGTTGTAGTTCACCAACACATCTATTGTATCTCAGTATTTTCCTGGGGGTTGTAGTTCACCAACACATCTTTTGTATCTCAGTATTCTCCTGGGAGTTGTAGTTCACGAACACCTCTATTGTATCAGTAGTCTCCTGGGAGTTGTAGTTCACGAACACCTCTATTGTATCTCAGTATTCTCCTGGGGGTTGTAGTTCACCAACACATCTATTGTATCTCAGTATTCTCCTGGGGGTTGTAGTTCACCAACACATCTATTGTATCTCAGTATTCTTCTGGGGGTTGTAGTTCACCAACACATCTATTGTATCTCAGTATTCTTCTGGGGGTTGTAGTTCACCAACACATCTATTGTATCTCAGTATTCTCCTGGGGGTTGTAGTTCACCAACACATCTATTGCATCTCAGTATTCTCCTGGGGGTTGTAGTTCACCAACACCTCTATTTGATCTCTGTAGTCTCCTGGGGGTTGTAGTTCACCAACACCTCTATTTTATCTCTGTAGTCTCCTGGGGGTTGTAGTTCATGCACCAGTGTTTCCCAACCAGGCCGCCTCCAGATGTTGCAAAACTACTACTTCCAGCATTCCCTGGTTGGGAAACACTGGCATATACACACATAGCAGGGACTACAACTCCCAGCATGTGTCATTCAGTAGCCCCCCCCCCCCCTCACACATATAAATCACCCCCAGTATGATATTTATTCCCCTGCAGTCTGTGTTTCCTTCACACACAGAAATCCTCCCCGTGCAGTGCAGTCTATCCTCCTCACACACAGAAATCCTCCCCGTGCAGTGCAGTCTATCCTCCTCACACACAGAAATCCTCCCCGTGCAGTGCAGTCTGTCCTCCTCACACACAGAAATCCTCCCCGTGCAGTGCAGTCTGTCCTCCTCACACACAGAAATCCTCCCCGTGCAGTGCAGTCTCCTCCTCACACACAGAAATCCTCCCCGTGCAGTGCAGTCTGTCCTCCTCACACACAGAAATCCTCCCCGTGCAGTGCAGTCTCCTCCTCACACACAGAAATCCTCCCCGTGCAGTGCAGTCTATCCTCCTCACACACAGAAATCCTCCCCGTGCAGTGCAGTCTATCCTCCTCACACACAGAAATCCTCCCCGTGCAGTGCAGTCTGTCCTCCTCACACACAGAAATCCTCCCCATGCAGTGCAGTCTGTCCTCCTCACACACAGAAATCCTCCCCGTGCAGTGCAGTCTGTCCTCCTCACACACAGAAATCCTCCCCGTGCAGTGCAGTCTCCTCCTCACACACAGAAATCCTCCCCATGCAGTGCAGTCTATCCTCCTCACACACAGAAATCCTCCCCATGCAGTGCAGTCTGTCCTCCTCACACACAGAAATCCTCCCCGTGCAGTGCAGTCTGTCCTCCTCACACACAGAAATCCTCCCCGTGCAGTGCAGTCTATCCTCCTCACACACAGAAATCCTCCCCGTGCAGTGCAGTCTATGCTCCTCACACACACAAATCCTCCCCGTGCAGTGCAGTCTGTCCTCCTCACACACAGAAATCCTCCCCGTGCAGTGCAGTCTATCCTCCTCACACACAGAAATCCTCCCCGTGCAGTGCAGTCTATCCTCCTCACACACAGAAATCCTCCCCGTGCAGTGCAGTCTGTCCTCCTCACACACAGAAATCCTCCCCGTGCAGTGCAGTCTGTCCTCCTCACACACAGAAATCCTCCCCGTGCAGTGCAGTCTGTCCTCCTCACACACAGAAATCCTCCCCGTGCAGTGCAGTCTATCCTCCTCACACACAGAAATCCTCCCCGTGCAGTGCAGTCTATCCTCCTCACACACAGAAATCCTCCCCGTGCAGTGCAGTCTATCCTCCTCACACACTGAAATCCTTCCCGTGCAGTGCAGTCTGTCCTCCTCACACACAGAAATCCTCAGCCCCGTGCAGTGCAGTCTATCCTCCTCACACACAGAAATCCTCCCCGTGCGGTGCAGTCTATCCTCCTCACACACAGAAATCCTCAGCCCCGTGCAGTGCAGTCTATCCTCCTCACACAGAGAAATCCTCCCCGTGCAGTGCAGTCTATCCTCCTCACACACAGAAATCCTCCCCGTGCAGTGCAGTCTATCCTCCTCACACAGAGAAATCCTCCCCGTGCAGTGCAGTCTGTCCTCCTCACACACAGAAATCCTCAGCCCCGTGCAGTGCAGTCTATCCTCCTCACACACAGAAATCCTCACCGTGCAGTGCAGTCCGTCCTCTCTCCCCTCCCCCCCTGCTCTGTGTTTTCCCCATGCAAACTTGCAGCCTCCCTGTGGTAGATTAGGTCCTGGGGAGACAGAGCAGGGGGGATGATGGAGCTGTGTGCGTCCTTGCTCTCCCCCTGCTTTTTGTGTAATGTAGAGCGGGAGGCCATGAGAGCTCCGTGCAGCTTCAGCTATCACAGGGAGAGGAGATCCTCTCCCTGTGATAGCCAATGTGAGACTGCCGTGCGCGTCGATGCGTGACGGTTAAATATGTCACGTGACAAGTGTGAGCCAATAGGATGTGATGGAGGCGGATCATCTCATTCTATGGCAAATCTCATTCTACGGCAATGCACCAGTACTTTAGCATGCCTTGTTATTTCCATATAAAACGTGGCTGTCAGACACTTCTGGCTCTTCGTATCATCTTGGTGATGATCCAGGCTAAACTCCAAAAAACAGAACCTTCTTTTCTCCTATAGGGGATGTCAGGGGGTAGTGGCATGCAACCATATACATGATATTGGTATTGGGTCTAAGTAACCCCCTAATGCTATGTCAAATGTAAGTTAGCTATGCATTACGTGGAAGTTACCAGAGAAAGAGTTTCCACCATTCCTTCTTTCAACTTTTTACGCTACTGTTCTCCTTTTCGTAGGTGTGAAATGTTTAGTTAAAATTTGGCACTGGTCAACAACTGAACAATTTCTTGTTCTTAGGTAGGAAAAGTTCCTCACTTTGATAAGAGTCATTGTGTATGTTGCAGCTGATTTTTTTATTCAAATTGCTAAAAATTTTCTTTTAGATACTTGCTTGAAAAGTAATGGTTAAAGAAGAAAACCACCAGGAGGGAATTGCAGTCTACGCTTTGCCCACTAATATTTACTTCCAAGGTGATTCCCATGGGTAAGATGTGAATATACAGCGGCCAATAGCTTAAAATCTCCATGTGCCGACATTGGCCTCACTAGATAACTAAAAGAAGATGTCAGAATTTAGCTTGATTTCATTAATAATTCAATGGTCACCTTTTGTGACAATCTCAATTTGTTATTGCTACATTGGGTCTTATAACTGATGCCGCAGGTTCCGCAGGCTATGGTGCATTTTTGCCTAGTCAATGGTCAACAGAAGCTTGACCTGAATCATGAATCGAGAATGGGTTAGTTAAGAATATTAGTGAAAAAGTGGTGCAGTTGCCAATAACAACCAATCAGATTGTTTATTTAATTTTTGCAGAGGCTTTTTTTTTTAAATTAAAAAAGCAATCTGATTGGTTGCTATGGGCAACTGGTCAACTCTTCCTCTGCACCACTCTTCCTCCGGTTCCACAGGTTTTGATGGCTCTTGTTGTTATCGGTGAGCCTTTTATGGATTAGGAGGATGTTGTTGAGTTCAGACAATATTGTGTATTCACTGTGTTCACAATAAATAGCTTTTCTTCCAAATCTGATAATGCAGGTTGTTGCGACATCTGGTGTTGTGTTGTTAGGTTAAAGGCTGTTTATTTAAAAGATTCTAAGAATCTTATAGTCGATGCATAATCCCGCCATTAGGTTGCGACATTCCAGAGTCTTGTGCCAAAGAAAGACTTGAAAGGTGCCTTTTTGACCGAAATGTCTGGGGCACCTGGTCTAAGACTGATTTATCCTCCTATGAGAAATTCTTTAGCATCAAAAACATGGGCTGACTAAGGCAACATTGGGTACATAATCCACATCTTGGAGTTGCTGCAGGCTTGGTTAGCCTCGGTCTATGTTAACTCAAAACTGCCAGACATTTAGATGGGATTTCCTATTTCTTGAAGATTTATGTATTATAGTATTACTGTTTTGATTGTTTGTTTTTTTCTTTTTTCTTAAGTAAAGTAGGAGTTGAAAGTTTTAAAGAAGTTTTTTTTTTTTTAAGAAGGGTCTTGTAAGAACTTCCAGCTATTCTTTTAGAATAGATGTGACAACTGAAGTTGCTGGCCTTGGTTTGAGGAAGCAGATGATATATACCGTATTTATCGGCGTATAAGACGCATTTGTTAGGCAAAAATTTTTAGCCTAAAGTCTACCTGCTTGTTATACACCGATAAGCCGCTGCAGTTCAATGATTTAAACCGGGCGTTTTAAATCAATGAACTGCAGCGGCTTTTGCAGGTGCAGAGACCTGCCGTCGCTGCCGGCGTCTCTGCCCCTGCCTGTCCTGGGGTCTAGAGCCCTGCTGCCACCGCTTCTCTCCCCTTGCTATCGGCGCCGCTGCCCCTTCTCTCCCCCTGGCTATCGGTGCCGCTGTCCCATTGCCGGCGCCGATAGCCAGGGGCCTCTGCCCTGTTGCCTCCCCCATCCCTGGTTGTATAATTACCTGTTGCCGGGGTCGGGGCCGTGCTACTTCTGGCCTCTGGTGTGGCGTCCCCTGCATCGTTGCTATGCGCTGCGAGACGCAATGAAGAGTGATGTCACTCGTCATTGCGCCGCGCCGTGCAGCGCATAGATGCTGGGGACGCCACACCGGAGGCCAGAAGCAGCGCGGACCCGACGCCGGCAACAGGTAATTATACAACCGGGGTTAAGGGAGGCAACGGGGTAGTGGCACCGGCAATGGGTGCCGCTTCCCCTTCTCTCCCCCTGTCTATCGGCGCCACTGCCCCATTGCCGGCGCCGCTTCTCTCCCCCTGGCTATCGGCACCGATAGCCAGGGGGAGAGAAGCGGCAGCAGCAGGGCTCTAGACCCCAGGAAAGGCAGGGGGAGAGAAGCGGGCAGTGACGGCCTCTCTCCCCCTGCCTTTCCTGGGGGCTTCTGCGGGGTCAGAAACAGTGTATTGGGGTATACACATACACACACATGCACCCTCATTTTACCAAGGATATTTGGGTAATAAACTTTTTTTACCCAAATATCCTTGGTAAAATGAGGGTGCGTGCTATAGGCGAGTGCGTTGTATACCCCGATAAATACGGTAGTTAGATATAGTAGGATGGGATCCTATGTAGAGCTGACCTTGTCCACTTTTCAGACATAGGGCTCCACATTTTAATTTGGGATTACAGTTGATCGAGGAAGACAATAGTAGTAAAGAATCCCGTCACTCATGGAATCCTGATGCAATCTTGTGTATATTTATTTAGGCATTATCTCATACACAATGAACGCAGTCATGGCTTTTACGGTATAGTCACTTAACTTTCGTTGGTTGGATGTGGCCCTTTGCAGTTTGGCTTATCTGGCTGTATTGTTATACTATTTTATTTTTTCTTGGGTCCTTTTATTGCCAAACAACTTGTATTGCTAGTTAACTCTGCAGCCTTTTAACACCACAGCTTGTGTCTTGGTCTTGAGGTGGCTCTCTCCATGTCTTTCTGATGCCATAAGCACTATGGGGGAGATCAAAACCTGTGCAAAGGAAAAGTTGCCCAGTTGCCCATAGCAACCAATCAGATCACTTCTTTCATGTTGGCCTTGTTAAAAATGAAAGAAGAGATCTGATTGGTTGCTATTGGCAACTTTTCCTCTGGACAGGTTTTGATAAATCTCCCTAAATGTCACCATTTGGTGCTATTGTTAGCTGTATTCTCCCCTTTGAAGCAATGGAGGTATAGAAGAGGCAAAAAGATGACTTTACAGTTTCCACAGTTTTTCACAACATAAGGAAAACACATGTCGCCGTGTATAAGACTTTACTGTAATGAAGACAACAGTGATTGACTGGTCATGATGATGGCACTAAAGTAGAGTTCCCCAACCTGTGGCTTTTCAGCTGTTGCAAAACAACACTTTCCAAAATGTTAACAGCCTAAAGCACTCTTCTTTATACTCAGTTCACAAAATTTTAACGCAAGTAAAATACGTTTAAATGTATCCCAATTTGGTCAAACAAAATGGCTGCCGTTACAAAAATCTAACCATTAGATTTTTAAAGATATTTAATTATGCTTTTTTTCATAAAATTAATTTTGAATTGCACATACAGTGTTACATAATACTATTTTAGCCTTCATAAAAAGACTCTTCTAAATTGCATAAAATCACAATGCACTTTTCGAAAATGTTTGGTCGACAGCTTTGCAAAGGTGGCTACTAAGTCAAAGTATATGTCTACTTTTACAAACAGTTTTCTTTTATTGTTCTAATTCTTCAAAAATAAAAAAAAGAAGCAAATAAAAATAAATTGTGTGTTTACGATGCCTTTGTAAATCTCGGTGTAATCCTATAGTCATGTAGTTATGTATCTTACTTCTTGTTAGCCTACCAAATGTATAGTAAGTAAAAACTAAAAGACAGATGGAAAGGAAGTGACTGCATGGGCTTGTAGTATGTTACCATGGAGACCCAAAGGTCTGCATGGAAACTGTAGACACAAAACGGTAGAATATTTTTATTTTTTTTAGTTGCATTGAGATAAAATAGCAATATGTACACCACATGGTATTTTCTCCCATTCTTTAAAACTTCTTTTTGGCTCACATCGAAACACAAGCACACATAACGTGCAATGTAAATGAGTGACAAGAGTCTACACCTCTCTATTAAGTGCAGGTTGTTACTTTTTATAGCTATTTACATACATTATAGCAGCCGCCAGAAAGCCTGGTGATCAGAAAATGTCATAAAATTTTTATTAAATACAGAGTCACAGAAATAGAGACCAAATAAAATAAACCTTTAGGGCGTGTTCAGATGGGATACATTGGCAGCAGTCAATTTATCAACACACTTACAGATCTCTAGGTAGCCACAATAAATTTGAGTTTTGAGTATTTTTATTATTTATTTAGTTTTTGCACAAACACAAGTATTGATACAGAGGTAAATGTCTCCTATTCATATAAGTGATAGGAAAAAATTGCTAGAAAAGTGCAAAGAAAGGTAAGCAGGACTGTACTACTGATGTACTTTGTAAAAGGTAACAAGTGAGTTGTGTATACTGAGTGTATACTAGTAATACCATAATAGTATATACCGTATTTATCGGCGTATAACACGCACTTTTTAGGCTAAAATTTTTAGCCTAAAGTCTGTGTGCGTGTTATACGCCGATACACCCCCAGGAAAGGCAGGGGGAGAGAGGCCGTCGCTGCCCGCTTCTCTCCCCCTGCCTTTCCTGGGGTCTAGAGCGCTGCTGTCGGCCCTTCTCACCCCCTGGTTATCGGCGCCGCTGCCCGTTCTGTCCCCCTGACTATCGGTGCCGGCGCCGATAGCCAGGGGGAGAGAAGCGGCGCCGACAGCCAGGGGGAGAGAAGGGGCAGCGGCACCCATTGCCTCCCCCCATCCGCGCGGGTCCGCACTGCTGCAGGCCTTCGTCGTGCGTCCCCGCCGTAGTTGCTATGCGCTAAACGGCGCGGCGCATGACGTCAGTGCGCCGCGCCGTGCATAGCAACGATGCTGGGGACGCACGCCGGAGGCCTGCAGCAGCGCGGACCCGACTCAGGTAATTATGTCACCGGGGATGGGGGGAGGCAACGGGGCAGCGGCGCCGGCGCCGGCAATGGGTTCCGCTGCCCCTTCTCTCCCCCTGGCTGTCGGCACCGATAGTCAGGGGGACAGAACGGGCAGCGGCGCCGATAACCAGGGGGTGAAAGGGGCCGACAGCAGCGCTCTAGACCCCAGGGAAGGCAGGGGGAGAGAAGCGGGCAGCGACGGCCTCTCTCCCCCTGCCTTTCCTGGGGGTATATCGGGGTATACACGTGCACACACGCACCCTCATTTTACCATGGATATTTGGGTAAAAAACTTTTTTTACCCAAATATCCTTGGTAAAATGAGGGTGCGTGTTATAGGCCGGTGCGTGGTATACCCCGATAAATACGGTAAGTAATAGGACTTAAAAATAAGGTGACAAGGATTACTCTTGGACAGCATTTGGCTGGTGGTATGTTAAAAAAGAAGTCATACTTACCCATGCAGATCCCATGCAGCTGTCGTTCTGACTGCTCTCAATTCTCACCACTGTTTCCTGTGATGTATTATTCCCGCAGGAACTGTACACTGGAAGCAGCACTATCTTACCTTAGTCAGTGAATAGGTCGTCCACAAAAATCAAGCAGTTTTCCTGGGGTTGACGCAACCAGGAAGCAGCTGTAAAGTGGGGATCAGGAGCCCTCAGAATGGCAGATACAGGGGATCAGGGTAAGTAAGTATGACCTCTTTTTATGTTTAATGCAACCCCATACAAAAGCAAAAAAAAAATATTCGAGCCCCAGACAACTTTTTTAATGGGCATAGGATAATGAAAAAGGGGAGGTAAAGTACCCTGGTTTCTATTTCAAATGTGCCAGAATTCTGACGTAATTTGTGGGGAAAAAATAACTGGTTTACACGAACTTGCAACACAATTGTTTTCCACACTTTTTAGCAACTTTTTATTCTTGTCTGGCAAAAATATGTGGCCTAGTAGAAAGGGACAGTGGCTTTTTGCATGAGGTGCAAACGGGAATAGTATGCTATTTCTTGTCTATCTGCTTTTGAAGTTCTCAGTAAAAATAAAAAAACAGGTAATATTTTATTATTTTTCAGATCACCCCTCCTAACAGGAGTTGTCTTCTATCAGACACCTGCTCATTTTGTATGATGTAACCATAATTGTTGATGGTAGCAGGCCAATACATGATCTGACTCAAGACACTTCAAAAAATGTCTTTGAATGTTAGGTAACTCCATAAGTAAAGCAATAAATGTTTGATTCCATGTATCACAAATTACATGCTTCTCCAAATTTTAGATGTATGCCTCCGGGCATTCAGAAATGGGTTGGACAATGACCTTCTTACCTGGCTTTTGTTAACAGGTGGCTTACACCTCTTTTTATAATAGGTGTGACAGTAAATGCGATCAAAGGGAATTTCCCCTGAAATAAAAAAATTAAAATATTTATATATTCAATGAAAAATAATTTTAATGGGGCTGTAGGAGACTGAAAAAAGTTCAATAGTTTTTTGGTTGTCCGCTTTTTTGTTTTATTACACAATCCAATGAGACTATCAGATCTGAAAGACAATTTCAGATACATGCAGTGGGTTATAGTGTTCACCAACACTGAACACAAACCGATTGAAAGGTATATCAAAAGGTGGAACTTACAAAGTAGTAAGACAGCTAAAAATTGTAATATTATTTACTGTATTTAGAATTTTTGGGTAGCATAGTACTAATGCTATTCCTTTAAGAACAGTTTTTGGACTTGTACTGAAAGACCTGCAGTCTCTTCCAAAAACATCATCTATGTAGAGTACCTGCTCCACAATTTTCACTTTGAACCCCCAACTCCCCAACCCCATTCATTAGCTGTCAGTGCTGATAGTTTCGGTACCCAATGTACCAGTGAGCACAATAAAACAGGCTTTAATTCATAGTTTACGATGGGGAGAATACTGAAGTTTACACTCTGTCAAGGGTATGTTCACCACTGCTAACTGCTAACTTGTAAACAGTCTATGGACATAGTCTTTGGATGTCAAGGGGCTTTGAATTGAATTTGAACCAAAGTGCTCTCCTTGTTGAAAACTGAGTAGTGACCAAGGTGGAAAATGGGATATTGTTGGTTCCTAATACCATAGGGTGTTACGATAGCCCACTTTGAACTGGGACTGGTCTGGCACTTAATAAAGTGAATTTTAAAGTGTTAGGAATCATCCCGGTCATCATCAGGGTCCCCTGCAGGGTAAATGGGACTCTACTGTTAGGGTCCGTTCAGCAAGATATGACATCCAAAATGAGAGTCAGAACTCCAAGCCAAGGTTCAAACCAGAAAGATAAGCAGATGGTGAAAAAATTAAGTAACAAGGCAAGAGGAAAGGTCAAGACACAAATCATAGGGTCATCAAATGCAAAACATCTGTCTTGTATCACCCAACTTATGGAGGATTGTTAATTACCCAGACTCACCGGCAGTGATGACAATATTTGAATAGGCATCCTCTCTCCTATGGTCACATATTGCTATTTATCAAGCTTGACATAGTGTTTGGCAACTGATTTTTCAGGTGTATGTTTTACGTACCCTTTTAACATTTAATACTCTTTTGTATCATATATATATATATATATATATATATATATATATATATATATATGTGCGTTTGGTCACTGTGTTACATACTATGTACTGTTAGGAGAAAAACAAGTATCCTGAGGATGTCACGGAATTGGACAGAAACATGTTGGGAGCCAACTACACCTTTCAGTACATAGGACCACAGCATTATTGTATGTGTGCGGTATCTACGTTCATTCATTTTGGTGCTGACTCTGGTAGTGCTGCTCAGACTCTTCATTTTACCAAATGGGTTAACCCTTTTTAACAATACTACTATACTGTGGTGACGTTTTAATGTTGATAGTAAAAGTAATATTTTAGGCACCTCCCCTTCACTTTGCTATTTATAGTGACTTTTTCAGGAATTGATTTGTGTCTAGTTACATTGCAACTGAACTTTTAGGCCAACAATGTCATCTTCACCCACCAATTGCCATGTCAACATGCTTAAGTTGCAAAAGACCAGTACTTGAGTGGGAAGAAGAAAGTAACAACCAAAAAGCGTTGCCTCTGGTGGGACAACACAGAATAGAAAGGCCACTAGTGGTCCATGGTGGTGAAGGTAATGGTAAAATATCTTGTGGTCTGCATTAGTGGTTAAAAAAAAAATCCTGGTGATTACATAATATAAAACCAATTTCATGATTTGCAGCAATCTCCTAAAGCCTGGGGCCATTGGAGTCTATTATCTTACTTTGGCAGGATTATAAGTCATTGAGGCAGAGGTAGCAGAACATCCTAGTTTGTAAATCCATCAATCTTCTTTTTTACAGATAAAGAGTTTCACACCCAGATAATTTATCCTGTTTAAGTCTTGAACAAAAAGTTTCTTTTGTGATCAATAGTATTCTATTATTTGTAAGGGCCTGTTTTCTCTTCAGCCAAAGCCAGTAAAACATTTGCCAACAGTGATCGGTGGCCGATTCAGAGAAACACAAGTGGATATTGTTGTAATCTTCTGTCATATTTCTATTTTCACTGACTGGTTGTTACGCCGAGCGCTCCGGGTCCCCGCTCCTCCCCGAAGCGCTCACAGCGTTCTCTTATTCACAGCGCCCCGGTCAGACCTGCCGACCGGGTGCGCTGCGATAATGTTCCCAGCCAGGATGCGATTCGCGATGCGGGACGCTCCCGCTCGCGATGCGCATCCCGATTCCCTTACCAGACCCGTTCCCCGTCTGTGCTGTCCCGGCGCGCGTGGCCCCGCTCCTTAGGGCGCGCGCGCGCCGGGTCTTTGAGATTTAAAGGGCCGGTGGGCCACTGATTGGCGCATGAGGTTTTAATCAGTACCTTCACCTGTGCACTTCCCTACTTATACCTCACTTCCCCTGCTCTCCCTCGCCGGATCTTGTTGCCATTGTGCCAGTGAAAGCGTTTCCTTGTGTGTTCCTAGCCTGTGTTCCAGACCTCCTGCCGTTGCCCCTGACTACGATCCTTGCTGCCTGCCCTGACCTTCTGCTACGTCCGACCTTGCTCTTGTCTACTCCCTTGTACCGCGCTTATCTCAGCAGTCAGAGAGGTTGAGCCGTTGCCGGTGGATACGACCTGGTTGCTACCGCCGCTGCAAGACCATCCCGCTTTGCGGCGGGCTCTGGTGAATACCAGTAGGAACTTAGAACCGGTCCACCGACACGGTCCACGTCAATCCCTCTCTGGCACAGAGGATCCACCTCCAGCCAGCCGAATCGTGACACTGGTTCTGTAAATTCAAATGCAAAAACATGTCTGGATCAACATCTTTGTGTACCAATAGGGATAAAATCTAAAAAAAAAAAATAAAAAAAAATACATACTCACCTACCTCAATCCTTTAATGTGTACCCATACTTTCAAAAGATTTTTAAAAACCTTCATGTTTTTGTTACATTTAACCTTCAGAAGCGTGTCAAGGTGATTTTATTTCTCTTACTGGGTCCCTGAGAGTTGCCGCCATGGTGCATATCTGTTTCTCATTCTATCCATTTCAAGGAAGAGGGCCAAAGCTGGGCTTGTCTCTAGTAGTACTCACAACGTGACTACCTTTCCCTTACTTGACTGAACAATAACAAAACAGCTATCTATATAAACTATTTATACATAGTGTTAGTTATTTCACAATTTATCAATATAACGCTCATAAAATTGGGATTGGCAAAGGCAGAGGCAAAGTCTTGCAGTTCCTGAGCCCCCACCTACTATGTACCACCCTTAATAACATTTATGTAGCAGATGGGCTTTTTATACCCCTTAAGTACAAGGGCCTGACTGTGAGAGATCGGAGGACTTTATTTTATTTTTTAGTTATTGAACAGACAAATATTTACTGATGTTGCTGTTGATACAATAGAATAGAAGGTCTTCCAAACATTGCCTCAGGTCTACATAGGATTTTGGAAATGTCATGCGGAAAGGTAGGAAAAAAAAAAAAAGGAAAAAAAACTTGTAAACAGTAAAACTATTTTTTATCTCATTATATAGGAAAAATACTTGTGACTTATTCTCTTATATATTCTTCAATGTCCTCAGAATGGAGTTTTTTTTTTTTAATTAAAGGGCTTTAATTTGAAGATCCAAGTGCTTAGCAGTTTTTGGGTACTGCAATGGGAACATTACTTTCCCCAGCAGCAAAATTAAAGCATTAGGATAGGGTCACACACAGCGCATGTGCAGTGAATTTGACACTGAGGATGTGCTGCCAACAGTCACAGAGCGACGTCAGCGCAAGTTCCCTGCTTCCTCTAGCTCTAGATGCCTGCTTGTAGTGGTGGATTTCCCGCTGGCAGTCACAAGCTGACACACAGAGCTGCCCAGCCGCAGCACAGATTTTGCTCTGCTGTCACTCTCTAACTGCTGGCAGCGCATCCACAGCGTCAAATACGCTGCAGATGCGCTGTGTGTGACCCTACCATTACCCTTTAAAAAAAAAAAGCCATTTTCAGATTTTAATAAATGTTTACTGTAATCAAGAGCAAAGAGCCTCCCTTAGTGATGTTCACATGCATTGGAGGTTGTGTTTTCTGACAAAATGAAGGATGAGAAAATTATTCAAAGCAGTTTTCACGCCACCTTTCCATGAGACTTTCGCTTCAAGTTAGTGTTTCACTCCAACTAGGAGTCTTGAAAACCAACTGGGAATGTATGCCAATCCAGAGGTCTTTCTGGAAGAAAAAAAACAACATCTGCAGACAGCTGTTTCTGTGTTTTGACCCTTATTACAATGATTGACACTATGATGGAACCCTGATGGGCCTCATTAAAGTCAATTAAAGTCAGGCACTACTGCTGTCCATCTGGCACTGCCATCATTTTTATATTTCTGTTCTCCATGACTGAAGAGAAAAAAGGGAAATGCAAAGTAAATGTGAACTTGGTCTTAATGTGGTCTATGGCTTTAGTTTATAGGAGGAATGGGTAAGAGAACACAAATAACAAGACACTCTTCATAGTGACACTATCGTTCTTCTGGTTGACTTTGGTTGACTAGAGTTTAATTTACCGTATATACTCGAGTATAAGCCGAGGCCCCTAATTTTACGCCAAAAACCCAGGAAAAGTTATTGACTCGACTATAAGCCTAGGGTGGGAAATTCATCATCCCCCCGTCATCATCCAGACCCCCGTCATCATCCCCCCCTTCATCATCACCGCCTGTCAATCCCTTTATTAGTGGTCTTCAACCTGTGGACCTCCAGATGTTGCAAAACTACAACTCCCAGCATGCTGGGAGATGTAGTTTTGAAACCTCTGGAGGTCCACAGGTTGAAGACCACTGCGGCCTTTGTCATCATCCAGACCCCTCCCCCTCCTTTTTTTTTTTACTCACCTCGCCTCGGCGGGAAGTTAGGGTGAGCTGGTCCGGGCCATCTATGCTGCAGGGACCGTCCGTACGGTGTCCATTTTAGGATAGCATCAGCCGTCAGCCGTACCTCGCTCATCCTTCAGTCAAAACGGCGTCCCTCCTCCTCCCTCAGACAAATCGCTGTCAGTTTTCAGCCGTACCTCCCTCATCCTTCAGCTAAAACTGCATCCCGCCTCCTCCCTCCTCCGTCAGGCAAAACCTTTGTCAACCTAAACTCTCTCATGCCTCAGACGAAAATGAAAGTGCTCAGTCAGCACAGCTTCGGCAGACCTGCTAGCACAGACAGTGTGTGATTGGCTGGCAGCAAAGATATTGTGATTGGTTGATGGGAGCGTAGGTGTGTGCAGTCCCGCTCCACTGTTTAGACACATTTCTTTACAAACCCTAATCCTCTCATGTACCCAGCTTTCCCCTATCCCTGCAAAACAAACTGTGCTCTCAGCTTTTCCCCTATTCCTGCAAAACCTACAGTTATGTAGTCAGCTGTAGGTTTATCAGGAATTGTTAAATGCTGACTACATAGGGGTTTCCATTTTCACCGGGGGGGGGGGGGGCCTCTTCTCCGCGCTTCGGGCCCAGATCCGTTGCTGGGGAGTTGTATGGGGTTTAAGGGAAGGTGTTGTGCCCTCCCTGCAGGAAGGGGGCGCCACTCACCCTGTCATTATCAGCTATTTCTCTGCTCCTCTCCACACGGAGGAGACAGGAGCAGAGGAGGCAGAGAGAAGCCCCGCCCACAGCATGTCCCGGCCAGAAACTACAGTCTATGCAGAGGGGATGGAGCCCTTACTTACTGTAAGTAACTGAAAATATAAGTGAGTGATTGTGTGTATGTGTGTATATCTTTATGTATGTGCCTGTGCAGAGAGGGATGACTGGGGCCTTAGTGTAAGTGACTGTGAGTGTGTATGTATGAGTGATTGTATGTCAGTGTGTCTGTATGATGTGTATATATATATATATATATATATATATATATATATATATGTATGTGTGTGTGTATCTCTATGTATGTATATGTATATGTGTGTGTATATATGTGAGCAAGTGAATCTGTGTGTGTGTGGCTGTCCGGGCATGCTGGGAGTTGTAGTTTTGCAACATCTGGAGGTCCGCAGGTTGAAGACCACTGATGAAAGAATTGATAGGCGGAGAGTTCACTCGAGTATAAGCCGAGGGGGGCATTTTCAGGACGAAAAATCATGCTGAAAAACTCAGCTTATACTCGAGTATATACGGTATATTTGTTCTAATACATTACCTTTTGTAACACAGTAGTTACGCAATAATTCTTCATGACTAAATTCTCCTTTGTGATTCATTCATGGATCCGGCAATTGATGTGCATTTGCATACAATTGCTGATACATCGTACATGGCCATTTGTCTTATATCTTGTCATTTGTGACAGGTAATAAATAATATGTGAAACAATAATCAGTATTAATTATTACTGTAGATGTGCAATGGTTTGACTTGGCAAACATTTGGGATCACCTGGTTGTGTAGGCCTGGTAGTAGATGTGGTAGAAGTAGCTGCATCCCAGCAGTACAATGTAAAACAAAGTAAAGGAGAAGAATTCTGTGCTTACATAGTCCCAGTAGTAGTGGGCAGCAGGAACCGTGGTCTGATGGTAGTTTTAAAGAGTCTACAGCAGGGATGCTGGACTGGGGGTAGTAGTAGTAGTGAGTCTACACAAGGTGTGGTGGACTGGAAGTAGTAGCAGCCAGTAGACAACAGGGGTATTGTTAATGTTAAAAAGTTAACAGCAGGGGTGGTGGTCGTAGCCAGTCGACAGCAACAATGGCATATTTAATTAGTGGCATCAAGCACAGGAGTTTTAAAATTAATTTTAAGAAACATTAGCCGAAAAGGGCAGGTTTGGCGTCAGAGGACGCTTTCTCGAGGCATGCCTCGAGAAAGCGTCCTCTGACGCCAAACCTGCGCTTGTCGGCTGTTTGTCTACACCTCTGTTACTGCTATGCCGCATTAAAGAACCCTTTAACTGCATCATATTCCAGTGCCGCAGAGTTTTCTTCTTCCTGTAAGATTTATCAGCTGCTGCTACTTTCCGCTGAGCACGGGATTGCTGGATTCGGTCTCGGTTATCCTATACATAGGTACTACGTGAGCTGGTGCGGGAACAAACCTTCTTCCTCTGTGATTATTAGATTTTCCATGTTGCTGGTAGGCAGCCTTGCTTGTTTAGTGGTGACTACGTCACCTGCCACACTGAACACTCTCTCTGATGCTACAACTGAAGGGTAGACATGACAGAATACCCATGGCAAACTGGTCTAATCTGGTGACCCAGAAGTCCATGGAGTTGGGGCTCATGGTGTCTGCCAGAGAAAGGGCACAGGTGAGACATGAATCGACCTGGTGACCATTTGGCGACAATTTATTCCAGGTTGGCATACTGTATGTAAAATCTTAGTCGTCATGTACTCAAACGTGAACATGCTTCTGCTGGTGTTGCTAAAAACTCTTAGAAGGGTAGTGCTAGCAATAGCAGTGGAGCATTACGTCACCTGGAAGTAAAGAGAGGCCCCCATGTGGCAGTTGTTTGCCATTCGAAAGCCATTGAAAGCTGACTGCATAGTGTCTCTCTAAATACAATTTAGACACTCTCTATTAGAATGCACCAGAAATTTCCCCTAAACGTGTGGCTATCCAGTACTCCTCATACAGCTGCCTGGCTGGTTTCATGCCATACAGCCGTGGTTGGTCATCATGGTTGCTGTTGTTGCCATTATGATCATCATTGTCAGGTTCTTGTGTCTCCAAATTATCCTCATGTTTCCACTTCCTCCTCAGATTTTGCCTTGACACGAGAAATGCAGCACATTGTTTGCAGCTGCTTTCTGTCCACTGCTTTGAAACATTGTAGTAGTGGAAGCTCCGACTCCTATCTGGGTGATTTAGTACACACTGCACACACTGCCCCCCTCACACATATCTGCTCCTTATAGCTGAAATCCCTAAAACGGCCGCTGCTACTGAGTGGATAGACTTTTCTGGTTCCCTGAGACCCGCCCCTAAGCTGCTATCTGATTGGCTGAGAGCTGTATGCAATGCATTATTGATTTCCCTGAGGTCATGTGATCCTACCTCCTACTTACAAGGTATTCTGGGCTACCCTTCCTTCTATTTTTACATGGTGCCAACTTCATTTTACCAGGTTTGGCTGAACCAAACCAGACAAATTATGCCAAAGCAAAGTTTTCTTCAAGTTCTGACCAAACTCAGGTTTACTGGATTTGGTTTTCTCAACTACTCTAGTCTTTGTTGTTCCATAGGTGTTCCATTTAAGAATTATGGAGGCCACTGGGCTTTGGGAACTTTTTGTGCATCAGAATTTTTTTTTGTATTCATCTCTAGATCTCTGCCTCCTCACAATCCCGTTTCTGAGCTGTACTGGCATTTCTCTCCCCCCCATGGCTTGGTTTTTGCTCTGATATGCCTTGTCAGCCTGTATGTAGACATGGCTGTGTCTTTTTGGATTAATGTACCACAAGTGACTCCATCTTTAAGATGATCAAGAGAAATAGGAGACCTCCTAGGAGCTAAATATCAAGTGTCATAGGGGGAAAGAGTCTAGAAAGAATTTATGCAAACATTTCTAACATTCTGTTTGATAGGGGTAAACATTATTTTTTTTTTTTTTTTTTTTTTTTGCACAAGGTCTCAACATATCAAAATATAAAGACTTTCCAAATGCATTGTATGTATGAGAAAAGGGACAAAGAGAAGGAACATAGTGGTCCCTGGATGGAGTGTTAACCCTCTGCAGTCCTACACCCTCTTATATCCTGTATCTCAGCAGACTGAGCTCTCTACAGACTGCAAACAATTTGGCTGGTCTCATGTTTGTGCATATGCAGTTGCATCCTTGTGTGTGCTTTTTGTATTAACATTCTTTTCCCTGTGTTAGATTACTTGTGTATTTATCTCCCTGTTTCCTTTGCCCATCTTAATTATTGCCACAGAATCGGAGGTCGCTGCCAAAATTTCACACCCACCGGAGGCAGACATTGTCCTCTGCAGGTGTAAACCATTCATAATGAATTACTGTGGTGTTTACCCATAGACAGTATTGCTAAACACACAAAATTAAACACCATTCCTGACTGTGATGATTTGTCAATAGTCAAGATGTCTGATGGGGGTCGCGCCGTTGGGACCCCCACGATCTCTGTGCAGCACCTGGCGATCATTTAGAAGGCTGGGTGTGGCGTCAGTGGTCTTCTATGAGACCAATTGTCTCAGAAGTGAGGTCCTTAAAGAGGTACTCTGCCCCTAGACATCTTATCCCCTATCCAAAGGATAGAGGATAAGATGTTTGATCGTGGGGAAGAGGGGGGGGGGGACCGCTAGGAACCCCCTGCGATCTCTCCATGCATGGAGCGAACTTCGCTCCATCGCTGATGACTGGCGATGCAGAGTTTGAGGATTGTAACATCACGGCCCCGCCCCCTTGTGACATTACGTCTATGGGAGGGGGTGTTACATCACGAGGGGGCGGGTTTGTGACATGTCGTCTCTGCATTGCCAGTCATCCGGCATGGAACAAAGTTCGCTCCATGCACTGGATCACTGGGGTGCTGCAGGGGAGATTGCGGGGGTTCCTACAGCGGGACCCCCGCGATCAGACATCTTATCCCCTATCCTTTGCATAGGGGATAAGATGTCTAGGGGCAGAGTACGCCTTTAAAGGGATACTCCGGTGGAAAACTTTTTTTTATTTTTATTAACTGGTGCCAGAAAGTTATAGATTTGTAAATTTACTTCTATTAAAACAATCTTAATCCTTCCAGTACTTATTAGCTGCTGAATACTACAGAGGAAATTCTTTTCTTTTTGGAACACAGTGCTCTCTGCTGACATTTCTGTCCATTTTAAGAATTGTCCAGAGTAGGAGAAAATGCCCATAGCAAACATATGCTGCTCTGGACAGTTCCTAAAATGGACAGAGATGTCAGCAGAGAGCACTGTGTTCCAAAAAGAAATGTATTTATTAAAATAATAAATGGTTTGCTGACCAATGAGCTTTGTTCTGCCACTTATTATATAAAGGGTTGTAGCCACTAAATTCGCTCTCTTAGGACCTGTACATTGAAGCAAGCACAAATATCTCAGCACAAATCTCAATTCAACTAGGCCAAAGCCTGAAAGAAACAGCAGCCACTAAACCGTGAGTTACAAAGCTCAATCTACCAAATCCTGAGTGACTACTGCCAGCTAGAATATTATAATTAGTAGCACAGTGGCCTGCATCAAAGCACATTGCTTCAAAGTCCCAGCAAAACCTGTGAGGAACCTGCATTCCGGTTGCCTCTTAAGAGACTGTTATGTATAGAGAATGTTGAAAAAAAATCTTCAAGTAAAGTTCTTCAGTTTATTCATAAAGTCTGTTTTAGACATTCCGTTATTTTCCCTGCCGTTTATGGGACAATTGGCGGTAGGACCATTAACACTAAGGAAACCGCACCCTGGCGTCACAACATCTCAGGGTTAATACCACCAGACCCTGCACTTACATCACCGCAACACCCCAGACACCACAACTCTCCTGGTTCAACTTGTGCCTGCACCCACCTTCACCTTATCTTGATGTGCTGTTTCATATGGACTTTGTATATATATATATATATATATATATATATATATATATATATATATATCTATATAAAATAAAGAAGAAACTGTAGCACTCGCAGAGTAGTGGAAAACGGTGTAAAAGTTTATTCCAACTTAGGCATCAAGGCAATGTTTCGGCTACATGCAAGCAGCCATTGGCATGAAAATGGCTGCTTGCATGCAGCCGAAACGTTGCCTTGACGCCTAAGTTGGAATAAACTTCGACACCGTTTTCCACTACTCTGCGAGTGCTACAGTTTCTTCTTTATTATTGACGCTACGAGCTCCGTGACCTGGACTTCATCTGTTTGCACCCACCTCACCATCACTAGGAGTGCTACCTCTTATTTTGTCATATATATAATTATTATTATTATTTTCTTTGACAATAACCCTTTTCTTGACTAAATACTGTGGTATGGAAGATATACTGACCGTCACCTTCTCCTTTGGAGAGAGCAAGATGTTTTCTGTACCACTATATACAAATACTGATTTTATTACAAGACAAGGAGACTCATATTATGCTTTAAATCTTCCTTTACTACAAACAAACAGTTAATATTCAGTTGCTAAGAAAAACATGCTAATTAGGTACGGCCAGTAGCCAATCACTGAATAGCCCAGTAACATAAAGACACAGACTAGTATATTCACTTCCTTCTTTCTTTGCTGCTGTCTGCTGTGCAATCCGCTGTTCAGTCTGCCATGTCTAAAATTCACGAGGTTATTTCCAAATCTATTACGTCAGCAATAAATCGCTCCAATATTTATAATTCACCTCAAAAAGGTCCTTCCAAAAAGATATCTTCTGGTCGTCTGAGGATTCCACGTCAAATATGGCAGGTGGATTTAAAAAGGGAAAGGTTTCTCATAAGAAATGCCATTTATCTACCGATCCTTCCGTTGCTAAGCAACGCAAAATGCATAAACATCATGAGGATCAGGTTCCACCTAAAGCTTTACCAAAAAGCACAGATCTAGATGTATCTAATTTACATTACGGACCCTCAGCCCCTGAGGAAGTGAAATCTAAGCGGGCACATACATCCTCTTCTACAAGAAAGGCAATTTGTTTCCCTAATTCTCCTATACACTCTTCTTCGGAAGATAATATTATGTTTTCTGAATCGGACAGAGACTCCGAATATGAAGACGTATTAGAAGAAGATATGGAATTTTTAAGATGATTCTACTGAACCCCTTTTACTTGATAGCGCTGGGAATCCATAAATCAACCCAGGCCATATTAAGCATCCATGGTCAGGCGAGTGGATTCCTCACCCCAGAGTTTCCCAATACGTTTGCAACTGGGTGAAAAAACCTTTGAATAGAGCTGCCTGTAGCAAGCTTAAATCTGAATGCCCCAGACCTACCCTTCCCCAAAAAATTGTCTACCACTCCAGACCTAGACCCAACCCTGGTTCATCACCTTACTAAATCAGGGAAGAACCCGAAAAAGGGAGTCAAATGGGCTCATTTGCCTCTTGACAAAGCTACTTCGGTAGTGAAACATGTTGAGGGGGCCATTCCACAGTGATTTTAGCTCAAGTGCCTCTATCCTAAGTCTTTGAATCCGGGTGTATCTGCAGACACCCTGCATTGTATCAGATCGGTATAGATTGCATTAGACCGGATGGTCAGAATACATATACAGTGGTCCCTCAACATATGATATTAATTGGTTCCAGGAAAACCATCATATGTTGAAACCATCATATGTCGAGTACATATGTCTATGTAAAAATAGTAATTGGTTCTGGGGCCCCGGAACCATTGTATGTTGAATACATATCTCTATGGGAAACTGCCAATTGGTTCTGGGATGACCATTGTATGTGGAGTGTATGGGGAGTGTTTAACAAACCAGGGTGCCGCCAGCTGTTGCACAACTACAACTTCCAGCATGCATGTACAGCCATTGATTGTCTGGGCATGCTGGGAGTTATAGTTTTGCAACAGCTGGAGGTACACTGATAGGGAAACATTGATGTATGGGGTGTATAGTTTGTCTATGTATTGTATGTGTTGTGTGACATCGCATACAGTACTGTACAGTTCTTTAAATACCTTCAGGGGGGACAGAATGTCCTCCATTACCATCCTGCCGACTACAGCTCTATAGGAAAGGAAGGGGAGCAGCTCATTGGATGCCTGCAGCAAGATGCTGCAGGCTATTGGCTATGGCTGCTCTGGGGGGCGGGGCTTACACGGAGCTCACAGTGGAAGCCTGCGTGAGTTAGCAGGGCAGCATGTGAGTAACAGGAGGCAGAACGGGGCACACGGGGACATTATACAACTATCTGTCATTTGCTGAAGTTGTCAGCGCTGTCAGATAGCTGTTTGTACGATGGACCCGACACACAGCAGCATCATATGTCGAGGCTGCCTTCAACATACGATGGGCTCTGAGAGGCCATCATATGTTGAAATGATCATATGTCGGGGCCATCATAAGTCGAGGGATCGCTGTATATTATTAGGATATGGAGGCATTTTTGTGTTTTAAAATTCATTAATGTACGGATACAATTAATAAAGATTGCACTTTTAATCATATGATTTGGGTACATGGGAAAATAGGGTATTTTTGGGTTGCCTGTTGGTAGCCTATAAGTAAATTAGGTACCAGATCTGCTTACGGATCAGTCTGAAAAATGTGGTCTAATTGGTGCATACAACGGGCATTGGATCCCGTACATGCACCTTTAAATGAAGTTTTGAATTTCCTTTCTCATTCCTTCGATTCAGATAAAGCTTTCAGAACCATCAATGAATATAGATCTGCCATATTTTTTTACCATGCCCTGATTCGTTCACTTGTAAGTGTAAATGAAGTGAGCACCCTCTAGAGGCGGCTGTAGGGTATCGCTATGAGAGAGTTCAGGGCTTCCCACATAGTCCTGCATATTAGATGCCTTATTGGCCTTATTGATCTCCGCTCCACCAGCCACATAATATTACAATATGGCACAATTGTTTGTCATATGACACAATTGTCTGCAGCCGGGCTAAGTCACCATTACAATGGAAAATACTAATCTCTGCAGAATATAAACTTTGTATATAAGCAAGGCATTCATTATTCTACTAATACACAAGATATTACGTTTAGCCTCATCTACAGTCATTCTGCGTTCATCCAGAAGAAGAAAATCCTGAATGTCATCTTGATTAAATAAAGCTAAATGAGGTCAGTCATCTCCTTAATTATATGGTTTGTCCCTGTTATTGTGTAATAAATATACAAACACACACACACACACAGTGATCCCTCAACTTACAATGGCCTCAAGATACAATAGTTTCAACATACAATGTTTTTTTTGGACCATTGTAACTTGAAACCAGACTCAACATACAATGCTACAGACAGTCCAGATCTGTGAAACATGTTAAAGGCTGAAAAAACTGACCAATCAGAATGGGCATTCAGTGGTAAAACACCTGTATTACTGAAGTGTATGCACTGACTGGCTGTCTGGTAGTACAGGGAGGTATTATATTTTCTGTACTACTCTTTACCTGTCCCAGGGTTAGCTGCTCCTTTGGACACCGGGTGATGGCGGCTCCATGTTACTTTTTTAGGACACTGTGTACTGTACAGGACCCTGAAGAAGCTTCTGTCCTCTACATAGACAGCGATTACAGCTCCCAGCAGATCTTTATTACTTAATGTAAGGACTTTCCTTCATCTGTTTTAATTATCTACTTATTTCACTTTAATCCTGATCTTTTTCTATTTTTAGATGACTTTTTGGGGTCTTCAGAACCAATTACCAGGTTTCCATAAAGTTATGGTCTCAATATACAATGGTTTCAGCATACAATGGTTATCTTGAAACCAATTAATATTGTAACGTGAGGGACCACTGTATCTATCTATCTATCTATCTATCTATCTATCTATCTATATATATATATATATATATATATATATATATATATATAAAAGGATAGGTAGCTGCAAACCGACAATAGGGACAATAGTACCGTATTACTGCCATACGAGTACTAATGTGAAAAAGGTTGTGTATCCTATACAACCTGCGAACAATGTATAAAGTGGGGGTACACTATCCTCAAGTCTGGGCTTGGTTGTCACTAATAAATTGGTGTATATAAAAGATAAAATAAAATTGATTACTATAGTAGATGAGTACCTCCAAACGCGTCTAGCCTCTATCACCTGTACCCCAGTATTGACAAACCCGACAATCTTTACCATCATTCAGCGGATCACAAGAAATTTACAAGAGCACGCTTCCGGGGTTGCACGCATCCCGCCTGCCAGCTGACGTCTCCCCAGTGAAAACCTTTTTCCAGCAACCAGGCTCCAGGACAATGCTGATAAGAGGCACAGTGTGCCAAATCCCCAAATCCACTCAAAACTTTCCCTATGCTGCCGGGGTAGAGTGGTCCACATTTGAGGGGCCTCCAGCGCTGCAGAACGCAGCCTCATACACCCAAAGGATTACAATTAAGAGACTACCTATATCCCACTCACCAATCTCTATCCCTGTGCCGCCAGGGTACAGTGGGATACACACAGGGAAACCCCAGTGCAGAGCGCATTGATTTTAACCCCTTACCAATACGCTACCGCATGCAGTATCCTGACCAGATACGAGCTATACAGAGACATCGCTACTCAGACTATTTGTAATCAACCATACAAGGCACGATCTCAGTGCATACATCTATAAGTGCTACAGACTATTTGCCACACTGGGATACTAGCACTATTTTACCCTGTATAATATATGTCTATTTTATTTTATTTTATTTCATTGTATGAATATTTTATACATTCACTACCTTGCTTATCATGGTGAGTCCGATGTAAGGGCCCTACAAAGCACTATCATTGTAATAATAAATTGTTTTAAATGAATTCACTGGATCTACGTCATTTTTTACATATATTTAATATTTTATATACACTCATTTATCGGTGATGTGAGCCTGGGGATGTTTGGGTATGGGGTGTGTAGCTGTGCGGTGATTAAAGGGTGCTTGTTAACCCTTGCTATTCATGATGCCAGGGTGAGGGCTCCTCAGTAATGCTTGTCCTACCGCCACCCTTCCCAAGAGCGATAGGGAGGTAGATAATAATAGAATGTCCACAACCGGAGAGTTTTCCGAAACAATTGTAACTTTTACTGAAGATTTTCTGCAAGCTTCATAAACGGAACAGTCTCTATGCATACAACTGCTTTCTTTGGAGATTGACAAAGGTTGGGACTTTCGCAATTTAGAGTCTTTAAGGTATTATGTGCTGTTCCACTGGATTTAGGGGATTAGTTGCGGTCCAGTAGTCACGCTAACTTTAGCGGGGGTAGTTTAGAACTCACGGTTTTAGTTCAGCTGAGGCCGGTAGGTTTTCAGGCCTAGCGTGTCTTTGCAAGTTGCGCAGATCCGTCCTGCTAGTCCGGCATCCACGAGAGCAGCAACCCAAGAGAGCGATAATTGGCTACAGCTCCCTTATCTGGGAAGGGGCTGGACTAGTGCTAATTAGTCCATACTTGTGTCAATCACCATTTGAAAGGATTGTGGGCAACATGTGACCCAAGGACCTCCAAAGGTCCTCCAACATACCATAGAGCATATTAACATGGTCACATGACCGAAGGTCCTGCTACGCTAAACAAGGTAAGTACTATACATTATTCTAAATATACATTATTATCAAATATATACATTAGAGAATTAGAGGAGAGGTGACTAAGGGCTGTCCCACCTGATGGATCCTACCTGAGCGTAGTGACTTTGGGGATCTCTACACTAGGTACGGTATGCAATCCAGTACCGGGACACCACAGTGACAATCAAGCCCAGACTTGAGGAAACTTTACCCCCACTTGGGTGGTCTGGGTTGCATTTCATTTTGAGGCAGTCTTTCTGGCCCTGGAGTTGGACCAATCACCCATCTAGGACCAGCGATGATGTTTCATATATATAATTGTTCATTCTTTCTGCAGACTCCGCATGGAATGCAAAGCTGTCTATGAGACTGTACATTCCCGTGCAGACATTCCATAGTGTGATCAACAAAATCCCTGTGGATTCTAGGGCATTAACATAAACAACAATCTTTAGGGGTCACCCCAAAGGGGTTAGCCCTAAACTGGAAATCCCCCCTATTAACCCCTTGCTGCAAAACGCTGTTTCTAATCGGCTCTGCAGCATAGCAGGGTTGTGAAAAGAGCTCAGGAGCTGAGCTTGCATCATACCCGCACGGTCTCGGCTGCTATCAGCAGCCAGGACCCATGGCTAGTGCCGGACAGCGTCGTATAAAAACCTGTAATTTTGGTGACATGCGCAAGACTACCTACACACCTGAAATAATAACGGATGACGGACATTTCCCCAGCGTACGCAGGCACAGTAGCGCAATGTGGCAGTGGAAACTTGTAAGTTCACTGACATGCGGGACGCAATCTAATTACGTCTCAGGAATGATGACGTCCATCTCAAGCTGACTATGACATGAATGGAAACAATGCATTGTGATTGGCAGAAAGTGATGCACATCATGATGTTCTGCTGATACGTCACACACAGAGCACATATAAGCAGGGAGCCCCGATCTCATGGCCATTAGCCTCACTTCCTTGAGAAGGTCAGTGGGGGCTGACGAAACGTTGGAATGCGAGTGGCTAATAGAGATACATTTTAATCAGCAGCCGTCACTGTCAGTGTCATAAGCAGACAATACTGCAGCTATAGGACATAGTGCGCCTAATGGAGTATTAGTTTCATAAAAGGGATGACATGACAAAATAAACTGAAAAGGGACTGTGTTTTTAAAGAGGAACTCACACTTAGTAATCAATATTGGTTTTAAAGTGATCACAATAAAGTTTATGTTTATATTGGGGGGATTTCTAGTTTAGGGCTAACCCCTTTTGGGGGTGACCCCTAAAGGTTGTTGTTTATGTTAATGCCCTGGAATCCTCAGGGATTTTGTTGATTATAGTGAATTGTGGGTTACTATCCACATCTGAGCCTCACATGTCTTTTCTATGGTCAATTTACCCCTAAATCAGGTGGATATTTAATAGGCATTTAAAACACTAAATAAAACTTATAAGTTCTTCATTCACTCCTAGTGGGAGGTATCAAGTCTTGAAACTTATTCACAGCAAAAACTTGTCTATATAGGGCTGGGATCCACATTGGTCCCTATTGCACATAGGGAGGATGATACATTCTTAAGAGGCTGGGAGCAAATTAAAACTGAGAATTCTTTGAGACTAATAAACTACTTTCTTGAATACGAGCGTGGTTATTTACAAAAAATAACTGGTCAACTTGACACACAGATTAAACAAATTCAGACATTGGCCTCTAACCCAGAATTCATTGTTCTTGAACAGAAATTACAGAAAAATTTGGACATTTACAAGAACGAACTGAAAGAACAAAAACATAATAAATAGGTCAGAGACTGCACTGATTTTGCTACTAATAGAGTCTACACATATAAGGAAAGGGACCCCCAGATTAAGGTTACCCAATATAGGATACCACAGCAGAGACCTTCGGAATCTGAGACATCAGGTACTGAATACTATTCTGACTCAGCAATCAGTCAAGTTCAGGTACTAAATGGAAATATAAAACATCTAATAGCAAAACAAAGGGTAGGAAGCAACCGTATCAAAAGACATCTGAGACCCGTACTAGATCTCAAAACAATACGACATGCAACTTTCAGCGTGGCCCAATATCTGGACCCTCCTCCTCTTATACCAATACATCGGCAGTCCTGCCCCCACAGTATCCACAAGGCCAATTGTGGTATCAGGCTACACCATGTATTGTGCATTTTCTAAATACACAAATGCAGCCACCTACTAATGCAACCTTTTTAGGACCAACTGGGAATATCACCAACCAGATAGGACTACAGTTTCCCTCACCCATGTTGAATCCAATGAATTCCCAGCCGATTCTGCCCAGATCTCGCATGATATAGAAGCAGTGACATCAAGAGATATATTAGGAGTAAATGTGGAAATAGATCCTAAAATACTACGTGATGACCTCCATATTCCACAACTCCTATGATTTTGACAAGTTTGGGTAAGAATCCACAACAGAACAACGAGATGTTAGTGGATAATACTTTATTTCCCCCCTCTGCAGCAAGTAAAGAGATTTAATCCAATCAGATTTAGTAGAAGGAATCAATCACAATTTTCACCGTTTGACCAATACTCTCAGATAGACACTTTTGTCAATTTAGTAACTCGCGAGATACAACAAATACATCCAAAAAGCAATCTGATACACTCTAATTTGAATGCGGATGAACAACAAGCACTAAAAATATTACAAGAGGTTGAAAATCTAATAATTAAACCGTCTGACAAAGGGGCAACATAGTCTTCCTAGATAGAGAGGACTAAGTTGAGATGGCCAGGTTACCAGGTGTTGACAGGTGAGATTAACAGGTGTTGACAGGAGATCCAACGATGCAATATTTGCAGGAGTTCAGAGAGATCCTCTGGAAAGGAAAATCGGAAGGAGTATTATCAGATGGTGAATATAAATTCATTCTAAATAACCACCCTACCATCTCTACTTTTTTACGTGTTACCTAAGACACACCAAGGGCTTGATCCGATCAAAGGCCGCCCCATAGGGGAACAACAACCTGACTGAAAAAGCAAGCATACAATTCACCTTTTGTATCTCCACTTCCCTCACACCTATGGGACACAATGGAAACAGTTCTTAAAATTAATTATTTATTGGTATTGGACACCACTATATTAATGAGTTTAGACGTGGGATCACTCTAATAGTAATATTCAACATGATTTGGGGATCACAGCAGTGAGTACTTTTCTTGACACTAAAAGTAGATTGTTTCGTAATCACAATACTTTTGTAATTGAATTATTGCAATTTATCCTCACTCAATTTTTTTTCTTTTTGGCGGTACCCTTTAACGACAGGTGAAGGTTACCGCTATGGGTACCACCTGTGCACCTATGTGTGCCAATTAGTTTTTAGGGTGGTGGGAGCGCACTATTGTTTTTGGTGAAAATTTGAGTTTGTACACCCAGCACATTTTATTTTGGGGAAGATACATTGATGATATTTAGATTTTTTGGCATGGAGATTTAAGTTTAGAGTATTTGCAGCTAAGTTGAATGACAACAATATAGGCATGAAGTTTACCCTGGAAGAAGGCGGGAAATCCATAAACTTATTGGACCTAAATATCTATATTATTCAGATAACAGAATACAAACAAACATCTTCCGGAAACCAATGTCCTCCAACAGTTTTCTCCATTGGAGTAGTTGGCACCCACTATCATTATGCTAAAGCATTCCTATTGGACAATATCTAAGGACGAGACATAATTGCTCGGAGGAACATAATTTTGTCGCTGAAAGAGACAATCTTATGTCTAGATTCAGAGCAAGAGGATATCCAACAAAGCACAAACGTAAGGCATTCAATAGGGCACGCCATAGCAATAGAACAACACTTCTTGGAGCCACCAATCGGAACAAGTCGGATACATCCATTATCAGACTTGTTGGAACCTTTGATGCCTATACTTCACAGATTAACAGAATTTTACAAAACTATTGGTACATTCTAGAATCAAACTCAGATCTTACAGAGAGGATTGGCCCTAGACCCAACATCACGTATAGAAGAGGACCAAATTTACGGGAACTACTGGTCCACAGTCATCTCAATGAGGGAATATTAATGAATCAGAAATGGCTGCCAAAATCCCCACCAGGATCTTATCCTTGCGGGCATTGTTTGGTGTGTAAGGTTTGTCCCAAAACAAAACAATTCACTAACCCAATGGACGGAATAATTTACAGGATTTTGGATTTAGTAAATTGTAGCAGCAAGAATGTATTATACATTGCGAGTTGCTCTTGCCCCAAGTTATACGTGGGCAAGACTACCCAAGAATTGAGACAACATATTGGTAAACACATGAGCACAATGCGGACCAATGCCGGTACACCACTGGCAAGGCATTTAAATTGATACATGACAATCAGATGGATCAGATAAGATTCTGGGGTCTCCGCTAAATTAAGATGGGACCAAGAAAGGGCGATGTAGACAGGATTCTGCTCAAGGTGGAAGCTAAATGGATTTACCGTTTGAGAATTAGAAGCCCACCGGGGCTAAATAAGTGTACTGAGTGTGAGTTTAGTCCCATAGTGCACATCACAGAAATATGCACTATGGGACCTTTTATAATAATTCACACAGCATAATATACTGCAGTTGGATGTATCTATGGAGTGTGAAAAAGGCAAAAAGAGAGGGCTCAACCTATATATAATCTAGACAGGGGTGCTGCTAACAGCAAAAGGGCACACAATTGATAACAAAGAAAAAAGGATCTACTGTATTAAGTGCACACCCGGATAATATGATAAATAAATCACATCTTTGTTATATTAACCACATGTAATACAAAAGGACACATAACCTCTAAAATCAATTAAAAAGAGCTCAAGAGTGAGCTCAGCACAACAACTGGGGGAGGGGCCATGAACCCCTCTCCCCTACCCTGCCCTGCAGATGTTTACAATAATAATATACTAATGCTCCAACAATATACACATAAACAAATAAATGGCAAATAGTGTGAAGAAAGTATATATACCGCTGCCTAAATACACAAATAATCAATAAACAATATTAGTAAGGCAAACCACAGACAGAGGAGCAGATGCACAAATGAACACTGGGCAGGGAGGCTGGAACCCCACACGTTCCGTCACTCTGAGGTGAGTTCCTCAGGGGTGTTGAGTGCGAGCCAGAGGAAGCGCCCACGTGCGCGAAACTAGTCACCGCCCCCTGCACGCCCCCTGCCTGTTTCCATCCACAGCTCCCTGTGTATCTTCGTACCTGGTGTATGTTTTGTACAAGCATGCTGCAATAAAGAAAAGCCAGTGTCCCAGCAACTTTTTGGTGAGTGCGTTTTCCATCCTGTTTTACTGTATTGTATTTATATATATATTATCTGTAATTATCAATGTAAAACTATCAATATCATTATGAGCCTTAATAATAATATTCACTATATCCCATTAAGTAATTCACAGGAGGGAGCTTAAGGTGAAAAACTTGTCATGAGAGGCATCTGGGAGAACATTTAAATGAACAAACATCAGAAAGGTTATGAGATAGATATTGTAGGATTCAGGTAATTAGTCCCTGATAGGCACAAGGCTATAACTGAGTTTATATATAAATATGTGCAGATTAGCAATACATGCACGAACTCGGAAGATTTCTAAGTTCAGTGATATGCGAAAGATCATTAAAGGAGTTCTCCCGTGGAAAACTTTTTTTTTTAGGAACTGTCCAGGGTAGGAGAAAATCCCCATAGCACACATATGCTGCTCTGGACAGTTCCTAAAATGGACAGAGATGTCAGCAGAGAGCACTGTGGCAGAAGAGAAATCAGAAGAGAAAACCAAAAAGAAAACCATTTCCTCTGTAGAATACAGCCCTTAAAAAGAATTGGAAGGATTAAGATTTTTTTTAATAGAAGTAATTTACAAATCTGTTTTACTTTCTGGCACCAGTTGATTTAAAAAAATAAAATTAAATTAAAAAAAGTTTTCCATGGGAGTACCCCTTTAACAAATCCGAGAGTAGGATGGAGGATAGATCAATCGCAGAGGCGCGCAGGCGCTGTAGCACAGGGTGTCAGTGGAAACCTGTAAGTTCGATGACATGCGCGAGACTACTTACACACCTGAGATAATAACAGATGACGGACATCTCCCCAGCGCACACAGGCACAGTAGCGCAATGTGTGAGTGGAAACTTGTAAATTCGGTGACATGCGCTGCGCAATCTAATTACGTCTCAGGAATGATGACGTCTATCTCAAGCTGATGGGCTGACTATGACATGAATGGAAACAATGCATTGTGATTGGCAGAAAGTGATGCGCATCATGATGTTCTGCTGATACGTCACACACAGAGCACATATAAGCAGGGAACCCCGATCTCATGGCCATTAGCCTCACTTCCTTGAGAAGGTCAGCGGGGGCTGCCGAAACGTTGGAATGCGAGTGGCTAATAGAGATACGTTTTAATCAGCAGCCGTCACTGTCAGTGTCATAAGCAGACAATACTGCAGCTATAGAACATAGAGCACCTAATGGAGTATTAGTTTCATAAAAGGGATGACATGACAAAATAAACTGAACAGGGACTGTGTTTTTAAAGAGGAACTCACACTTAGTAATCAATATTGGTTTAAAAGTGATCACAAGAAAGTTTATGTTTTAATAGGAGGGATTTCTAGTTTAGGGCTAACCCCTTTGGGGGGGGGGGGTGACCCCCAAAGGTTGTTATTCCATAGTGTGAACATAGCCTAACTCGGTGTTTCCCAACCCGTGTGCCTCAAGCTGTTGCAAAACTACAACTCCCAACATGCACTGACCTTTTCTCTCAGACCGGATACTTTCACATAGGAAACATGGTAAACCGAGCGTCGGGTCTATAAAGTGCAAGTGGGGGTGTCAAACAATATCCCACAAAATGTTCTGTGGTTGCCAAATGTGTAGTGAGTCAGTAAGAGCAAAGAGGAACCTCAAAATTGTGTAAAATGTATTTTATTTAACCCCTTAAGGACCACGGCTTTTTCCGTTTTTGCACTTTCATTTTTTCCTCCTCACCTTTTAAAAATCATAACCCTTTCAATTTTACACCTAAAAATCCATATGAGGGCTTATTTTTTGCGCCATAAAATTCTACTTTGCAGTGACATCAGTCATTTTACCCAAAAATCTACAGCGAAACGAAAAAAATAATAATTGTGCGTTGAAATTGAAAAAAAAAATGCAGTTTTGTAACTTTTGGGGGCTTCCGTTTCTACGCAGTAAATTTTTCGGTAAAAATGACACCTCATCTTTATTCTGTAGGTCCATACGGTTAAAATGATCCCCTACTTATAAAGGTTTGATTTTGAAAAAATTGTGAAAAAATTTTGAAAAAATCACAACTACATGCAGGAAAACGTATACATTTAAAATTGTCATCTTCTGACCCCTATAACTTTTTTTATTTTTATTTTTTGCGCCGTGATCTGAACTTTTTAGCGGTACCATTTTTGTATTGATCAGACTTTTTCATCGCTTTTTATAAATTTTTTCATGATCTAAAAAGTGACCAAAAATACGTTATTTTGGTCTTTGGAATTTTTTTGTGAGTACGCTATTGACCATGCGGTTTAATTAATTATATATTTTTTATAGTTCAGACATTTACGCACGCGGCGACACCTTATATGTTTATATTTATTTTTATATACATGTTTTTTTAATGCGAAAAGGGGGGTGCTTTTATTAGGGAAAGGCTTAGGTTAGGGAAACTTTTACGAAACACAAACAATAAAAGGGGGGTAACAGCACTGAACAACCCAAATGTTAAATTTGAAGGAAACATTGGTATCAACAGTTCATTGGTGCATGAAACAGTAAGCTATAACATATTGAAAGTGGATGAGGCTTTGCAGCCATTCATAATATAATGTGATTTCCCTATATTAATGAAGGATTACCATTTTGCCTTCCTAACGGCATTTATGGCAGTGGAGTGCATTACTAACTTTTTTCTTTGAGACATCAGTAACTGCTAATTCCAGGTCTTTTTGAAGCTCTCCACAAGTGTCCTTGGCTCTTGGACAACTCTTCTGATAATTCTTCTCGCTCCTATGTCAGTAATCCTGTGAGGAGCACCTGGTCGGGGAAAAATTATGGTGACATAATTGTCTTTCCACTTCCTTATTATGGCCCCAACAGTGCTCACTGGAACATTTAGAAGCTTAGAAATGCGCCTGTAACCAACGCCATTGTTATGTTTTACAACAATTAGGTTCTGAAGGTCTGGAGACAGCTCTAGCACTTTGCGCTTTTACCCATCATGAGATGTGTTTTGTGTGACAAATTTGCAATGAGACCTTTTTTGGTAGCCATCAGTTAGGACTGAACCAGCTGATATTAATTTGCACTGACAAGGGTCTGGATTGCTTTTTAATAACTGATAGATTTCAGCTGTTGTCTTTGCTTTCCATGCCTTTTTGCACCTCCCTTTCTTCATGCATTTAATACTTTTAAGATAAGTGCAGACAAAAATTGGAGCAAGTACCTAAAGTAACCTGTCAAACTCCATATTTCTATTGCCTGCCACACAGCCAGAGGATATATATGAATTGTAGGCAACATTACGGAACCAAGTTAGTGATGGATTTACATCCAAAATAAAGCCAATCCCATGCCTTCCACATCAACTAAAATATGTGAGCACAAGGCATAGACAACATCTACATTATTCTCTAATATTAGCCTATGCTGCACTATTTAGGCAAAAAAATAAAATAATATATATATATATATATATATATATATATATATATATATATTTATTGGAGTGCTTCTTAAATGCATTTCCATGCAGTGTCCCAATATGAATCCCTGTGGGATTAGTTAATTGGTTGTTGGGCAATGATCCCTTGTATTGATGTACATTTCTGATATTGTGCTGTATATGCACTGTTATAGGTTGCACTATTTCTTTATACTAATTCACACTGCTTTTAGACTATCACACTGTTTTCACCTTTGTATTGGCAGAAAGTGAAGAAGTGTATGCAGCTTACTGTATTTAGCACATCTTTTCTTGTCTGTGCACCAGTTTAACCAGTTTAAACCTACCTCAGCTGTGAGCTAGAGTAGTTTTCAGACATGATATGCTGTATGCCAAGTGCAGGTGTAGATTACATTAAATTTGCTGGACAAAATGATGCCCGCCTACCTATTGCATAGCTCCTTCAACTTGTTTCAAAATTTAAAAATTTGCTCTCCTCCTACTGAGAACCAATGCCCTGTCACCCCAGGTTATTTAGGGCTGGGACTACATGGAGATTTTGGTTGTGATAACATTCACATGACCATAAATATCATGTTCCACTGTGTGGATGGCCCCAAAGGTAACTAAATGGGGTTACATTATGACCCACAGGTGGCTGAGAACATGAACTGACAGTTTCAAGAAATCTGTCTTGGATTGATATCTTGTGATTGCTGGGTCATGGTCACTGCCACTTCTGGGTTGCAGGGCAATCACTTATGATTACTTTCGGGGCCATGCAGGCCAATCCCCACATAGCTCCTCAACAATTTTACAACATTGTTGTGTAGCCCCAACCTAAGGATTTATATATCCTGTTGCTCCCTGCCTGACCAATAAGGTTCATACGAAGGGTAAATTTGTTCTTTAGTTCTGACAACCCAGTTTCTGACCAGGCTTGTTTCCTGGCCACCTGTCCTTCTGACCTCTTGTGTACAGTATCTACCATTAGTGAGGGAACTATTATTACTACCAATACAAGTCCACGCAAGTCTGAGAGGTTCCCTGTGTCCCGGTCACCTCTGTGGAAGTTGGCTATTTGACTGTTTTCTGCCTTCTTCAGTAAAGTTCCAGTTGCATCAAAACCCTGCTTTGGACTCTCATTTAGTATATATATGCCGTTTTGGGCTGGTTGTCGGCGGTGCTTTACACCAAACAACTACATCTTGGCATCACGAACATACCATCCGACCTCACCACTCACACTGCTACACCCGTGGTCCCGCCATACCCCGGTGGCTCACCACATCATGTATTGTACAATGCTTTGGAACCCAGAATAATCAGAATTACTAACAGAGACTATTCTGAGGGTAGTTACTGTCTTGAAGTTTGGGCCATATAACCCAACTGCAGTCTGTATATTGTGTGTAGAATATGTATCAAACATTAGTTTTACCTTTGTTTGCTCCATTTGTCTGTCACCTCTGTGCTGCGGGGAATAGCAAAACCCTTGCCGCGCCTATCCGACTATTGGTGGCTGCAAAGAAAAGCATTTTTTTGGGGTGATAAAAGCTAAAATAAAAAAGGTAAAAGTAATGCTGGATACATATTGTACATGTACATTTAAAAGATCAAAACCTACTCAGTTAAGCCTAAGCCAAATCTTTTTCAACCCAAGGCATCCACATCTGTCCAGGTAGACCTTGGGTCAAAATAGTGAGTTGAAAAATATGGCCATCTCATAGTGATCTGCATTAAAATCAGCCTGTGTGATGACCTTTGGTGAATCACTACTTACTTACATCAATATCCTAACGTATATCTTAAGTCATTTCATAATAGGAAAATAAAGGAACAAGGAAATCCTCAGAGCTTCCTTATTAATTAGAGACACTTAGAGACACTACTTATTAATCACCTCTGAACCTATACTTTAAGCAGGGCTTCTCAATCAGTTTTTTACAAGGGCCACACAAGCCATAGCATAATTTTGCCAGGACATCACCATTGGCCATAATTTGTTTCTAATAACCTCTACATGACATTAAAGTTGGAACCAAATGATTAGGATACAGAGCAAAACCAAAGATTTGTACCATCATTGAAAGACTTGTCAAAACTAATATTCCAGCTGTACCTCACCAACATCTAGGGGGTTCCTTACCAGTGAGCCCTGCCTCACTTAATGAGAAGTGTTGCTTTAAGATTAAAGGTGTATTGTGGTGTAGGACAAGTATCTGATCACATGGGTCCGACTGTTGGTACCGCCGCGATTTCCTGCACAGCGTTACGACTCTCTGCATGAATGTGCTGTCGACCGCAGCACTAAACGGTGGGCCGCTCGCCTCCGCCATTCATTTCCATGGGAAAGCCAAGGATACAGAGTTCGTGTATCTCCATCTCTCCTATAGAGAGGGGGAGTGTTGATCACCGATTCATGCAGGGGTCGACAGTCTCCTTGCATGGAGTGGAGAACGCTCTGTGCAAGAGGAAAGTGGGGTGTCCCAGTGGTCAGACCCCCCTCAATCATACACTTATCCCTTATGCTTTGGATAGGGGATAAATTGTCCTCCACCAAAGTACTCCTTTAAAGGGGTACTCCGGCCCTAAGACATCTTATCCCCTATCCGGGGGTCGCGCTGCTGGAGACCACCGCAATCTTGCATTCGGCACACACCTCTTTGAGCTGCACGCTGCACTGCCAGCTCACAAACTACCAGGTGCCGACCACAGGGCTGGAGTATCCTGATGTCACGACTCTGCCCCCCCCCCATGTGACGTCGCCCCCTGCCCCTGCTATGCCAGTCTATGGGAGGGGGCGTGACGGCCGTCATGCCCCCTCCCATAGACTCGCATAGCGGGGGGTGACGTCCCAGGGGGCGGAGTCATCATGTCATGATATTCCGGCCCCGTGGTCGGCACTCGGCGTGCAGCTCAAAGAGGTGTGTGCCAAATGCAATATTGCGGGAGTCCCCTTTGGATAGGGGATAAGATGTCTTAGGGCTGGAGTACCTCTTTAAGTAGTACTTCAGAGTTTGTAAACCCTTTAGAATTTTCTATATTTCTGCATAAATTTGTCCTAAAACTACATCAGCTGTTTGTATAAGTCCTAAACTTAGATAAAGAGAACCAAATCAAATAAACAACTCAAAAATATTACACTTAGCCATTTATTTATTAATACATCTGTGAGCTGAAAAAGTATGTGAACCTTTAGGATTAGCAGATAATTTGGTGAAATTAGAGCTGGGTGTTCTTAATCAATGGGATGACAATCAGGTGTGAGAGGACGACCGGTTTTATCTAAAGATCTTCACAACAAAGAGTTGTTGATGGTCATCAGGCTGGAAAAAGTTACTGAACCATCTCTGGGGCGTTTGGACAGATTGTATACAAAAAGCGGATAAGTATTCTCCTCTGGGAGGAGCCCCACTTCTGGTGTATGGAGATTCAAAAAAAGGCCATTAGCACTCCACGGGCTGATTTTAGGGAATGCTACCTGTGAAGGTGGTGTGATGAGCTGCTTTGCATATACAAAAAGCAAAAAAAACTCAAGACCAGTATTTCCTTATCCAGAAGTGATCAACCAATAAAGATCACACCAATAGGAAAATGTATAATAGTCACAAGGTAAAAAATCAAGGTAACCTTTAGGCATCCAAAGACTTTTCTCACATTAGCTAATGTTAAAGGGGACCTCCGGTGAAAAAAAAATCATTTTTTAAATCAACTGGTGCCAGAATGTTAAACAGATTTGTAAATTAGATACAATAGAGAAATATGATGGCACTCACCTATTATAATGTGAACTTTATTGCTTCATTTAATAAGGTGCTGGCTCATGGCTAGACAGGAACAAAACCCCGTGCAGCTATGGCTGCGGTGGTTTTTGTTCCTGTCCAGCCATGAGCCAGTGTCCTTTTTAAATAAAGTTCACGTTTTAATAGGTGAGTGCCATCATATTTCTCTATTGTATCTATTGTATGAAGACTATGGTAATGTTTATTGTAAATGGGGCTATTTGTATACCGAATTGGTGGTGCCACCCCGCTATTCCTCATCATATGCTTTACTGAGATTTGTACATTACTTCCATTTAAAAATCTTAATCCTTCCAGTACTTATCAGCTGCTGTATACTACAGAGGGAGTTGTTTTCTTTTTAAATTTCTTTTCTGTCTGACCACAGCGCTCTCTGCTGGCACCTCTGTCCATGTCAGGAACTGTCCAGAGCAGGAGAGGTTTGCTATGGAGATTTGCTCCTACTCTGGACAGTTCCTAAGACAGACAGAGGTGTCAGCAGAGAGCACTGTGGTCAGTCAGAAAAGAAATAAAAAAATAAAATAACTTCCTCTGGAGCATACAGCATCTGATAAGTACTGGGAGGATTACGATTTTTAAATGGAATTAATTTACAAATCTGATTAACGTTCTGGCACCTGTTCATTTAAAAAAAATGTTTTCCCTTTAATGTTCATGAGTCCACAATCAGAAGAACAAAAATAGTATGTATGGCAAAATTTCAAGGAGAAAACTGCTACTCTCCAAAAAGATCATTGCTACCCGTCTGTAGTTTGATAAAGATCACCTGGACAAGTGAGAAAGCTATTGGAACAATGTTTTGCAGATATATTAGACTAAAATAAAATAGATATAATCCGAAAGTACAAGAAAACAGGGCACTCACCACATGATATGATGCTTCAGTGAAGGGTTTATTAACAGATCATCATAACATCAAGTTCTGTGCAGACAAGGATCGGTGCAGGGGTGTCTCGTAGGCAACGGTGCAGCTTCAACTGGCCTACTATTGGTGGAATTTAAATAAAATAGAGCTTAAAGGGGTACTCCGGCCCTAAGACATCTTATCTCCTATACAAAGGATAGGGGATAAGATGTCTGACCGCGGGGGTCCCGTCGCTGGGCACCCCCGTAATCTTGCATTTACACCCACCTCTTTGAGCTGCATGCCGCGCTGCCAGCTCACTAACTGCCGGGTGCCGACCACAGGGCCGGAGTATCAGGATGTCAAAACTCTGCCCCTGTGTGACGTCACCCACCCCCGCTATGCAAGTCTATGGGAGGGGGCGTGATGGCCTTCTCACCCCCTCCCCATAGACTTGCATAGGGGGGCGGGGCAGGACGTCACGATACTCCGGCCCCGTGGTCGGCACCCGGCAGTTTGTGAGCTGGTAGCGCAGCGTGCAGCTCAAAGAGGTGGGTGCCGAATGCAAGATTGCGGGGGGACCCCCACGATCAGACATCTTATCCCCTATCCTTTGGATAGGGGATAAGATGTCTTAGGGCCGGAGTACCCCTTTAATGGTTTGAATGAGAAGAGTTAAAGGGGTACTCCGGTGAAAAACTTTTTTTTTTTTTTTTTTTTTTTTAAATCAACTGGTGCCAGAAAGTTAAACAGATTTGTAAATTACTTCTATTAAAAAAATCTTAATCCTTCCAGTACTTATTAGCTGCTGAATACTGCAGAGGAAATTCTTTTCTTTTTGGAACACAGTGCTCTCCACTGACATCACGAGCACAGTGCTCTCTGCTGACATCTCTGTCCATTTTAGGAACTGTCCAGAGCAGCATATGTTTATGATGGGGATTTTCTGCTACTCTGGTAGGTTCCTAAAATGGACAGAGATGTCAGCCGAGAGCACTGTGCTTGTGATATCAGCAGAGAGCTCTGTGTTCCAAAAAGAAAAGAATTTCCTCTGTAGTATTAAGCAGCTAATAAGTACTGGAAGGATTAAGATTTTTCAATAGAAATAATTTACAAATCTGTTTAACTTTCTGGCACTAGTTGATTTAAAAAAAAAAATAATATATATATATATATATATATAGTTTTTCACTGGAGTACCCCTTTAAGCTTGGAGAACGAAAGACACTAGTTTTGCATGATCTGGAGGACCACATATCTGTAGTGGTACCATCTGTCATAGGATTGGGGGCCTATAGGAAGCTTTACAATAAGATTTGGCACTACCAGCAATCTTCTATATGACCTGTATGACTCCTAATGCATAAGCCTTGGTGTGCACATATTTCCTTCATCCTCCACATAACCATAAATGGATGGGATTATAGAAATATGGGGATGTAAAAGGTCGTGATTTGTCATACTCCGATCTTCTGTGAACTAGATATACAATATAAGAAGAGTAGTTTCTAAAATCTCCAGTAAATATGTCATTGAGTTGTCCTCTTCTTGTAGTTATAAAGAGTTGATCCTTCTGGATCTTTTTCCATGTATGTGTCACAGTTAGGTCTCAAGACAAGAAGATATCTAATATCCCACTTAGTGGATTTGGCTAAGCCAAGCAGCACCTTAGGGATTTTGTATCTTCATCATAAAATACCCCTCACCGGTAAATTAATTTTGCGCAGGAAATTCCCAAGTGGCCTACCCAACGACCACTGAGGGTGTACATATGGTAATGGAGATGCAAGGTACCAGCCTCAACAAAAAGAAGCCATACAAATTGCTCAGGGTGCCTATAGGCCAGTTGTGATATGTCTGTACTTGTCGTATCACAGAAAAAAATAATGCCTCTATATGTTACTCATTAGGCCATGCCGATGTTTTACATGTCTTTTCATGTGTCTAGCTTCTGTATTTGGCTAACAACCCCATCTGTTCTGCTGCTCACTCAAAACCACATAAGAAATACACCAATAAGGTAAATAAAACTTAACCTTTACTTAGAAATAATAATAAAATACAATAATACAATTCATGGTTACTGTGATGAAGCCACCATTGTGGGGGAATGGGGAAAGGGGTACAGGTGAAAACCTAAACTACCTATGATGGGCCCTTCCTATTAATGCGTGGATAGGGAGAGGGAAATCAAATAAAAACAGATACTGGCGAAACTCCAACGCGTTTCTTCCTGCTATGTCCAGGACTCATCAGGGAGTATTTGTATTAGATAGTATAGATGCTCAAATTCAAAACAATATTACACACAGTAACACATGCTCAGATCGATAGATAGAACAAGAGATGGTAAAGTAATATGGTCTGTCAGGCACTGTCCTTATGCAGTCAGAGAAGTCAATAGACAACAAATAGAAAGTAATAAATTACATAGCGTAAGCAGACATTTGGTAACACCTTAATAGTAGTCAGTACTGCAAATAATAAGTGGAAAAAATCCACCTCATTAATAAGTACGGATAAAACTCTCAATCCACAAAAGTATCCCAGACAATATGGGTTCCTATCAAATCATTGGTGTTAACATGTACATAATGCTTGTATATTCCAAGTACCGCTATCAAGAATAATATTTGTTGTCAGATAAAGTGATACTATAGATATGGAGATGAGCCCGTAACATATTGGAAATCCAAATGAACTTAGACTGCTAGTCAGGTGATGGATCAATAGCAGGACTCCATCAGAGCAGGCAGATGCAATAGCCTGAACTTTAAAAAATAAAGGGTTAAGATGTTTCAAGAGGTCAGTGAATAGACGGTGCCTGTGTTCTGTCCTGGATGGAGGACGCCACTGTGAATAGGGCCCTGGAGAATAGTAAGAAAAAGGCCCGGTGGGGGTTGGGAGGTGGCTGCAGGCTCCCTCTGTATAATCCGACCCTTCTCAATTTTGGCAGCCACCATTAAAGAGACCTGTACAGTCGCGAGATTGATAGAGGGAGATACCAGGGGGCGGTATGATCTATATTATGTCAACTTATGTGTGGGGCCTTATCAGTCCGTAAAGAGGGCCGCAATTGGCTGGACTTTGCACATGCCTGATTTAAACTATGGAGACATGCATCTTATGTTATCCTAGAGTTTTTCAGATTTCATTTCCTAAAGGATTGTAAAATCTGCATGACAACCCTTGTAGGATCTACAATCGCCATCATATTGGTTAATACTTATTTTTCCCAATACACAGAAATAGGCACAACTTAAAGGATCCTGTTCTCCAATGCAAAGCTGTAAAAGCTCCCTTACCAACCATATGGCATTTATAATGGCAGTATGTTTTATGGAGGAGCATGACTGCTATCTGGTGTCTCCGGGTGTGACCCCTATAGCTATGCCCCAGACTGCCAATGGAGAACTGTCATGAAGGAGTCTAGCAAGAACCCCAGCCTTCACAGAACATCTTCCTCCTCATCATCACTATTGTCACGAATCAAAGGTCACTGCCTAAAATTAAAAAGTGCCTCGGGCTCAGATTGTCCTCTACAGGTCATGAAGATGAGGAAATGACTGATGTGTAGGTGCTTCCCCAGAGACAGTATTGCTAAATGTAAGCACCGTGTACCATTAAGGACCGGGAACCTCTTCAATGGAATGAAGACATCTCACATGGCACGCCTCAATGTTTTCGGCATATAGAACAATATTCCTACAGAGGCTTCTGGCATTTGATTTTTGGATATGGAATGGACTATTAATGAACTGGGTGTGAGTCAGAAGTTTCATAATGTTCCACACAATAGGGAAGTAGGTTACGATATAATCAAATTGTGTCAATGATACTATTGTACTTGTTTTTTCTCCCTACTAATTTATTTGGCTCCTGGAGGCTACGTTCACAGATTTGGCCATTGTTTTATTTATTTGTTTTCATCCTGGTATCTTACCTGCTTCTCCTCCTCCTTCCTTCCTTCCTTCTTAGAGAATTATAATTCATGCAAATAAGGTTGGCTTTAGACCCCCAACCCACCAAAGCTGAATTGTTGGGTCCATTTTATGGTTCTATGGTAATCTAAGTTCAGTTGTTGCAGCTATAATATGGACTCTAAAGTACACCTTATTTGCTGGACCCCAAAGTGCACCCTATTTTCTATAGATAACAGGCATAGGCAACCTTCGGCACTGCAGATGTTTTGAACTACATCTCCCAGGGCTGGCTCGGCCTATAGGCAAAATAGAGCGCCCTGTTAATGGGGGGTGCCATTCTGCCTGCCACAAAAGAGTTACACAACCAGCATCCAAACCACTCGCTCAGCCAGCAGCAGCATGAGGAGGAGGTTTGTTACAGTGTGTCACCCCAGTAGTAAGGTGGGGCGTGTCAAAGGGCAGGCCAATCGACGGAGTCAAGGGGGGAAATAAAATTAGCTTTTGCCTAGGGTGACAACAATTCTTGCACTAGCTCTGACATCTCCCATGATGTTTTGTCAGTATTTTGGCTGTAATAGCATCATGGGAGATGTAGTCCAAAGCAACTGCAGTGCTGAACGTTGCCTATGCCAGCTCTAGACAGTATTCATAATGTAGTTACTATACGACCATGCTATAGATATTGGTTTTCTGTGGCAAGAAACTCTGAAGGACCCAAAGGATTTGCATTGTTAGCAAAGATGTACAGTGATCCCTCAACATACAATAGTTTCAACATACAATGGTCTTTTCTGGACCCTTGTAACTTGAATCTAGACTCACCATACAATGTACAGACAGTCCAGATCTGTGAAACGTGTCAATGGCTGGAAGAACCGACCAATCAGAATGGGCATTCACTGGTAAAACCCCTGTATTACTGAAGCGTATGCACTGAATTCCTGTCTGGTAGCGCCCCCTACAGTACAGGAAGGTATTACATGTTCTGTACTACTCTTTACCTGTGCCAGGGTTAGCTGCTCCTTTGGACACCAGGTGGAGGCGGCTCCATGTTGCTTTTTTAGAACATTGTGTGAACTAAAGAAGCTCCTGTCATCTACATAGACAGTGATTACAGCTCCCAGCAGATCTTTATTACTTTTATATGTAAGGATTTGCTTTATCTATTAGTTATCTATTTATTTTTCTTTAATCCTCACCTTTTCCTATTTTTCGATGCACTTTTGGTGGCTCCAGAACCAATCACCAGCTTTCCATAGATTTATGGTCTTAACAGACAATGGTTTCTACATACAATGGTCGTCCTGGAACCAATTTATTTTGTAACTTGAGGGACCACTGTAGTTAGGGATTTGGCCCAGAGGGGGAAATACACACCAAACCCTTCTGTTCTGCCCAAATCTGGCACCTTAATGGAGCCCAATCTGCTATGCATGCTACTTGTCTCATCGGATTGGTGATACCTTGTGGTCTCCTACAAAGATTCTCTAGAAATGCTACATAATATTCTCTCTAGATCAGTGGTCTCAAACTGTGGCCCTCTAGATGTTGCAAAACTTCAACTCCTTGCATGCCCGGACAGCTAATGGGCATGGATGGAGTTGAAGTTTTGCAACATCTAGAGGGCCACAGTTTGAGACCACTGATCTACAGTAGATTGGAATGAGTCCATAGGGGTTATTAGCTTTATAGCCATATTGCTCATGTTTCCCTCTTTCCAAAGTCAGACTGGCCCATTAGTGCATAGAAGGATCGTTCAGTGGTCCCCAGATCCGACTTGAAAATGGGGCCCTAACCACATGGCCCATTTATTAATGGACAATAATATCTGAAGCTGTTAGTGAAACACATCTCTTACCAATGGTGTTTTGAAAAGAAAGATCACATTTATGATATTTATGAAATGGCCAAGGCTGATCTATAGGGGTGGCACACAGGACCTCCAACACTACTTTCCACTCTCCTGAATTTTTTATTATTTTTTTAAAGCCGAGGAACGTGCTCTCGAATCACCCAAAGTGCAAGAAAAAGTGCAAACGTGTTACACTAAAAAAAAGTGCCCAAAGGATGCGGTCTATCGCAAGCCCTTCTCCGATAGGAGAGAGGCCCCCCAACAAACCTTACCCTTCGCCTCCGGACCAAAAGGTACCTGCGAGGTTCCAGGTTCGATGTGCCTTTTCGCCGAAGCTACTAGGGGACCACAAATGCTCCCGGCATCCCCCTTCACGTTAGCCAAGGTATCTGCCCGCAGAGCCGATAACGGTAGGTACCCTGCCAAAGCACTACTTTCCACTCTCCTGAATGGTCAATCAGTGATGACCCTATCAATCTGTACAGAAGTGAGGAGGTGGCCATGCATGCTCGATTGTTTCTATATCACCCACTGACTTAGGTGGAGAGAGCCACCTTCTCTATGCATGGTGCAATAGGGCTAAGATTGGGTCCAAGTAATATATGCAATGTATGTATTGCTCCGGATCCTCCATCAACTTAAAGAGTACCTCTCATGATCTAGTCAAATTTTAAAATCCTCCCAGTTCACTGCCCCATCATCATAAACCACCCCCTGCCTTTAATTTTATTATCTTTTAGTTTTCTACCTTGATATTGCTCTGTATTTTCTGCTCAGATTCACAGACTGGGAAGGGGTGTTCCCCAGCAGGCGTGACATCATCTAAAGCCATATAGGGAAGAACTTCCTCCCTAATAGTGTTGAGCGGCATAGGCTATATTCGAATTTGCGATATTTCGCGAATATATGGATGAATATTCCTCATATATTCGCTAAATTTGCATATTCGTAATATTATCGTTTATTTTCGCATATGCGAAAATTAGCATTTGCAAAAATTAGCATTAGCGAAAATTGGCATTTGCAAAAATTTGCATATGCAAGTTTTCGCATATGCAAAAATTCATACGCCAGTCTCACACAGTAGTATTAGAGCCTTCTTTACACCACACAAGCTGGAAGCAGAGAGGGATGATCACTGTGATGTGTATTGTGAAAAAAAAACAAAAAACGAATATTCGTAATTGCGAATATATAGTGCCATATGCACGAATATTCGCGAATTCGCGAGTATGCGATATTTGCAAGCAACACTACTCCCTAACTCTGCTACACTCAGCCCAGAGCAGTTCAGTGTGAGATGAGCTATGATTGGCTAAAGCTACACACACCCGCCTCAGCCCTCCAGACTGCATTTCCTGATGGACTTCTGCCAGGCCTGCAGGAGTCCAAAGTCTGTGCAAGAGATGGGGGGAAATGTGCCATGGACAAATCGGGAGACACTTAGTGGCAGCTTTTTTAAACACAAAAAAACATAGAAAATTTTTATTTTTTTAAACAAAGTATATTAGAAAGATGATTTACTTACCATTAGGAGTGCAATAGCAAAATAAAAATAAAAATTTAATGACAGTGCCCATTTAAGTGCATAGGGTCATCTTTAGTACATATGATGTACCGTGGTTTGGTAGGGTCTGAGGCCTAGATGTGGGCCCTCTACAAGCTTTTTCACCCAGGGCTTAAAACACCCTTTAGCCCGCCATGCATTGGGCCTATGTGTGCAAATGTAAGGACACCATAACCGAAGTATGGAGTGAACTCTGGGAAAAATATGGAGGTCTATGGTAAGCCTATGGGAACCAGAAGAAGCCTCTATTAAACGTTATTGCTCCACACCAGTGGAACGCACCCACAGATCTATGTTCATTCTTCGTTCTATGAATAAACAGCATTGGAAAGGATATGAGTGAGTGCCGCTTTGTTCTTTTCTACCCTATATGTGATTAGACATTGGATCTTACATTTGCTTGGCAGAGCAATACCAGAAGCTGTTGAATTTGACTGTTGACTGTTTTGCTGTAAGTGGACCCAGAATATATAACCAGTAATGCACCATATCTAGTAGTGCCCACCACCTCTCTCCATGTTGTGGTCTATGATAACCCCCCCTTAAAAGGATGATAAAAACATGAGAACATGGTAGAGAGTGCACACAAAATAAAGCACATATTACATCATATAAATAATATACCAGGGCCCACCTCATCCCTCTTACAGAAATATGTACAGCATTGCACAAACAGTAAAGTTAAAACATATATAATCACAGAAGAAAAAGAAAAAAATCTGGCACTGTCTCTTTAACCCCTTAAGGACGCAGGACGTAAATGTACGTCCTGGTGAGGTGGTACTTAACGCACCAGGACGTACATTTACGTCCTAAGCATAACCGCGGGCATCGGAGCGATGCCCGTGTCATGCGCGGCTGATCCCGGCTGCTGATCGCAGCCAGGGACCCGCCGGCAATGGCCGACGCCCGCGATCTCGCGGGCGTCCGCCATTAACCCCTCAGGTGCCGGGATCAATACAGATCCCGGCATCTGCGGCAGTTCGCGATAAAAATGAACGATCGGATCGCCCGCAGCGCTGCTGCGGGGATCCGATCATTCATAACGCCGCACGGAGGTCCCCTCTCCTTCCTCCGTGCGGCTCCCGGCGTCTCCTGCTCTGGTCTGTGATCGAGCAGACCAGAGCAGGAGATGACCGATAATACTGATCTGTTCTATGTCCTATACATAGAACAGATCAGTATTAGCAATCATGGTATTGCTATGAATAGTCCCCTATGGGGACTATTCAAGTGTAAAAAAAAATGTAAAAAAATGTAAAAGTAAAAGTTAAAAAAAAGTGAAAAATCCCCTCCCCCAATAAAAAAGTAAAACGTCCGTTTTTTCCTATTTTACCCCCAAAAAGAGTAAAAAACATTTTTTATAGACATATTTGGTATCGCCGCGTGCGTAAATGTCCGAACTATTAAAATAAAATGTTAATGATCCCGTACGGTGAACGGCGTGAACGAAAAAAATTTAAAAAAGTCCAAAATTCCTACTTTTTTAATACATTTTATTAAAAAAAAATTATAAAAAATGTATTAAAAGTTTTTTATATACAAATGTGGTATCAAAAAAAAGTACAGATCATGGCGCAAAAAATGAGCCCCCATACCGCCGCTTATACGGAAAAATAAAAAAGTTATAGGTCATCAAAATAAAGGGATTATAAACGTACTAATTTGGTTAAAAAGTTTGTGATTTTTTTTAAGCGCAACAAAAATATAAAAGTATATAATAATGGGTATCATTTTAATCGTATTGACCCCCAGAATAAAGAACACACGTCATTTTTACCAGAAATTGTACGGCGTGAAAACAAAACCTTCCAAAATTAGCAAAATTGCGTTTTTCGTTTTAATTTCCCCACAAAAATAGTGTTTTTTGGTTGCGCCATACATTTTATGATATAATGAGTGATGTCATTACAAAGGACAACTGGTCGCGCAAAAAACAAGCCCCCATACTAGTCTGTGGATGAAAATATAAAAGAGTTATGATTTTTAGAAGGCGAGGAGGAAAAAATGAAAACGTAAAAATTAAATTGTCTGAGTCCTTAAGGCCAAAATGGGCTGAGTCCTTAAGGGGTTAAAGGGGTACTCCTGTGGAAAACTTTTTTTTTTAATTTTTTTTTTAAATCAACTGGTGTCAGAAAGTTAAACAGATTTGTAAATCACTTCTATTAAAAAATCTTAATCCTTCCAGCACTTTTTAGGGGCTGTATACTAAAGAGAAATCCAAAAAAGAAATGTATTTCCTCTGATGTCATGACCACAGTGCTCTCTGCTGACCTCTGCTGTCCATTTTAGGACAGCATATGTTTGCTATGGGGATTTTGTCCTACTCTGGACAGTTCCTAAAATGGACAGCAGAGGTCAGCAGAGAGCACTGTGTTCATGACATCAGAGGAAATGCATTTCTTTTTTGGATTTCTCTTTAGTATACAGCTCCTAAAAAGTACTGGAAGGATTAAGATTTTTTTTAATAAAAGTGATTTATAAATCTGTTTAACTTTCTGACACCAGTTGATTTGAAAAAAATAAATAAAAATAAATAAAAAGTTTTCCATGGGAGTAGCCCTTTAATCCTAGTAGGTGATATGTGCAGTAATGGAATGAATGTTTGCAGTTAGGTTTGGTCCTATGAGTGGTGCTACACGCTGAACAGTGGAGAGCATAATGGAATCACATAAAGAAGCGGAGCAACTCAACCAGTCAAAGACAGTGCACCTTGTTAGGTCACGATCAGGCTGTGGCCCGACACCTGATTCCCCGCATTCCACCTTCCATCTTCCTGCTTCTACGTCGCCTGATTGTGACCTGATAAGCTGCCCCGTCTTTGATTGGGTGAGCTGCTCCACTTCCTTCTTTATGTGATTCCAAAGTTAAAACATAATTCACTTCCTGCCCAGTAAAATAATCTAAATTGAAATAAAAATAAATTGTGTAGAAAAAAAAAAAATTTGGGGGGTGTCTTCGGTCCCTAGATACCTCAGTCTGTGCCCCCTGTAGTAGTGCCCTGACCCCTCAGACACGGGTATAAAAATGTTGTCAAGAATTACGCTTAATCTTGGTACATTGATTCAAAGTAACAGAAGAACAGAAAGCTTCACTCCAAGGCTTCTGTGGTGTGCCACTATAGTGAGTAGTGGTCGGCCACGGGTGTTGCAGTGAATGGTGGGATCAGATGTTATTAACCCCGAGAGTCGGATGGAATTAACCCCATGTGTTCGTGACGCCAGTGTGGTTTTCGGGTTCCGGAACACCACACACCCGGATTCTCCGCAATCCCACGGGCTAGTAGTGAATAAAGAGTCCACAACCAGTTGCAGGTAAACGGAGGCTTTACCGAATAGAAGACAGGTGTAATTATCTTCACAGCTATGGCCAGATTGTCCCAGAGATGTGATCAGGACCCAGAGGACCTCGCAGCTTGCTGGACCAATACTTATACTTGTGATTGGACTTGACTTGTAATTAGACTTGACTGTTATTAGACTGGACTTGACTATGCGCCGGACTAGACTAGATGCAGTGACGGCAGACATAGACTTGTAGACTTATTGGAGAGTTGTAGCTTTGTGGAACTACAGATGCTGAACACTGCCCTGAGATTCTCTGGTAGCTGCTTCAGCAAAGACTTAGGGGGAGATTTATCAAAACTTGTGCAAAGGAAAAGTTGCCCAGTTGCCCATAGCAACCAATCAGATCGCTTCTTTAATTTTTAACAAGGCCTCTGCAAAATGAAAGAAGCGATCTGATTGGTTGCTATGGGCAACTGGGCAACTTTTCCTTTGCAGAAGTTTTGATATATCTCCCCCTTAGATGTTGTAGCTATGAGCACATAACTCAAAGAGACTGAATTAAAGATGGCTGCCCCTTATATATAGAGGGGGTCGGATTATAGCCCATTGGTCAAGCTGTGGATCATAGGTCAAAGGGGTACTCTGCTGCTCTGCTTCCGGAGCTCTGCTCCCCAGCGTCCGGAAGTTTATTGCTCCGAACGCTGTGTGCGGGCTTCCGTGTTCAGGGCCGCCCCTTGTGACGTCACGCCTGCCCCCTCGTGACATCACGCCTGCCCCCTCAACGAAAGTCTATGGCAAGGGGGCGCGACGGCCGTCTAAACACGGAAGCCAGCACACAGCTTTCGGAGCAATCAACTTCCGGATGCTGGGGAGCGGAGTACCCCAGCACACAGCGTTCGGAGCAATGAACTTCCGGATGCTGGGGAGCGGAGTACCCCTTTAAACCTGTTGATCTCTGGGATTACATATTGGGAATCATATAACAGTATAACATTATATGTGATCAGGCTTACTCACAGGTCCTGGAGTCCTCCAAATCTATTCATTAGAATCCTATCTATGGTCTTAAAGCAATGCATACCACACTTAATGGATTAGCAAGATAACACAGGGAGTCCCTGCAGGGGAGCCCCCAGGTCACTGAGGGACTCAACCGGACAGGACCTACAGGTAATACAGGACTATGTACCTGTAGTGGGACACCACACTTCCATAACTAAGCAGACTGGTTCAGTCCCTCAATGGGATTTTTCCTAGGCCAGAGATTGAAATGTCTCTTGATGGGTGAATAAACCAGTCTGCTTGTTCATAGAAGCTTTGGAGCGCAACTTTTTATTCTTTTATTACTTTGGATGCAACTTATAGACCAGGGATGGCCAAACTTGCTCAACATAAGAGGCACATTCGATAGACTTTAGTTGTTTGAGAGCCACATGTAGTTGTTTGAGAGCCACAGGTAGCAATATTAATTCATATGTAATAAATTATATAAATGTTATTAGTCACCAATCACCAAATAAAAATATACATATATGCCATTCTAGTAGCAGTCACTCTGTAGGTAGTAGCAGCCTCCCTGTACGTTGCAGCAGCTCACCTCTAGGTAGTAGCAGCCCCATGTAGGTAGCAGAAGCACTCCTACTTGTTGACCAAACAAAGTGAGGCCTACTATTCAATTTACACTCTACTGTGTGTGTTTTGTGAAAAAAAACTATATGCCCTGAACACATATTTTGAGAGCCACCCTGAAAGAAAGAAATGCCGAGTGGCTCCAACAAGGAATGGCCGGTCTACAAGAATAGCTGAGCTCCATACCACACACATTATGTATCTGATCGAAAGTGAGGTCTACTGTTCACCAAACTACTAGTAGGTAGTGTAGCCCCCCTGGAGGTAATATTATTTTTGGCATACTAACAAAAGAGTCTTCAGTGGCGTCATTCCGGTCCATGTGTTTACTACCTCTAGTACCAGTTATTAGGCTTGTATAGCTACTGTTTGCTTGCATTTTTTGCACATGTATACATTCTTGTATCATCTCAACTTGCAGCCTGCACAAGGCATTTTACTTTAACCTGACATTCTCTGTGCACTCTGGGTATAGCGATATGTATGCATGCCCGCCTGTCTGTGCTGATAGTTGTGTATCTATTTATTATACTATGTCTTCTTGTTTAGCTGCTTATTTGTGACCTGTGTTTTTATATCATTCATTATAAAGAGAATAGAAAAGCACAGCTAATTTATTTCAAAAACAGCTCCAGGTCTGTCTCCAGGTTGGGCGTGGCTTTACAACTTGGCTCCATTCACTTCAATGGAACTGAGCTGCAGAACTACACCCAACCTGGAGACAGATGGGGAGCATTTTTTTTTTTTTAAAGAAAGTTGCTCTGTTTTACTATTCTTGGATATCCCCTTTAAGTGCGGTATCGTTAAGGGGTTGAGTGCAGTGCGTCGTTAAAGGGGTATTCCAGGCCAAAACTTTTTTTTATATATATCAACTGGCTCCGGAAAGTTAAACAGATTTGTAAATTACTTCTATTAAAAAATCTTAATCCTTCCAATAGTTATTAGCTTCTGAAGTTGAGTTGTTTTTTTCTGTCTAACTGCTCTCTGATGACTCACGTCCTTGGAGCTGTGCATGATGGGAGAATATCCCCATAGGAATTGCACAACTCCCAGGACGTGAGTCATCAGAGAGCAGTTAGACAGAAAACAACAACTCAACTTCAGAAGCTAATAACTATTGGAAGGATTAAGATTTTTTAATAGAAGTAATTTACAAATCTGTTTAACTTTCCGGAGCCAGTTGATATATATAAAAAAAGGTTTTGCCTGGAATACCCCTTTAAGGGGGTTAAGTGCGGTATCCGGTGATGTTGTTTTCTTCTTTGTGCTGAATATCTATTCGGAATTCACGATACAGTGCTAGATGGGAAGCATTTTTTGAAAGAAAGTAGCTCTGTTTTACTATTCCTGGATATCCCCTTTAAGTGTGGTATCCGGTGATGTTGCCCTGTTAGTTGATGTTTGTCTCCGCCTTGTTGTTTCTTTCTATCTCCTTATGGACTTTCTATTTTTATGTCGATAAAGTTTTCCCTGTGATACATATGAATTATTGCTTACAAGTGACTCTGTTTTCTTCTTTGTGCTATCTAGCTATCTATTCCGAATTCACCATACGGTGCTAATAATTTACCCAGGGTCTACTAAGTTATATGAATTGGGCAGCCGTATCTGGCAGAGCTACGTCGTACCCCATTCACTTCAATGAGCCGGACAAAGTCAGCGAGTGACTCCAGTGGGCTCATTTTTTAAGTCATATCAGTTTTGTTGCCAAACTCAGAAACGCTGCAAATTTAAATTTTCTGTCCGGCAACAAAAACGGATACGGTCCAAAATGAGCTAAAATTAGATTTCTTCTTTGTGCTAAATATCTATTCAGAATTCACCATCTATTCAGAATTCACCAATTCATTGCCAATAATTTACCCAGCGTCTACTGTTATATGAATAGGGCAGCCGGATCTGGCAGAGCTACGTCGTACCCCATTCACTTCAATGAGCAGGACAATGTCAGCGAGTGACTCTAGTCGGCTCATTTTTTAAATCATATCAGTTTTGTTGCCAAACTCAGAAACGCTGCAAATTAAAATTTTCTGTCCGGCAACAAAAACGGATACGATCCAAAATGAGCCGACCACTACACCCTTTTTTCCTGCTCTTTTGTGTAGTTCAAAGGGGATTTCAGTATATTGTGATTTTACTTCTATGATGTTTCCTCCATCTTCTTTCACTCAAACAGAGAAGGTCCTGTCCCTACTGACGAGGCTCCTTCTGTAGTCACGCAATCCTTGAAGTGTTGACAAGGCATCTTTGCAAATTATGTGATTCACAAGGAACAAGGAAGTCTCCTCCCCCCTCACAGGTGTATATAGACAGGTGGAGTGCGATGGGTTGTAGCAGAGCTGTACCTGTCTGTCCTCATGTACCTCAAGGGGATAATCACGAGTGTGGCTCTCCTGAGCTTCATCGCTGGAGGAACATCAGAGCCGTAAGTCCCTTTTATAGAGAACTATGTCCCAGTATATCCTGCCTGATAGAAAGGTGCAGGTTACTTCTTTGTGTATCTTAGATTAGATACTCTAGATCAGTGTTTCCCAACCAGGGTGCCTCCAGCTGTCGCAAAACTACAACTCCCAGCAAGCCCGGACAGCCTTTGGCTGTCCGGGCATGCTGGGAGTTGTAGTTTTGCAACAGCTGGAGGCACCCTGGTTAGGAATAGTGATGAACGGCATATGCCATATTCGAATTTGCGATATTTCGAGAATATATGGAGGAATATTCATCCTATATTCGCGAAATTCGCATATTCGATATATTTGCGGTTATTTTCGCATGCGGATAACTGTCTACCTATCTATATTATCTATATTATCTATCTATCTTATCTATTCAGCCATCCATCCAATCTATCTATCTATCTTATCTATCCATCCATCCGTCTATCTTATCCATCCATCTATCTACCTATCTATCTATCTTATCCATCCATCCTATCTATCTTATCTATCCCTCTATCCATCCATCCATCTTATCTATCCATCTATCCATCCATCTATCTTATCTATCCATTTATCCATCCATCCATCTTATCTATCCCTCTATTCATCCATTCATCCATCTTATCTATCCATCCATCTATCTGATCTATCCATCCATCCATCCATCCATCTTATCTATCCCTCTATCCATCCATCCAGCTATCTTATCTATCCATCCATCCTATATATCCCTCTATCCATCCATCCATCTTATCTATCCATGCATCCATCCTATCTATCCATCCATCCATCCTATCTATCCCTCTATCCATCCATCCATCCATCTTATCCATCCATCCATCTATCTTATCTATCCCTCTATCCATCCATCCATCCATCCATCTTATCTATCCATCCATCCATCCATCTTATCTATCCATCTATCCATCCATCCATCCATCCATCTTATCTATCCATCCATCGATCCTATCTATCTATCCATCCATCCATCCTATCTATCCATCCATCCATCCATCCATCTTTCTTATCTGTCTATCTATCTATCTAACTCCTAATATTCTTTAGTGATGATATTCACTTATATGAGGATATTCGCTCTCCAGTCTAATACCATAAATAGTATAGGATCCTTCTTTAGGCCACAAGCTGGAAGCAGGGAGGGATGAGATCACTGTGATGTGTTCTGTGGGGAAAAAAATAAATTATGAATATTCGCGCTCAACACTATTTAGGAGACACTGCTCTGGATTAGCGTACGGTTTCACACATAATAGGCTTAGATACACAATTTGAAGAGACAATGGGGGAGGCTTCTCAAAACCTGTGCAGAAAAAAAAGTTGCCCAGTTGCCCATAGCAACCAATCAGATCGCTTCTTTCATTTTGCAGAGGCCTTGTAAAAAATGAAAGAAGCGATCTGATTGGTTGCTACGGGCAACTGGGCAACTTTTCCTCTGCACAGGTTTGGAGAAATCTTCCCCAATATGTGAATGAACAGTACAGACCTCTTTCTAGTGATTCTTTTTTTCGTACTTAGTCTGATAACCACGACATGGGGGCGCTGTCTACATCTAGAGCAGTGTTTCCCAACCAGGGTGCCTCCAGCTGTGGCAGAACAACAACTACCAGCATACCTGAACAGCCTTTGGTTTGTAGCTAGAGGCACCCTTGTTAGGAAACCCTGGTCTAGAAGAAAGAAAGTTTCACCATCATCACAGAATGAGGATTCTTTACTGTAAGAGCGGTGAGACTATGGAGCCATATGATCTTGTTGGTTTAACAGGTTCAAGAAGGACCTGGATGCTTTTACAGGTTATAGATACTAGATTTATGGGGATGGAACATTGAGGGTAGGATCACTCTACGTTCTGGCCACGTTAATCGTACTCATGAGCATAGGGCCAGAAGCGGGATGCCGACGTATACTGTTAAAAGTACTCCGCTGGAAAACATTTTTTTTTTTTTAAATAAACTGGTGCCAGAAAGCTTGTTAATCCTTCCAGTACTTATAAGCTTCTATATGCTCCACAGGAAGTTCATTTCTTTTTGAATTTCCTTCTTTCTGTCTGACCACAGCGCTCTCTGCTGACACCTCTGTCCATTTTAGGAACTGTCCAGAGTAAGAGCAAAGCCTCATAGGAAACCTATCCTGCCCTGGACAGTTCATGACATGGACAGAGGTGTCAGCAGAGAGCACTGTGCTCAGACAGAAAGGAAATTCAAAAAGAAAATAACTTCCTGTGGAGCATACGGAAGCTTATAAGTACTGGAAGGATTAAGAATTTTTAATAGAAGTAATTTACAAATCTGTTTAACTTTCTGTCATCAGTTGACTCCAGTGGAGTACCCCTTTAAAATTTCCCCAGTGACCTGGTAGCAGTCATCCCTTCCCCGAGCAGAACAATGTAAGAAAAAACAGTTACTGTTTCCTGTCACAGGAGACTTCACAGGAGCAGGAAGAGCCGTCACAGCTGTCGGGTAAGAGCTGCTGAAGACTCCCTGCTCCCTGTCCGTATCCTCAATAGGTTAAACAAACAAAATAATAAAAATAAATCACATTCGCCATATTCTGCGAGGCTAGCGTGGGGGGGGGGGGGGGTCGATAAGAAACAGCGACAGCTCTCTTTCCCTATGTCACCTTGCTAGATGCCGTGGTCACACTGACTGCAGCATCTAAAGGGTTCACTGCCAGGATTGGAGTGCTGATCCGTTCCTATAAGTTGCGCCTGGGGCCTGGCATCACGTGGCAGCTGGCTTTGGCTGCGGACGCTACTGGCGCTTCAAACCTCGGGCCGATGAAAGGATGATCTTGTAACATGCCATTGAGCAAGATGGAATGTCCGATTTCTGTCAATGGAAACCATTATGTCCCGGAGACATCAAAAGAATTTTTTGCCAGAAGCATGGAGGGGATTTTCTCATTCGCTTGCGCATCATTTAACTCTTTGATGTGTCTATGGGATATCTATATTGTTTCTTGTTACTGGACTGGACTGGATAAGATCTTTTATGCCAGTGTTTCCCAACCAGGGTGCCTCCAGCTGTTGCAAAACTACAACTCCCAGCATGCCCGGACAGCCAAAGGCTGTCCGGGCATGCTGGGAGTTGTAGTTTTGCAACAGCTGGAGGCACCCTGGTTGGGGAGCACTGCTTTATACAGAAGCCTGTATCCATGAAACCACGTACATCTTTGTTATGAATCACTCCGCATTAAGTGATTCTACTATGAGCTTGTAGGACACTAAAATGTGTAATTGCAGAGTATAAAGTGAACACACAGATCCTAAAAACGTTACACAATGTACGCGCAGGAAACTTGTTCTTACATGGAAGAACACCTATTAATGCAATGACGGAGTTAATTGCCCTAGTTTTTAATATTCTAATTATATTTTACAGTATCCTGCCCTTTATAGGCAGTTTACTATGTGTACAACAGTGTTTTCCAAACCGGTTGCCTCCAGCTGTTGCAAAACTACAACTTCCAGCATGCTCGGACAGCCGTTTTGGTCTTGGGACGACCATAGATAGTGATTCTAAATAGTGTTGAGCACGAATATTCGTAATGCAAATTTTTATTGTGAATATAGGCACTTTGCGATTTTGCGAATATTTAGAATATAGTGCTATATATTCGTAATGACAAATATTCGTGTTTTTTTTTTCGCATGCAAATTTTTATGCACATTTTTCATGTGAATAGGGGTCTATCACATGGGTCTATCACGTGGGTCTGTTTTTTTTTTGTTTTTTTCACATGCAAATGTTTATGCAAATTTTCCACTGCGATTTTTCGCATGAACATAGAATGAATAATCGTCAATATATTCGCGAAATATCGCAAATTTGAATATGGACCCTGCTGCTCATCACTAATTCTAAAGTCCACCATTGTTATTAAAGGAGTAGTCCAGTTTAGTAAAATATATCCCTTTTCCAAAGGAAAGGGGATAAGTGTCAGGTTGCAGGGGGTCCGACCAATGGGACCCCCAGCAATCTCCAGAGCTGTGTCCACCATCACACAAAGCAGTGGTCTGCACGCACCCTCCATGCATCTCTATGGGAGAGCCGGAGATACACAAGTGCAGCGCTTACACAAGATGCACAAGTACAGTCCCGAACCACACGAGTAAGGCCGGAGCACCATGCATAAGATTGCGGAGGGGCCCATCGGTCAGACCCCTTCCATGTGACTCTTATCCTGCATTCTTTGGATAGGGGATACGTTTTCCTAAACTGGATAACCCCTTTAAGTATTATTTGGTACGGAAAAACCTGTTGCAGGTTCTTTAGTTCTGGGGCTGGACTAAGCTTGGTGGAGCCCCATCCCACCTCTGGAACCAAGAGTTCACTTGATGCTCTATTGAAGGAGTAGCTGCATACATGTGACCCTCTCCAGGACATATGGAGACAACCAAACCAGTGATTTCCTAAAATAAGACTCTAATGTCCGTACATATTGAGCCGTTTTTTTTTTCTTATAGCATCTGGGTCATGACATCTCAGTCTGACTACAATCCAGAGTTTGCTAGTAGCTTCTCCCGTGTCAAGGACCTGTTGTGAGCTTCATGAATACATCAACATCTATCTAAATCCCTCCCAACAGTTCTCATACACCTCCCCTCGCCACCTAGGTCCATCCTTCATAATCATCTAGCTTATCCTTCCTATGTAAAAAGTGTTGCTGAAGATATCATTTCTATTTAGGAGACCAGGAGTGCAGTGATATAGTAAGTGGATCACGACAACCCAGTTACATGGTTCGGACTGATGTGTCCAGGGTTTCAGGTGTATTCTATGAGATGCAGCTTCTCACTGGTGCCCCCAGCTTACTACTTGTAAGAGCTGATGAAGCTTTATCTCACATAATACACTGGAGGCTCTTCAGTGTCTCCAGTGTATTCTTTTACTACGTTTTCATTACTAAAATGCACAATTTCTTTGTCACTGATCTACCACTTGCTGCATTTAGATAAGCCTGAGCTGAGTAAAACCTGTGAAATAGATAGCTTTTAGAATGAAGTGTGAGTGGAGGACAGTAGCACATGATCCTAGATGCATGTTAAAATTTTTGATCGGTCGAGGCCTCAGTGCTGAGACCCCCACCGATCAGGAGAATGAGCGGAAATAAGCATGTAGTAGCATGCTTTACTTCCTGGCTCTTAACTGTCTTTGTCTCACTGCTCCATTATACATCTACAAGTGACTTTTGAGTCCTTTGACATAATGGAAGTCTATATGGCAGTCTAGAGATATAACAGCATACATTTAGGTATGTTTTAAATGTATCTCCTGATGTACTGCTGTGGTATAGATGTGAACAAGCCCTTAATCTATTATTTCCACTTCATGCGTAGGGTCATGTTCACACCATGAATTTCCGAGTGAGCACTGGTGGCATACTTCAGCTCGGAATTTCTGCTCCTCTGCTTTCAATGGGATTCTGCTAAACCGTGCACACAGTGGATTTTCCACGGGAAACATCTACCACACAAAAAAAAAAAAAACTGATTCCGGCCTCCACTAAAATATTTGACATGTCTGCTCGGAAATGCATTGCCATCTACAGAGATAGCGCATTTCCGAGCGGTCCTAGTGCCAGCATTTTCTGTCAACCCAAGCTGCCTGCGGAATATCTATCCTTGTTTTCCGGGCTGACATTCCGCAACATTTCGGTAGTGTGAACATGGCCTTAGTCTGCTGTCTGCCTTTGAGAGTCATCTTGGCTTTGATATATAGCCCTTTTCCTGTTTATGTTCTTATCCTTATTGCAGCATCTTTTTTGATGTTGACTTCTAATGCTGAACCTGATGCCAACATTTGTGACGCTTCTTATCTTTACTTAGATATGATTGCCAATGTATCCTTTGTCTCCGTCAACCAAACAGTTCATACCAAACATATAGACTTGTGACTCATTTTTCTCCTAACCATATCATACGTCTTGTTGTTCCTCTGTAGACAATGCGCCTTCTCCATTCCTGCACTGCTGAAGAGCGGAGAGACCGTCAAAGGATGTCTGGAGGTCAAACGCCACTCAGAACCTGTCAGTGTGAATATCATCCTAGAGGTCAGCGGTGTGAATTACACGATCGCCAATGAGCAGGTCCCAGCTGAGAACACTTTCAAGTGTCTGGAATTCCAGGTTGGTCTCAGGTCTAGATTTTTATCAGATTTTAAAAGATAATAGAATTTAGGGTTCATCCTTAAAGGGGTACTCCGCCCCTAGACATCTTATCCTTTGGATAGGGCATAAGATTTCAAATCATGGAGGTCCCGCTGCTGGGGACCCCTGCGATCTCGGCTGCAGCACCCCAGATATCTGGTGCATGGAGCAAACTTTGCTCCGTGCCACGATGTGGGGTGCAGACTTATGACGTCACGGTCAAGCCTGCTCGTGAAGTCATGGCCACACACCCTCAATGCAAGTCTATGGGAGGGGGCGTGACATCCGTCACGCCCCCTCCCGTAGACTTGCATTGAGGGGGCGTGGCTGTGTCATCAATAGCGGGGCATGGCTGTGACGTCACAAGCCTCTGGCGCTGCACCCGACACTCTAAACGAACGCCGGGTGCAGGAGGGAGATCCCCAGGTTTCCCAGCAGCGAGACTCCCATGATCAGACATCTTATCCCCTATCCTTTGGATAGGGGATAGGATGTCTAGGGGTGCAGAACCCCTTTAAGAAGTTAGTAGTTTGGGCCACCAAGGTAATCAAGAACTAGCTGATCTGGATCTTCAATCGAAAGATTGTAATGCCACGAGTATTTACATTCTGTAGGAATCCATGACCATTGACCTTTTCATGGCTAGTCAGGAATGCTAATGGTTCCTGTTGCTGATATTTGGCATGTTTGAAGAACATAGCATGGAATGTTTTTGGAAAAGCCCTAACCCCTTGAAATATATGGCGTTGATTTTTCGTTGTTTTTTCTTTCTCTTTAGGTTCCTAATGTAACTCGAGCTGCTCCGGTCTTTCTCACAATCACTGCCATTGCCACCAATTTCAACTATACAGCCCGCAGACCGGTGGTGGTGGCTCCAACAGGCAAAATCACATTGATCCAGTTAGAAAGGTCCATCTACAAACCTGGACAGGAAGGTATGTTTACATTTCACTTGACCAATCTGACTTTGTAATGCCTCTTTTACATATGTCTGGCACCGGCATCTTTTCCCTCTGGCACTGTAGAAAATGCATCGGGGGGTAAACTGATGCTAGAACTGATCCCATTTTTTTTTTTTAAATGGGACTGTTGGACGTGCCGGACTGGCACTCAGAAACAAAAGGTGCCAGATGCTACACAACTGATGACAACAGCTGTGGCATCAGTTGCATCGAAATATAATCTGGGTTCACGTATGCTGGATGCCGGACATTGATAATACCAGCCTTACTGATTCAAAGGAAACATAACAGACCCTTACGACTTAGAATGGACCTGTCTGGTGTTTTTTTTTTATTTATGCAATGAATATTTTTTTGCAAAATTAACATCAAGAAGGGCATCCGCATTGGTTGCCCCAGAGGGTCAAGTCCCGGAAAGGAAAGTGTAGGAACTCACCCAAGATTTCCACTCAAGGGCTGGAAGGGTTGGTCCTGCAAGACTCCTGCTAATGGGAACATTGTTCCTGCTGTGGAAAAAGTGCAGGAACTCTGTACCCATGTGTTCCTGCAGGACCTATGCCCTGGGTTGTCCCCTTTTAAAAATTGGTTGGCACCTTTCTATAAACTACCACTCTGTTATCCATTGAACATTCTGGCATCATCATCAATTGAAATCCAAAACAAATCTGAGGCTAATCCGCACATGTGAACACAACCATATAATCAAACCTGAGGCTTTTATTTCTCCTGTGACAAAAGTGAATTTTAAAGTTGAAGCCACATCTTAAGATACCCAGACTAAGGAACTTTTGGGACAGGTGCTCCCCCCTCTGACAGCGAGAACACCCGCCCCACAAACGCGCTCTTCCTATCTTATCTCAGGATGAGTAGCTGGGTAAGGGTTGTATCACTCTATAACTGGGTAGACTTGCAGACCAGGAGAGCAAAAGGAAAAAGAACAAAGTTTAGTTAAAGATTTCTATTTCTCATTACTTTGTATTCATTTATTTTGCAGTGAGTTTTAATGTGATTGCATTGGATAATAATCTGAAACCAGTGGACGACAAAGTGAGTATAGTATACTAGACTGTACAGGGGAAGAGAGCAGTATTATAGTAGTTATATTCTTGTATATATAGGAGCAGTATTATAGTAGTTATATTCTTGTATATAGGAGCAGTATTATAGTAGTTATATTCTTGTATATAGGAGCAGTATTATAGTAGTTATATTATTGTATATATAGGAGCAGTATTATAGTAGTTATATTCTTGTATATATAGGAGCAGTATTATAGTAGTTATATTCTTGTATATAGGAGCAGTATTATAGTAGTTATATTCTTGTATATAGGGGGCAGTATTATAGTAGTTATATTCTTGTATATAGGAGCAGTATTATAGTAGTTATATTCTTGTATATAGGAGTCAGTATTATAGTAGTTATATTCTTGTATATAGGAGCAGTATTATAGTAGTTATATTCTTATATATAGGAACAGTATTATAGTAGTTATATTCTTGTATATAGGAGGCAGTATTATAGTAGTTATATTCTTGTATATAGGAGGCAGTATTATAGTAGTTATATTCTTGTATATAGGAGCAGTATTATAGTAGTTATATTCTTGTATATAGGAGCAGTATTATAGTAGTTATATTCTTGTATATAGGAGTCAGTATTATAGTAGTTATATTCTTGTATATAGGAGCAGTATTATAGTAGTTATATTCTTATATATAGGAACAGTATTATAGTAGTTATATTCTTGTATATAGGAGGCAGTATTATAGTAATTATATTCTTGTATATAGGAGGCAGTATTATAGTAGTTATATTCTTGTATATAGGAGCAGTATTATAGTAGTTATATTCTTGTATATAGGAGCAGTATTATAGTAGTTATATTCTTGTATATAGGAGCAGTATTATAGTAGTTATATTCTTGTATATAGGAGCAGTATTATAGTAGTTATATTCTTGTATATAGGAGCAGTATTATAGTAGTTATATTCTTGTATATAGGGTGAAGTATTATAGTAGTTATATTCTTGTACATAGGAGCAGTATTATAGTAGTTATATTCTTGTACATAGGAGCAGTATTATAGTAGTTATATTCTTGCATATAGGAGGCAGTGTTATAGTAGTTATATTCTTATTCATTGGAGGCAGTATTATAGTAGTTATATTTTTGTATATAGAGGCAGTATTATAGAAGTTATATTCTTGTATATAGGAGCAGTATTATAGTAGTTATATTCTTGTACATAGGAGCATTATTATAGTAGTTATATTCTTGTATATAGGAGCAGTATTATAATAGTTATATTCTTGTACACAGGGGCAGTATTATAGTAGTTGTGTTTTTGCACATAGGAGATATTCTTACAGTAACATTAGATTCTCTACACTCTTGTGTTAGAGAAAAGGATCATAATGTTATATTATCTTCATGGTTATATTAATAATATTCATAATAATATGTTTCTTCTTCTTTGTTTCAGTATCCTCTTATCTATATAACGGTATGTATATGGAGTAGTCATTGAATATAATCACTATATGCATGTGTTCTTTATATATATATATATATATATATATATATATATATTATAATTTTTTAGTTTTTTTTTAAGAGGTGTCTTTAGAACAATTTGACACTTTGTTTTTTGGGAGTTATGTACCCATTACATTGACTGAAAAACACTTTTGTAAGACATGTAAAATAGGTGGGACAAAATAATAATTCTCACTCTGAAATGTTATCAAAGGAGATTGATGGAAATGGTTATAGATATGCTGACTGTACCTACTTTAATACTATATATCTCACTGTACCTCACATACGTGCTTATCACATTGTGTACTGTACACATACTGGAGTTTAGTGGTGACGTTATATTGAAGACATTTTGGATACATGTTTTGTTCTATATTTTGTATATAGGATCCCTCTGGAAACCGTCTTTTTCAATGGATTGACCAAGCAGCAGTGAATGGCATTCTGTCCTTATCGTTCAGTATACTGGATGATCCAGACTTTGGCTCATACACAATACAAATTGAAAGAGAGTTCCGTGATCCAGTTTCAAAAACATTCACTACTGATGAGTATGGTATGTATTATTATTATTATTATTATTATTATTATTATTATTATTACTATTCTTTATTTTTGTATCACCTTTACATAGTCATGTCTTTGAAGTAACATAGTAACATAGTTCATAAGGTTGACAAAAGACCCAAAAGACCAGAGTCCATCAAGTTCAATCTATATCCCTAATGAGGCCCTGCTGAGTTAACCCCTTAACGACCACGGACATAAATGTACGTCCTGGTGTATGACTGTGAGCAGAAGATGTAGCTGCAGCATCTCTACCTCAGTCTATATGTGAGACTACATGCTTAGAGAGGGAAAATGGAGAGCATACAGCATGACTCTTATGTGATTTCAGGGAGAACACCCCCCCCCCCCCTCCCCCAACATTCATTTACAGAAACAGGCAGAGGGAAGTTTAGACACATTATTATATTACATATAACAACTGGCGTTAAGAGTTTTTTTTCATAAACATATATACACTTTAATGGGGATCAGAAGAATGTGGGGGGGGGGGGGTTTCTAGTAACACCATTCTCTGATTTACAACCAATGTATTCTCTATAGATTTCAAGAGGTAATCTCGCCCATGCTTGACCCTTTGCATTGAGGTTCATGAGACTGTTGAGACCCAATTAGCTCCTAGCAGGCTATAACTACCCCTCCCCCTTATTACAATAATTAATTAAATAATAACTGACACAACAACAATTCAACTTTTTATGGGTGGGGATCGGCCACAGCTTTATTTATAAAATTACTTATATAAATAACAATTTAACTGTAACAAAGACACCGATTGGCTTCTTGCCAACCCGAGAGGTGCTTCCACACTGTCCTGTGTAGAGGTCTACCCCGGGTTGACCCCGCTTTCACCGTCTTCTTACCGCCAAGCTGTGACTTACAATAAACAGAGATACAAAAAGGGAGGGAGGGAGGGAGGGAGGGCAAAACTCCGGGTCCTGGGCAGATTGAGGGGGGAAGGGAGGCACCACAGCTATAAATACCCAGGGGAGGGCCCCTGAAAGCCCGGGAAACTAGTACACCCCTGATTGGTGCACTCCTTCCCCCCCACCCATGGGACATACCACTATAGTTACCAACAAGTTTTTACAGATGGGGGAGGGGGCTAAAAACCTTGCCTGTATATTTCTTAACCCCTTAACTGCTTACCAGTCAGGGGGCAAGCTAGTTATGCACAGTTTGCCCCTCCAGAACTATGAAAGAAGTTGACCAAAAAAAAAAAAAAAAGTACAGAATGTCATTGTTTTACCTCTTGTCTTTCAGTTTTGCCCAACTTTGGGTCAGAATTATCAGTTCCCAATTCCATAACCATCCTGGACAAGAGTGTTTCATACTCAGTTACTTCCAAGTAAGTGCCCTAGGAGCTTGGTGCTTTCTATACAAAGCCTAATATTTATATTGTGTTCTCTTTTCAAAATTTCTAGATCTCTAGTAATCTTTTTACCAATTATATACAGATAAACAATATGGGTATGGGATCTCAGAGGTTAATATATTTTTTTTTATTTGACTATGCTACAGGGGCTGTAAAGTTAGTGTAGTTCATAATATAGTGTCTGTACCTGTGTGTGACGTTTTTCTCCCAATTCTTCTGTGATTTTCACTCCAATATTTATTTTTACCAGCATACAAAATGACTGTTGTCGCAGATTTTTCCCAGCTTGCAATGTGGCCGAGACCTGACTCACTAGTCAGCTGATGACAGGGAGCCTGTCTGCTTCAATGGGTGGAGCGATGGCTTGGTGGGAGAGAGATCAATCTGCAACTAATGTAACAGCTGTAGGCACCCTGATTGAAAACCACACTGGTTTGAATGGATGCAGCTCATTTATGTTTCAATGGGTGGGGGGGCTGATGTGTGGGAAGGAGGAAGATGGAATTGTGGGATTTGTAGTCAAAAAAGAAAAGTCAAACAGGAAATACCAGTTCACAAAAAACTAGCCACAGTGTTATGGTGTTATGGTAATCTCACAACATAGCCATTTAGCCCCAAGACAAGCGCAGATCCTTCCTAAACATGTCCATTACTGTCTGCCAGGTACGTACTAAAATCACCTTATGCTGGATAACCACTTTAATTTGTAGCGTGTTACCCTTTTAAGCTATAACCTTTATTAATTCTATTAAAATATGAAAAAAACATATATATATATATATATATATATATATATATATATATATATATAGGCTAAAAATATTTAAAAAAATTGTAAGATGTGGAAATAAACAACAAGTATGTATATCTTTTTATGGTACAATTGTTTCCATTTTCAAAAAATAACTTTTGCAATGGTAGACTGTCACGATCAACTGGGGTCAGCTATACCCCAAGACAAATTCACAGTTGCGAAAGTCATCAGCAAATATACAAGAGACCACACTTTATAAATGACAGAAGATATATATATATATATATATATATATATATATATATATATATTAATTACTCACGTTTTTTTGTAGAGACGATATTCAGATGTAGGCGGTTAGAGTCGGCACTGTCACATGATAAATGCTTCTGGTGGAGGAATAGTATAAACAATAATGCAAGTCAATAAATCACTTCTGTCCCTGATCACTCACTCCTACAATCGCCCTACCTACCAGTGGAGGATGAGCCCCCACTTCAATCGCCGGCTGTCCACTAAAGGACCCTAGGATACCCTACTGACCATATATAAATTGCCCTAATGGTGATGCATTACCATATACGAATCTAGAACCAATAAGTGAAAAAACGAGCAGATAATGTGCTCAAAATTATATCACAAAAAAATATATATAGTAAAAACTCCTCAATGCGTTTCCTCCCATTGAAGATAATAGTGGGGTTCCTCAGGGGGTAGTAGCAGATGAAATGTAAGCTATGCAGGGAAAAAGATACAATGCATATGATACATGATGTTTAAAGTATATCCGTGCTGCTGGAGTGCACATAGATGCCGTGCGTCCCTGACATTGGTATTTTTTTCATATTTTAATAGAATTAATAAAGGCTATATCTTAAAAGGGTATCACCCTACAAATTTAATCTAGTAATGTAAATAACAAGTGTAGATATATGACTGTTTTTTTGGGCAAGCAAGGCAAGATATTTATTGGGCTTATATTTATCTCATACATATATAATGGAACCCTTAAGTGAATTTCCATACAAATTTCCTTGTAAATGTTTTTCTAAACAATTGACAACTCCCAACACTTAGCCAGGTGTATAGCTTTAGTGGGTACACAGTTATTGGCCCTGTTGGGATCTAATGTCTGAGGATGCCCCATTTGCCCCTGAGGATGCGCCCCTTTGCCATATAAAAAGACTAGAGATGAGTAAACTGTTTAAAAGTTTGGTTCTATCGGCTTGGAGGACCTGTACTTTACCAATAGCGCCAAAAATGTGTGTATAACACTGTCTTAGAGCCCTACAAGCCCAGATCACCTTGGAGTGTAGCTTTCTACTTACTTCTAAGCTGTTTTTAAGGCAAAGTTAAATTTAAAGTAACGGCAACACGTATGTCTATGGGTTTACAGATGGCGCCCGGTGGTAACTAACAGGTTACCTTAAGATTAGTGTTAAAAATGTATCCTTTTTGTAGGAAGATGCCTGATGGTATATGCACATAGAGGTACCTGAACAAGCAATGGCTTTTTCCATATGATCCCTTTTTTGGCTGTAGTAAGTTTTTTACAAACTGTGGAAAAACTATTCTCATTTTGGCCATAGCAACAGGATTGGTATCCTAGAAAGAGCACAAAAGTTATACAAAACCCTCTATGTGGATTTTTCACAATTAGTGTAAAACAAATGTCACACTTAACTTACAATGAAAACAGATTTTGCACTGATAGAACAGCAGAATTCTCTCTGCTGCTTGACTACAATTATTATGTGTGTGTGTGTGTGTGTGTGTGGCCCTAGTCCTATCTCTGTTGTTTACTGATCACTGTCCCTCACAGAGATCTTCACCTAACACCTCTCTAAAATGGCTGCTGAAGCTATGTGCATAGGCTTTTTTTTTTACTGGCTCTGACATCCCCTCTATACTGCCTTTTGATTGGCTGGGCTTGATGTGTGAAGGGCATTATGGGATTCCCTGAGGTGATGTGATTCGTCCTTCTCCTCTATTCTGCCATGCTACTATTTGTAACTTAGCAGGTTCTGCCAGACCGAACTGCCCAAAGTTCGAGTTCTAGCCAAACCAAACCAAAGTGCTGACCAAGCTCAGGTACTACGGGTTCCGTTTGCTCATCTCTAAAGAAAACACAATAGCAGTTGGGGGCCTCTAACAGATTTTGCATAGACACCAAGAGATGTCAAGCGAAAATGTATTTACTATTGTGTCTTTTACGCAACCATCTTTTTTTTTTTCCAGCCATGACAAAAAGCTTATTATCTTATATCTGCAAAAGGGTATGTTCACACTACAGTGTGTGAACGGAGATTCAGACTGGCAGCAGGCGTCGGCGGTAGGACCGCACGGCACTGCGCAGTCACCATTGACGGCTATGCAGTGCTCGCAGACTTCCACGCAAAGAATGAACATGTTGTCACGATTCGGCTGGCAGGAGGTGGATCCTCTGTGCCAGAGAGGGATTGGCGTGGACCGTGCTAGTGGACCGGTTCTAAGCTGCTACTGGTTTTCACCAGAGCCCGCCGCAAAGCGGGATGGTCTTGCAGCGGCGGTAGCAACCAGGTCGTATCCACTAGCAACGGCTCAACCTCTCTGACTGCTGAAGATAGGCGCGGTACAAGGGAGTAGACAAGAGCAAGGTCGGACGTAGCAGAAGGTCGGGGCAGGCAGCAAGGATCGTAGTCAGGGGCAACGGCAGGAGGTCTGGAACACAGGCTAGGAACACACTGGGAAACGTTTTCACTGGCACGATGGCAACAAGATCCGGCGAGGGAGTGCAGGGGAAGTGAGGTATACATAGGGAGTGCACAGGTGAACACACTAATTAGAACAACTGTGCCAATCAGTGGCGCAGTGGCCCTTTAAATCGCAGAGACCCGGCGCGCGCGCGCCCTAGGGAGCGGGGCCGCGCGTGCCGGGACAGGACCGACGGAGAGCGAGTCAGGTACGGGAGCCGGGGTGCGCATCGCGAGCGGGCGCCACCCGCATCGCGAATCGCATCCCGGCTGGAGGCGGTATCGCAGCGCACCCGGTCAGTGGATCTGACCGGGGCGCTGCAGTAGCGAGGATGTGGCGAGCGCTCCGGGGAGGAGCGGGGACCCGGAGCGCTCGGCGTAACAGTACCCCCCCCTTGGGTCTCCCCCTCTTCTTGGAGCCTGAGAACCTGAGGACCAGACTTTTGTCTAGGATGTTGTCTTCAGGTTCCCAGGATCTCTCTTCAGGACCACAGCCCTCCCAATCGACCCAAAAAAATTTTTTCCCTCTGACCGTCTTGGAGGCCAGTATCTCCTTTACGGAGAAGATGTCAGAGGAACCGGAAACAGGAGTGGGAGAAACAAGTTTGGGAGAGAAACGGTTGATGATGAGTGGTTTAAGAAGAGAGACATGAAAGGCATTAGGAATACGAAGAGAAGGAGGAAGAAGAAGTTTGTAAGAGACAGGATTAATTTGGCACAAGATTTTGAAAGGACCAAGATAGCGTGGTCCCAGTTTGTAGCTGGGGACACGGAAGCGGACATATTTAGCGGAGAGCCATACCTTGTCTCCGGGAGAAAAAATGGGGGGAGCTCTTCTTTTCTTATCGGCAAACTTTTTCATGCGAGATGAAGCCTGTAAAAGAGAATTTTGGGTCTCTTTCCATATGGTGGAAAGATCACGAGTTATTTCATCCAAAGCGGGCAAACCAGAGGGCAAGGGAGTAGGGAGGGGGGGAAGAGGGTGACGGCCGTACACCACGAAAAATGGGGATTTAGAAGAAGATTCAGAGACTCTGAAGTTGTACGAGAATTCGGCCCATGGTAGAAGATCTGCCCAGTCATCCTGGCGGGAGGAAACAAAATGCCGTAAATAGTCACCCAGGACCTGGTTAATTCTTTCTACTTGCCCATTGGATTGAGGATGATAAGCAGAAGAGAAGTTTAATTTAATCTTGAGTTGTTTACAGAGAGCCCTCCAGAATTTTGACACGAATTGGACGCCTCTATCCGAGACGATCTGCGTGTGCAAACCGTGAAGACGAAAAATGTGTACAAAAAATTGTTTTGCCAACTGAGGCGCTGAAGGAAGACCAGGAAGAGGAATAAAATGTGCCATCTTGGAAAATCGATCAACGACCACCCAAACAACAGTGTTGCCACGGGATGGGGGTAAGTCTGTAATAAAGTCCATACCAATCAGAGACCAAGGCTGTTCGGGGACAGGCAGAGGATGAAGGAGACCAGCAGGCTTCTGGCGAGGAGTCTTATCCCGGGCACAGACAGTACAGGCCCGCACAAAATCAACAACATCCGTCTCCAGAGTCGGCCACCAATAGAAGCGAGAGATGAGTTGCAAAGACTTTTTGATGCCCGCATGGCCAGCGAGGTGGGAGGAGTGACCCCATTTGAGAATCCCGAGACGTTGGCGTGGAGAAACGAAGGTCTTCCCTGGAGGAGTTTGCCTGATGGAGGCTGGAGAAGTGGAGATCAGACAGTCAGGAGGAATGATGTGTTGCGGAGAGACCTCTACTTCCGAAGCATCCGAGGAACGAGAGAGAGCATCGGCCCTAATGTTCTTGTCGGCAGGGCGAAAATGAATTTCAAAGTTAAAACGGGCAAAGAACAAAGACCACCTGGCCTGGCGAGGATTCAGCCGTTGGGCAGACTGGAGATAGGAGAGATTCTTGTGGTTGGTGTAAATGATAACTGGAAATTTTGATCCCTCCAGCAGATGCCTCCATTCCTCAAGTGCCAATTTAATGGCCAGTAGTTCTCGATCCCCGATGGAGTAGTTCCTCTCCGCCGGAGAGAAGGTCCTAGAAAAAAAACCACAAGTAACAGCATGCCCGGAAGAATTTTTTTGTAGAAGGACCGCTCCAGCTCCCACTGAGGAGGCATCAACCTCCAATAGGAAGGGTTTAGATGGGTCAGGTCTGGAGAGCACGGGAGCAGAAGAAAAGGCAGACTTGAGCCGTTTAAATGCGTCTTCCGCTTGAGGAGACCAGGACTTAGGATTGGCATTCTTCTTGGTTAAAGCCACGATAGGAGCCACAATAGTGGAAAAATGAGGAATAAATTGTCTGTATTAATTGGCGAACCCCAAAAAACGTTGGATAGCACGGAGTCCGGAGGGGCGTGGCCAATCTAAGACGGCAGAGAGTTTATCTGGGTCCATTTGTAGTCCCTGGCCAGAGACCAAGTATCCTAGGAAAGGAAGAGATTGACATTCAAACAGACATTTCTCCATTTTGGCATAAAGTTGATTGTCTCGAAGTCTCTGAAGAACCATGCGGACATGCTGGCGATGTTCTTCTAAGTTGGCAGAAAAAAATCAGAATATCGTCCAGATACACAACAACACAGGAATATAAGAGATCACGAAAAATTTCATTAACAAAGTCTTGGAAGACGGCAGGGGTGTTGCACAGGCCAAAGGGCATGACCAGATACTCAAAGTGTCCATCTCTGGTGTTAAATGCAGTTTTCCATTCGTCCCCCTCCCTGATGCGGATGAGATTATATGCACCTCTTAAGTCCAGTTTGGTAAAGATGTGGGCACCTTGAAGGCGATCAAAGAGTTCAGAGATAAGAGGTAGGGGGTAGCGGTTCTTTACCGTGATTTTATTTAGTCCGCAGTAATCAATGCAAGGACGTAGGGAGCCATCTTTTTTGGACACAAAGAAAAATCCAGCTCCGGCAGGAGAGGAGGATTTGCGGATAAACCCCCTTTTTAAATTTTCCTGGATGTATTCAGACATAGCAAGAGTCTCTGGGGCGGACAGAGGATAAATTCTGCCCCGGGGTGGAGTAGTGCCCGGGAGGAGGTCAATAGGACAGTCAAAAGGCCTGTGAGGGGGTAAAGTCTCAGCTTGCTTTTTGCAAAATACGTCAGCATAGTCCATATAAGCCTTAAGGAGACCGGTTACAGGGGGAACCACAGGGTCACGGCAGGGAGTACTGGGAACCGGTTTAAGACAGTCCTTGAAACAAGAAGTACCCCAGCTCTTGATCTCTCCTGTGGACCAATCAAGGGTTGGGGAATGGCGTTGAAGCCACGGTAGTCCAAGGAGAATTTCGGAAGTGCAATTGGAGAGGACCAAAAACTCAATTTTTTCGTGATGAGGTCCGATGCACATTAGGAGGGGTTCCGTGCGGTAACGCACGGCACAGTCCAATCTTTCATTGTTAACACAATTGATGTAGAGGGGTCTGGCGAGACTGGTCACTGAAATGTTGAACCTGTTGATGAGAGAGGCCAAAATAAAATTTCCTGCAGATCCGGAATCCAAGAAGGCCTTAGTAGAGAAGGAGAAGGTAGAGGCAGATATCCGCACAGGCACAGTAAGGCGTGGAGAAGCAGAGTTGACATCAAGAACTGTCTCACCTTTGTGCGGAGTCAGCGTACGTCTTTCCAGGCGGGGAGGACGGATAGGACAATCCTTCAGGAAGTGTTCGGTACCGGCACAGTACAGGCAAAGATTCTCCATGCGGCGTCGTGTCCTCTCTTGAGGTGTCAAGCGAGACCGGTCAACTTGCATAGCCTCCACGGCGGGAGGCACAGGAACGGATTGCAGAGGACCAGAGGAGAGAGGAGCCGGGGAGAAAAAACGCCTCGTGCGAACAAAGTCCATATCCTGGCGGAGCTCCTGACGCCTTTCGGAAAAACGCATGTCAATGCGAGTGGCAAGATGAATGAGTTCATGCAGGTTAACAGGAATTTCTCGTGCGGCCAGAACATATTTAATGTTGCTGGATAGGCCTTTTTTAAAGGTCGCGCAGAGGGCCTCATTATTCCAGGATAATTCGGAAGCAAGAGTACGGAATTGGATGGCGTACTCGCCAACAGAAGAATTACCCTGGACCAGGTTCAGCAGGGCAGTCTCAGCAGAAGAGGCTCGGGCAGGTTCCTCAAAGACACTTCGAATTTCCGAGAAGAAGGAGTGTACAGAGGCAGTGACGGGGTCATTGCGGTCCCAGAGCGGTGTGGCCCATGACAGAGCTTTCCCAGACAGAAGGCTGACTACGAAAGCCACCTTAGACCTTTCAGTAGGAAACTGGTCCGACATCATCTCCAAGTGCAGGGAACATTGTGAAAGAAAGCCACGGCAAAAGTTAGAGTCCCCATCAAATTTATCCGGCAAGGAAAGTCGTAGGCCGGAAGCGGCCACTCGCTGCGGAGGAGGTGCAGGAGCTGGCGGAGGAGATGATTGCTGAAGCTGTGGTAGTAGCTGCTGTAGCATCACGGTCAGTTGAGACAGCTGGTGGCCTTGTTGCGCTATCTGTTGCGACTGCTGAGCGACCACAGTGGTGAGGTCGGCGACAACTGGCAGTGGAACTTCAGCGGGATCCATGGCCGGATCTACTGTCACGATTCGGCTGGCAGGAGGTGGATCCTCTGTGCCAGAGAGGGATTGGCATGGACCGTGCTAGTGGACCGGTTCTAAGCTGCTACTGGTTTTCACCAGAGCCCACCGCAAAGCGGGATGGTCTTGCAGCGGCGGTAGCAACCAGGTCGTATCCACTAGCAACGGCTCAACCTCTCTGACTGCTGAAGATAGGCGCGGTACAAGGGAGTAGACAAGAGCAAGGTCGGACGTAGCAGAAGGTCGGGGCAGGCAGCAAGGATCGTAGTCAGGGGCAACGGCAGGAGGTCTGGAACACAGGCTAGGAACACACTGGGAAACGCTTTCACTGGCACGATGGCAACAAGATCCGGCGAGGGAGTGCAGGGGAAGTGAGGTATACATAGGGAGTGCACAGGTGAACACACTAATTAGAACAACTGCGCCAATCAGTGGCGCAGTGGCCCTTTAAATCGCAGAGACCCGGCGCGCGCGCGCCCTAGGGAGCGGGGCCGCGCGCGCCGGGACAGGACCGACGGAGAGCGAGTCAGGTACGGGAGCCGGGGTGCGCATCGCGAGCGGGCGCCACCCGCATCGCGAATCGCATCCCGGCTGGAGGCGGTATCGCAGCGCACCCGGTCAGTGGATCTGACCGGGGCGCTGCAGTAGCGAGGATGTGGCGAGCGCTCCGGGGAGGAGCGGGGACCCGGAGCGCTCGGCGTAACACATGTTCTTTCTTTGCGCTGAACAATTTCAGCGGCCGAATTGTCCGCCGCTGAAATTCCGCAGTGTGAACGGGTCTCGCGGAGACCCATTCAGACTAATGTTAAGTTCACACCGCGGAATTCCGTAGTGTGAACATACCCTTACACAGGTGCTGTTTTAGTTCGTGCTGAATTTTCTTGTCTTTTTTACCTAGGTACACATATGGCCAGGGCGTCCCCGGGAAGGTATCAGGTAGAATGTGCAGAACACCTCAAAATTTTTACCCAGGAAATGCTTGCAACAGGAATCCAGATGGTCTCTGCGTTCCTATCACTGGAGAAGTAAGTCTCATTTATAAATCATGGCTCAACATTTATAAGTATTGTGTATGAGAATGTGTGCAAGACTAACCTCAGGAGTGTGCAACCTAGTGTCAATAAACCACTGGACCTGATGGCCTGGACTTCTACAGTTTGCATCCCCAATCATTTATGGTGCCAAAACCTATGAAAAGTTGTGTATATGATACAGCTGTCTTCCCTAGTGCCCAAATTTATGTATGGGCCCTACTGAAGGCAGTGACTGATATGAGTGCAGAAATGTGAATAGACTTCAATACAATGTAATAATGAAGTGTGCTATTTGTTTAACTACCTTGCAGTTGGATTCCAATGGTACGTTAAGTGGAGAACTTGACTTGACACCTTTTCAACTTGATCGGCCAGGATACAGCATGTCCCTTACTCTGCAAGTAACTGTGATAGAAGAGGGTTCAGGTAAATGACGTGTCTTATTGATGCCTGATGCTTGGAACGTCCTGTCTTTCATTGACTACCTTGTTCTGCATCTTTAAAATATATTAATATATATTCACTATTTTACTTATTTCTCTTCAATAGGAATCCAAGTGACCGAGTCAAAGGTCATCAGTATTACTAACCAGTTGGGTCGGGTGTCTTTTAACCGTGAGAACATGGAGCAGTATTACAAAAAAGGACTTCCCTATTATGTAGAGGTCAGTCAGTTCTTTAAGAAGACACCTTCTGTTTTCAAACAATGACTATCCTACTGATATACAACCTCTAGTTTAGGAATCCAGTAATCCAAATTAAGGTTATAGATGTAGTATTGGCATCAGTCACCCACCATAATGGCTGCTTTATTATAAATTACATAACTTGAACATTATAGGAACATACCCACAATTCTATAGGGCCATAGAGAGAACTTTTAAAAAGTCTATCCAGAACAGTATAGTAGCATAACTGTAACTGTATAGGACCATAGCTAGAACTCTATAGGAGCATATCTAGAACTCTATAGGACCATAGCTAGAACTCTATAGGAGCATAGCCTGAACTCTATAGAATCATATCTAGAACTCTATAGGAGCATATCTAGAACTATATTGGATCATATCTAGAATTCTATAGGAGCATAGCTAGAACTTTATAGAAGCATAGCTAGAACTCTATAAGAGCATAGCTAGAACTCTATAAGAGCATAGCTAGAACTCTATAGGACCATAGCTGGAACTCTATAGGAGCATAGCTTGAACTCTATAGGAGCATAATTGAACTCTATATGAGCATATCTAGAACCCTGTAGGAGCATATCAAGAACTCTATAGGAGCATAGCTAGAACTCTATAGGAGCATAGCTAGAACTCTATAGGAGCACAGCTAGTAAAGAGTTCCAGCTATACACCTATGGCAAGAATTGTATAGGATAATACATGCAATGTAAGAGCATAGCTGATCTCTGTAAGAGCATGACTGGAATTCTACGGAAGTAAGCAACTCTGTAGGAGCATAGCTCAAGCAAATAACAGCTTAGATGAAACTTTAGAAAAGCATTGCTGAACTCTATAGGACCATAACTGGAACTCTATAGGAGCATTTCTGAAAGTCAATACGTACAGGGTAGAACTTTATAAGATCATTGGGGAAAACATATACGACCAAAGTTAAAACTTTTTCAGAGCATAGTTTGAAATCTATAGAAGAATAGCTAGAAATCTATTGGATCCTACCCCAGATCTGTCATACTATTGCATCCTGACTGACAGTACTTCTTAAGCCAATACCTTTTCTGTCCAAATCTAACAAATAATGCAGTGAACATGTTATAGTATTTTTTGCTTGAGTGATTCTCAATTTCTACAACAATCACTGTATATGTATTATTGCAGGTTACGGCAAAAGATGGTCGTGATAGTCCACTTAGTGATGAGATAATAGAACTGCAAGTAGATGGGAAAACTATTATGAATCTGACCACAGATGCCAATGGTAAAGCCAAGGATTTCATTGATACCTCTGAACTGGATCAACCAACTGTCAGTATACAGGTGAGTGGATGTTTTAAAAAGATCCAGTTATAATATTGGTGTTTGGGTTTGGGTTCCTTGACCAGAGTTTATACAGGAGCATGAACAAACTTTACAACAAATGCAGGAATCTTTCAGTGAACAGAACCAACACATCGAAGACATCTACCACTGGCAAACAACCAGGCTCTATTTCCACCCCTTCCACTAAACTTTTATTTTTCATCGTGCAATGCGTTTCACTGCGCATGGGCAGCTTCCTCAGGCACGCCTGAGGAAGCTGCCCATGTGCAGTGAAACACATTGCACGATGAAAAATAAAAGTTTAGTGGAAGCGGTGGAACTAGAGCTTGTTTGTTTGTCAGTAGTAGAAACATAGTTATTTTCTTTTTTAGTTGCTTTTCCAATCACAGTACAGGACACGACCCACACCTTCATGCTTTGCTATGTCATAACTGGTGAAAATGCACTAAACAGGCTGGCACTGTAAGAAGCCAATGATTTACACAGTACACTACTATATATATGGCACGTTGAGGGAGCCAGGATAACTTTTTATTGTAAGGTGCTTTCTGAGGAAAGAAACTGCAGCAGCACAGCAAGGAAGGGGTTACTTTAATCACAGATCTGCTGCTGTTGAAGACAAGCTGGCAGACTATGAGGAGAGGAGGGATTAGATACAGAAGGCAGAACTGTGTACATACAGCAGCAGCACATCAAGGAACACTAAGCACTGAAACTGCTGCTGCGAAGATCAGGGGGTTTGATTCACCTTTCATGGACAGTGAAGATCCTCAGGAGAACAGACACATCATGTGGGTACACAGCTTTTTTTTCTCTTTCCCCTTCTCCTGTACAGAACACACGCAAAGCTCTTCTTACACTTCCTGTGTTCTGTCCTGATCTGTTACTAGAGACAGATTTTGCCTAACAACAGGTACTAAGCAGTGGATTTTGCAGGGAAGGGAGAAACCTAGTGGCCAATATTTTAGAACTGTTGTCCTTGGGTAAAAAGTTAATTTTGATAAAGTAAGTGATTTACAAAAATGTCAGGAATCACATAGGCTACCACATAGAGGGAAGTTATTTATAACAGTGACCATTTATTTTGTCTTTCTATCCTTCCCAGGTCAATTACAAGAATTCTGAACAATGTTATGATTCTAACTTTGTTGTGCCCACTTATTCCAATGACTACTACTCCATCACACGTGCCTATTCTCGGTCCGGGAGCTTTGTGCAGATTGAAGGGCCAAAAGAGGAGCTTCAGTGTGGAGAAACATATAATCTTACAGTCAAGTACATCTTTAGTAAATCAGGTCTTCAAGAAGGGGAAACCACTGCAGATTTCAGCTACATGGTGAGTATTGGCAGCTGAGGGTTAGACTATTGTTAGGCTTAGTAGCCAATATGAAAGATGAACAATATAAAAAAAAATAAAAAAAAAATAAAGGTTAAATGAAAAATCACAAATTATTGTTACAAAAAATCTTTAACTTTACTTAAACCTTATGTCATGTTTTTATTAGACTGTCTGTGAATCTTTAAAATGAGTCATCTATAATTTCATCCATTTTCTGGGATAAACTATAGTAAATTTGTCATTCCATGGGAATACACTTTTTATTTGCAAAAAATAATTTAAACTTTTGTATGCCAGGCAATTGAAATACATGGTTTAATAAAGTTCTCCCTTAGTCTTTAAAGGATACAATGTATATAAAAGTAGTAAGTAATAAAAGAAGGAATAATAATATTAATATTAATAATAATAATAATACTAATAATTAATACTACTACTACTACTACTAATAATAATAATAATAATAAAAAATAATAATAATTAATACTACTACTACTACTACTACTACTACTAATAATAATTAATACTACTACTACTAATAATAATAATAATAATTAATGCTACTACTACTACTACTACTACTACTACTACTACTAATAATAATAATAATAATAATAATAATAATAATGCAGGGAAATGGGGGTGCATTGATTTATATGTTAAAGGTCCTCATATACAATAAAAAAAAGTTATCGGGACTAAGCAACTATATAGTGTGTTTGGGGGTGGCCCTGATTGTGTCTCTTGTCTGATGACATTGGAGAAAAAAAGGATCAGTCATGTTAAAGGGGTACTCCAGTGAAAAAAATATTTTTTAAATCAACTGGTGCCAGAATATTATACAGAGTTCTATATTACTTCTATTTAAAAACCTTAATTTTTCTAGTACGTATCAGCTGCTGTATACTCCAGAGGAAGTTGTGTAGTTCTTCCTAGTCTGACCACAGTGCTCTCTGCTGACACCTCTGTCCATGTCAGGAACTGTCCAGAGCAGAAGAGGTTTGCTATGGGGATTTGCTTCTACTCTGTACAGTTCCTGACATGGACAGAGGTGTCAGCAGAGAAAACTGTGGTCAGACTGGAAAGAACTACACAACTTCCTCTGAAGCATACAGCAACTGACAATTACTGGAGGGGTTAAGATTTTTTAAATATAAGTAATTTACAAATCTAGGAAATAGAAAGGTAGGTTTCAGCTCACCTGATCCCACACGTGCACGACCAGCCTCTTTAAAGCAATAGAGGTGAAGAAAGGTGGAGCCAGCACTGCATAAAATGTTTCGGTGTACCCTCCCCTTGTGGGCGGTGTAAAAGATTGTGCTGAAGTATACACATGTATGCCATGACTAAGGGCCTTATGGGCTGAAACGCGTCTGCGTTTGAGAATTACAAACTTTGCCTTCTTGCAATTTTGTCCTTGTATTGCACTTCTTGCCTGCCATGGAATTTTAACTTGGAATCAATAAAGAACATTTTATGCAGTGCTGGCTCCACCTTTCTTCACCTCTATTAATTTACAAATCTGTATAACTTTATAGCACCAGTTGATATGAAAGCATTTTTTTCTACCGTATTCAGCTATTAAAGGTATTGGTGCCACATTGTATGTTCCAACAACCTTTAGTTCTTGATAACTTTAATTTGTTTTTCTTTCTTTCAATTTAGACCATGTCAAGGACAAAGATTATAGACTCTGGAAAAATCCCCGCAGATCTATCCCAATGTGAGTATTACCATTTCTCATTGATTTCAAAACACATTGGCCCTCATTTACTATTGCAAACCCAACATGTTTTGTCTGGTTGTGCATCAGATTCTGTCGAATTGCATCAGAAATTCTGTCTGTGCCAGAATTTGCGGCAGAATTGGAAAAACCCCGACTAACGCTCCATTTTGCTAAGATGGCGTGGTCTCTGAAAAGGGGCGTGTTCCCGACATTTTCACAAAAACCCAACATATTTACTAAGGTTTCCACATAAAATGTGGTGGATTTGAGCTCAGGAAAACCAGACAGATCAGAACATGTGTAAAAAAAAAAAGCAAAATGTAGGGAAAGTGGAAAATGTAGGGAAAACCTTAGTAAATACCGTGGAAAATAAATTGTAGGGAATTAAAACCCACGAAGAAACCTACACAACACTCTTAGTAAATAAGAGCCATTGTACGTTAATAGAAGGATACAAAGAGGGGTCAATGATGATAGAGGAGATGATCTTCATATTAGACCATTGTCCCACTATCTATCTATCTAAAAAAATAGGTATAGAGCAGCACCTCCAAAAATGAAGTAAATATGGTGCAAGCAGGTCTCTGGGACCCTGGTCCCGGGTCCAATGGGATACATGAACAAAAGGATGACAGCAGCACTTCAGCAAGCCAGTGGCTTGAGAATGGTGTTGTGAGGACACCGAAACGTCGCACTTGCCTGTTCATGGAATAAAAGTCACTTTATATTTTGATATTTTGGAGTGCTGCTGTCATCCTTTTGTTCATCTATCTATCTATCTAGCTATCTATCCATCTATCTATCTATGTCATATCTATATATCTATTTTTCTCATATCTATCTATCTCATATATATCTATCTCTCTCTCTCTCTCTTTCATCTATCTCATATCTATCTATTGTGGTGCCAGGGTGGTAATGGAGTCTAGGGTGTTGCAATGGTGGTGTAGGGTATGTCGGTGTTAACCCTTAATTGTCGTGATGCCAGGGTGTGGTTTCCTCAATGTAATAATCCTACCGCCAACACCAACACCACAAACGGCAGGGAGAAATAATGGAATGTCCACAGCACATTTGGGTGAATAAACGGAAGAAACTTTACTGCAGATTTTATGCAACTGCATGTAACAGAACAGTCTTTGCAAGAGCGAACCGTGGTACAGGTTCCTCACAGGTTTGCTGGGACTCTGGGATCAATGAGCTTTGATGCTAGCCACTGTGCTACTAGTTTGGAAGATTTGGATTTGTAGTAGTCACACAGGATTTGCAGGTTGAGCTTGGATAACTCACGGTTTTGTGGCTGCTAGGATATCAGGCTTCAGGCCTAACTTGAATTGATGCAGATATGAGATTGTGCTGCTTTCAGGTACAGGTCCCAAGAGAGCAAAGAGAGTGAATCTAGTGGCAGCATCCCCTTATATATTAGGGCTGGACAAAGCTCATTGGTCAGCAGAACCTGTCAGTCCTGACCCAGTGAACTCTGGGTATCACATGACCCAAAGGTTCTTAAACCATAATACAATTTAATTAAAGGCATGTGACCTCTAAGGTCCTATACAGAGGTATTCCTATATAACATATTAAATATATATATATATATATATATATATATATATATACACATTAAACAACACAGCCAGGAGGCGACTAGGGGTAATTCTTACAGGAGAGCCCTATTGTCATGGAGGGGCTCTGGCTGAGGGGACTTTAGACAGAGGAACAGGACCAAGTCCTGTTCTGGGACACCACACTATCTATCTATCTATCTCATATCTATCTATCTATCTATTGACTGGTTTATTCTTCTCCTACCTTACAGCTCTACAAGGAGAGTTCTCCATCTCTGTACAGATAACTCCAGACCATGCCCCAGGTGTTGATGTTATAGTCTACTACATGATGGAGAAAGAGATTGTAACCAGCACCATTCACCTCAATACTGAGAAGTGCTTCAGTAACCAGGTAAGGAGAAATTCTATATAATCCGTCAGTCATCAAACTTAATAGTCTTTGTGTTCTATAGGCCGCCAATTTTTTTTGTGGCATACTGATACTCTTTTGGTAATGGAAGACTATGGACATGTTTAGAGACTATGTTGAGAGCTTTCTCAGCATACCCATGAAACTTAAATGGGTACTCTGCTGCTCAGCGTTTGGAACAAACTATTCCGAACGCTGGAGCCGGTGTCAGGAGCATATGACGTCATAGCCACACCCCCTCATGACATTTCACCCCGCCCCCTCAATGCAAGTCTACGGCTGTCACGCCCCCTCCCATAGACTTACATTGAGGGGGCGGGCGTGACATCACAAGCTCCCGGTGCCGGCTCCAGCGTTCGGGACAGTTTGTTCCAAACGCTGAGCAGCAGAGTACCCATTTAAGGGGGTATTCCAGTCTTCAAATTTGCCTTCCTGGTCTCCTCTTTGCTGTTTGTAGCTGTTAGACGGGGACAGGGAAGCTGAAATGTAACTCTGCTAACGTAACTCTCGGACTGTTGGGAAGAGGAATTAAGGAGATAAACAAAAATTTGATGTGACCAGACCCCCCAAACAGTTTCCTAGATTACAGGCCTTTGCTCATAATCCTAGAATTTCAACTACAGATCAAAATAAATCCTCCTTGGAATACATTCACATTGCTTATATGGTGTGGTTTGAAATGCAGAAACTGTGCAGTAAAAAAAACACTTAGTGTCACTGGCAAAAATCCTGCTCCAATTGACTTTAAAGGGGTACTCCAGTGGTAGACGTTTTTTATTTTTTTAAATCAACTGGTGCCAGAAAGTTAAACTTTTTTCTTTTCTTTTTTCTTTTCTGTCTGACCACAGTGCTCTCTGCTGACACCTCTGTCCATGTCAGGAATAGGAGCAGGAGAAAATCCCCATAGCAAACCTCTCCTGCTCTGGACAGTTCCTGACATGAACAGAGGTGTCAGCAGAGAGCACTGTGGTCAGACAGAAAAGACATTCAAAAAGAAAAGAACTTCCTCTGTATAAGTACTGGAAGGATTAAGATAAATAGAAGTCATTTACAAATCTGTATAACTTTCTGTCACCAACTTCAGGGGTCACCACGCCCCCTTTTGATGTCATGCCCCGCCCCTCATGACATCACGTTCGCCCCTCAATGCAAGTCTTTGGGAGAGGGCGTGACAGCCGTCACCCCCCCTCCCATAAACTTGCATTGAGGGTGTTGGGCAACAACATCACGAGGGGGCGTAGCGACCCCTGAAGCCTGCACCCAGTGTTCGGAACTAAATGTTCTGAATGCTGGGGAGTGGAGTACCCCTTTAAATGAGCACTGTTGTTTTCAAAAGCTTTTTTATAATGTTGATAATTGATGGAGATGGAGTAGATGCCACAGTAAGGGTCTATTCACACAGCGGAATTTCCCCTTGCGGAATTCTCTGAAATTAAAGCCCATAGACTTCTATGGGATTCTGCACTCTCATTCAGACTTATGAAATTCCGCTTGCGTGTGAATGGGAGTGCGGAATCCCATAGAAGTTTATAGGCTTTAATTTGAGGGGGAATTCCACAAGCGGAAATTCTGCCGTGTGAATAAACCCTTATTGCTGCCTCTATAGCAAAGTTGCCTGAAGTAAAAGCAGCAACTTTTTGAACTCCAGTTTTCCCGTCTTCTCTCGCCAGGTGTCCCTGGAATTCGCAGAACAAAAAGGAAAACCCGGTTCCACTGTTAACTTGGATATCACATCAGCATCACATTCTCTCTGTGCCGTGAGGGTCTACGACTCCAGCCTTCTGCTTCTACAACAAGACCAAGCTCTCACACCCGCAATGGTAAGACATTAAGACAAAGTAAGACTAAAGTGGAATAGCCACCAATATCTACCGGGCAAGAAAAGAAGGTAGTGACACTCCAAATAGTGAAATAAAGAGGGTCTTTATTCAACCCAACGTGCAACGATGTTTCGAAGGTCTCACACCATCAATTTCAATGGTGTGAGACCATCGAAACGTCACTGCACATTGGGGTGAATAAAGTCCCTTCTTTTTTCACTATTTGGAGTGCCACTCCCTTCTCTTTTTGACAGCATGCTGTGGATCCTGCACCAGGACCCAGCCTGGTGGGCACCCAAACACAAAAGTCTAGGAGTGCTACTTTCTTCTTTTGTATACCAATATCTTCTGGTTACATTCCAGCTCCCAATAACTCGAGCTGTTTTGTACAATGGAAGCGACGCGTCTTTGATACATTTTTCATTCTATACGTGTAGATAGAAGTGGACAGGAAGGCACCAAATGCAAAATACACAAACTTCAGGGTAAAATACTTGATGCTTATGCAAAATTGAGCCAACACTTTGAAATGGCCGGCGGTGGTGCTAGGATAAATGTAAAGGACAGGCTTGTAATATCGTCAGTACGTAGAAGAAAAAACTAAACAAATCCGCAGTCACCACCGGGATCGGCGAACGGTGCTCCTATATGGAGTAGAACATCTGACCGAGACTGCAGAGAAGGGTTGGTGCGCTCAGAGGCTATAACCGGTTATTTCGCACATCAGCGCTTCATCCGGCCTCAAAGGCCGGATGAAGCGCTGATGCGCGAAATAACCGGTTATAGCCTCTGAGCGCACAAACCGTCTCGGTCAGATGTTCTACTCCATATAGGAGTGCCGTTCGCCGATACCGGTGGTGAGTGCGGGTTTGTCTTTTTTCTTCTACGTACTGACGATTTTTCATTCTATACCTATCTCCAGTCCTATCAAACCCATTTTTTTTTACTCATATCTTCTTTTCTGCCTGACCATCTCTCCGTTTTTCTTGTAATTTCCAATTTCCCATATTGGTGACCAGGTTCTCCAGACATGAAAGCGATAACATAGCAGTGATCACCAGCAGACATGGATGTCATGAGTTTCTTTTTTATTTTTTTTACAATGCTTATCTTGATGAAGCAGAAACTAGTGATATAGGTTAGTGTTTATGTATTTTGGCTTTTAAAGGGGTTATCCAAGGAAAACACACACACACACATATATATATATATATATATATATATATATATATATATATATATCAACTGAACAGAAAGAAACTAAAAATTTAATTTAAAAGGGGTATTCCAGGAAAATAATTTTTTTTATACATATCAACTCAACTGGCTCCAGAAAGTTAAACAGATTTGTAAATTACTTCTATTTAAAAAAATCTTAATCCTTTCGGTACTTATGAGCTGCTGAAGTTGAGTTGTTCTTTTCTGTCTAAGTGCTCTCTGATGACTCCTGTCCCTGAGAGTAGAAGCAAATCTCCATAGCAAACCTCTTCTACTCTGTGCAGTTCCCGAGAAAAGCAGAGGTGTCAGCAGAGAGCACTGTTGCCAGAAAGAAAAGAACAACTCAACTTCAGCAGCTGATAATTATTGGAAGGATTAAGATTTTTGAATAGAAGTAATTTACAAATCTGTTTAACTTTCTGGAGCCAGTTGAGATATATATATATATATATACCATTTTATAACATTTTTTTTCCTGGAATACCCCCTTTAAATTTAAATTTTTTAATTGATTAATAATATTTATTGAAGTTTTAACAAGATATACAAACAGTTCTGCAAAAATTGCAATTAGAAACAGGGAAAAAAGTTCCCTCCATCAATCAATACAAGGAACAAACACAAAAATATAATATATATATATATATATATATATATATATATATATATATATATATAAAAGTCAAAAAAGTATTGCAGCACTACTCAGCCTCAATGTGTGGGTGCCAGCGTCCAAAAAACTTCTTGACCAAAAGTCCTCAGTTTAAATAGGATCCAACAATAACGCAGCACTCCAAAGAACGGTGAAAAAAGTGTTGATTTATTCCTGTCACATCAGTACAAGCAACGTTTCTGCTCCTATGGAGCCATTTTCAAGCTTGGAAATGGCTCCATAGGAGCAGAAACGTTGCTTGTACTGATGTGACAGGAATAAATCAACACTTTTTTCACCGTTCTTTGGAGTGCTGCGTTATTGTTGGATCCTATATATATATATATATATATATATATATATATATATATATCTATATATCTCTATCTATATAGATAGATAGATAGATAGATATAGATAGATAGATATATATATATATATATATATATTTAAAAATTCTGCAACATTGGGTAGTTACAATGAATTCTTCATATACAGGTGCATTATAAAGAAGTAGAACAGCATAAGGTGTAGAGAATAGGATAATCACCTAATGTGGTAAACATCCAGGACACGGAAGTGACTGTATTGATCCTTATGTTTTTTTTTAGGTCTATTCATCTCTACAATACAATAGTCTGAATGGATACTACATAGCAGGATACAATGTAGCTCCACCTGAACCTCCTTGTATTGATGCTAACAAACAAGTCCTGATAGATGGATTGTACTGGTCACCTGTTGACTTCCAAAATGAAGAAGATACTTTCCAGGAGTTGAGTGTAAGTATTGTAATTTTTTTTTTTTTTTATCATCAGACATTTAAAGTATAAAATAAACAGATGTTCACTTAGAAATCAGGGTAAATGGAAAAGGTTATGGGGGGGGGGGGTATTTATCAAAGGATTTATGTGTTTTTTTCACGTAACTTTGGTGCAATACTTTGGCGCAGTATCTTTTTGTTCCAAAGTTTGGCGCGTCTTCTCCACTGTCATTTTTACAACTTTCTCAAAATAACACAGTTGTGTGTGTGATTTTAACTTTAGTCAGTAATTCATCATTTGGCGCAATTTTTGCACAAATCCCGTTTATTTTTTTTTGGCGCAAATCCCCGCCAAGAAATTTTGCACATGGAAAACACACTTAGCAATGTCAGAAAATGTAAAGGCGTCAAAATACATAAAACATTTTTTTTTGGGAAAGCAGCAACGCCTCCGAGGCTGCGCAATACTATCCTGCGACATAGTTGTCTCTGAGGGACCTTCACCCTCCGTTGAGTCAGCATTGGACATGGCCACACAGGGTCAGGAAAGGTAAGCACTAAAGCAGGGGTCTCCAACCTGCGGACCTCCAGATGTTGCAAAACTACAACACAGCCAACGGGCATGCAGTGGTCTTCAACCTGCGGACCTCCAGATGTTGCAAAACTACAATTCCCAGCATGCCCAGACAGCCGTTGGCTGTCCGGGCATGCTGGGAGTTGTAGTTTTGCAACATCTGGAGGTCCGCAGGTTGAAGACCACTGCACTAAAGTAACCAAAAAATAAAAAATAAAAATACCCAAGTTTAAAATAAAATCCATTTCACATGGTGGCTATTAGTGTTGAGCGGCATAGGCCATATTCGAATTCGCAATATTTCGTGAATATATGGCCGAATATTCGTCATATATTCGCTAAATTTGCATATTCGTAATATTTGCGTTTATTTTTGCATATGCGGAAATTTACATATGAGAAAATTAGCATATGCGGAAATTTGCATAAGCGGAAATTAGCATATGCGAAAATTCGTACGCCAATCTCACACAGTAGTATTAGAGCCTTCTTTACACCACACAAGCTGGAAGCAGAGAGGGGTGATCACTGTCATGTGTACTATGGAAAAAAATAAATAAAAAACAATATTCGCTTCTCGGCCTTTTGGCTAAGATCAAGTGTAGTATCTGTTCTTATTAGTGTTGCTCGCGAATATTCGCAATACAAATTTTATTTGCGAATATCGCATATTCGCGAATTCGCGAATATTTGCAAATATAGCACTATATATTCGTAATTACGAATATTCTTTTTTTTTTTACAGTACACATAACAGTGATCATCCCTCTCTGCTTCCAGCTTGTGTGGTGTAAAGAAGGCTCTAATACCACTGTGTGAAACTGGTGTGCAAAGTTTCGCATATGCGAAAATTTGTACATGCTATTTTTCGCATATGCGAAGTTTTGCATATGCGAAAATAAAACGCGAATATTCGCGAATATATGACGAATATTCGTCCATATATTCGCGAATATTCGCGAATTCGAATATGGCCTATGCCGCTCAACACTAGTTCTTATCAGTTTTCATGCTGGTGGGGATGGGTGCTGCATGGAGGATGCAGGTGTACCAGGGCTTTCCGGGGCTGGTTCTGAGGAATCAGCTCGACGGCTGCCCCGATGTGACCTGTTCCCTCCGGGTCTCGCCACGAGGCTGAGAGGGTCTAGAGCCGAGGTACTTTTGTGCCTCGGGGAGTGGTGACCCCGAGGTGCCGAAACTCACTGGGAATACTGGCTCACTGAGTTGAAGCACGGGCACCATAATCTCTTCACCTTGTGGCACTCACCTCTTGATTCCCGGCCTTCTGGCTAGGATCAGAGAAATTTTTATAGATCCGGCCCGATGTCCGGGCAGTATATCTGCACACATTCACTTATTTATTTCTTTTTTTGTCTCACTGTGTCACTTTTTGCGTGTTGTGTGTTCACAGGATTTGTCAGGATGCGGTAGCCCTTCTGGGTGTCCCTCCTGGCGGTCTAGGGGAGGTGTGTGTGGCCATTAGGTTCCGCACCTCCCTGCAAACACCCCGGGTACTCCTGCTTTGGCAGGGTATCTACCGTTATCGGCTCTGCGGGCAGATATCCTGGCTAACGCCAAGGGGGATGCCGGGAGCATTTGTGGTCCCCTAGTAGCTTCGGCGAAAAGGGACATCGAACCTGAAACCTCGCAGGTACCTTTTGGTCCGGAGGCGAAGGGTAAGGTTTGTTGGGGGGCCTCTCTCCTATCGGAGAAGGGCTTGCGATAGACCGCATCCTTTGTGCACGTTTTTTTTGTGTAACACGTTTGCACTTTTTCTTGCACTTTGGGTGAATCGAGAGCACGTTCCTCGGCTTTAAAAAAAAAAAAATGATCCCGACTCTTTTGTGTCGCACGTCCTGTGCAACTCTTTATGCAACACATTTTACTGGTAGAAACCCGACAGTTTTCCAATTACTTGGAGTATGTTTTTTAACTAAAGGGGCGTGGTTTGCATAACTAGGGGCGTGTTCCCGACATTTTCCTGAAAACCCGACAGTTGAATTAAAAAACCCATCAGAAAATTGTGAATTGCTGAACTTGAAAACCCGACTGCCTTGAGGTGCGGGGAATCTGTTAAAAAGTTGTTGTTTTTTTTTTTTAATCCTGTTACTTTTTCCCCTTAGTAGCTTTTTATATAAACATTTTTATTTATTTCTTTGAAATTTTTCTTTTTTTTTTTTTTTTTTCAATCTTGGCTTTTCTTTCCTTTTTTCTCTTTTTACTTTTTATTTATTTATTTTTTTTTGTTAAAGGGGTATTCCAGGAAAAAAAATTTCTTTTTTTTCTTGCTCCAGAAAGTTAAACCGATTTGTAAATTACTTCTATTAAAAAATCTTAATCCTTCCAATAATTATCAGCTGCTGAAGTTGATTTGTTCTTTTCTGTCTAGCAACAGTGCTCTCTGCTGACATCTCTGCTTGTCTCGGGAACTGCACAGAGTAGAAGAGTTTTTCTATGGGGATTTGCTTCTACTCTGGACAGTTCCCGAGACAGCTGTCATCAGAGAGCACTAAGACAGAAAAGAACAACTCAACTTCAGCAGATCATAAGTACTGAAAGGATTAAGATTTTTTAATAGAAGTAATTTACAAATCTGTTTAACTCTCTGGAGCCAGTTGAGATATATATATATAAGTTTTTTCCTGGACAACCCCTTTAACCCATTAACGACCATGAATGTAAAGTTTCATCTTGGTGCAGAGTTACTTTGCTTCATTTATTTGCTTTGTGCTTTATTTTTCCTATGCGACCCTTTTTTCCCCCATGCGACAGAATTTAATATCATGCGACAGAATTTTCCCGACATGTTCGATACATTGATAAATACTTATGAGAAAAAAATTTCGGGGAAAAAAAAAACACTCTGAAAATAACCCGACACTCTTAGTAAATCAGGGCCATTGTCTGCAGTTCTTGAAAGTTAAAGGGGTACTCCCGTGGAAATTATTATAATTTTTTTTAATCAACTGGTGCCAGAAAGTTAAACAGATTTGTAAATTACTTCTATTAAAATATCTTAATCCTTCCAGTACTTTTTAGGGGCTATATACTACATGCTTTTCTTTTTGCTTTTCTCTGATGTCACGACCACAGTGCTCTCTGCTGACCTCTGCTATCCATTTTTGGATATGCCCAGAGCAGGAGAAAATCCCCATAGCAAACATAAGCTGCTCTGGACAGTTCCTAAAATGGACAGTTTAGGTCAGCAGAGAGCTCTGTGATCGTGACATCAGAGAAATCCAAAAGGAAAAGCTTTTCCGCTGCAGTATACAGCCCATAAAATGTATTGGAAGGATTAAGATTTTTTTTAATAGAAGTAATTTACTAATCTGTTTAACTTTCTGGCACCAGTTGATTTAAAAAAATAAAGTTTTCCACAGGAGTACCCCTTTAAGCGCGACGGTGACTGGACTCTGAGATAACGGCGGAGGAGGGGGAGCAGGGAAGGTAAGTACAGGCTTTTTTAAATTCATTATACAGCCTGGTCACATATCTTTGAAATAATAGAATGAGTGTTTTCCAATCAGGGTGCCTCCAGCTTTTGCAAAACTACAACTCCCATCATGCCCGGACAGCCAAAGGCTGTCCGGGCATGATGGGAGTTGTAGTTTTGCAACAGCTTGAGGCACCCTGGTTGCGGAAACCCTGCTATAGATTCTCAAACCATCCAGTAAAATGTTCCTTATATAACGGTGACTCTGTCTCTTTCAGAGCGTCGGCATGCTGTTTATTACGAACACAACATTAAGGAGACCTGCGCTGTGTGGGCGGAGCTCTTTTATTCAACCGCGACCTGTTTTTCTTAATAGTGCGTCTGGATTTGATTCAAGCTTTATGAGCGCTGAAGGTAACACAACATCCGCTGAAACATTAGGTTGACTCCATTACTAACAATGACCGGTGACAATTCTATGCCTATATATAATATCATTATTCTTTCACACAGCATTCAGACCCGCCGCATCATTTGCTGCAGATTTTTCAGCTCCTCCCAGCACATCTCCCGGAGTGGTTGAAAGTGTGCGGAGCAACTTTGCTGAAATGTGGTTCTTTAATCGGACGGAAATAGGGTGAGAGTGCGATAAGCCGCAGGATCGGCCATCTTGAATCTGTCATTGCAAATCAGTAAAGATTTTCCAGGAGCATGATAAAAAAAAAAAAAAAAAAAAACATTGCTGCTTCCACAGTGCCAATCGTGTGCACAGGTCGTTTGTGGTATTGCAGCTCAACCTTATTTCATTCAATGAAGTTGTGCTGTGATGCTACCATAAATACAGCCAATGGTGTATTAAAGGGGTACTCCAGAGGGATTTTATTTTCTAATGAAATGGTGTCAGAAAGGTAAGCAGATTTGTAAATCACTTCTATATAAACATTAAAATTGTACTCCTTCCAGTACTTATCGGCTGCTGTATGCTCCAGAGGAAGTTGTGTAGTTTTTTTCTAGTCTGACCACAGTGCTCCCTGCTGCCACCTCTGTCCAAGTCAGGAACTGTTAAGAGCAGGAGAGGTTTGCTATGTGGAATTGTTCGTGCTCTGGACAGTTCCTGACTTGGACAGAGGACAGAGGTGGCAGCAGGGAGCACTCTGGTCAGACTGGAAAGAACTACACAAATTCCTCGGGAGAATACAGCAGCTGCTAAAATCTGGAAGGGTTAATATTTTTATACAGAAGTATAAATTCCTAGCACCACTTGATTTGAAAACATTTTTTTCATTCCTCTGGAGTACCCCTTTAAGGTTTTCTGCTGCCCTAGGCTGGGGGGGGGGGGGGGGGATGTGTAATGGGAAGAAGTGAAATTGCTGCCTCATTCTCCGACTCTTTCTCCTGCTCCAAATCCATCACAGCCTCTCCCAGAGACAGAGCACCGCAGCACAATCATAGAGCAGTGTCTACTGTCAGCTTAGGAGATGGCAGGACTTGGCTTACAGTTACAGGGCGCCCTCTGCTGGCTCGGAAGCTGTTTTCACTGCTACGCAGATCATATCCTCCCTCTTACTCTGAGCAAAAGTGCAGGCATTGGTGTATTGGAGTGACATTTCTGCCACCCCTTAAACTTCCACCCTAGGTCCGGACCCCAGTGGCCTAGTGGTAAATACGCCATTGGATACAGCCCATACGGTTCTGTGTCTGGCAGAATAATACAGGCAGAAGAGATCAAATAAATGTTCTTTTTTTTAGGACAGCGCATTTCTAGAGAAATGCTCCACTTTTCATCAGTTATTTTTACAGTATAAAACACTTATATATCAACACCTATATATAGCTATAACAATAAGATCACATATATAAAACAGTACGATTCATCTTACTGATATATCTATATAAATATATGTAAATATATGATTGTGTGTGTGTGTGTGTTCGTACTTTGGAATGTAAAGGACCTGATGATAAGAGGAGCATTTCTCTAGAAATGTGTTGTCCTAAATAAAATATTGGAAATATGCAAAGAAAAGGGGTCTCAATCTAATTGTACATTTCTATTGTGGGTGCTGATCAGTGTACCAAAGCACATGAAATTAGAAAAAGGGGAAAAGGGGAACACACTGAAATAGCATCAACACACGAAATATAGAAAATATATACCAATTTTATTACCAAATAAGAGGAGCATTTCTCTAGAAATGTGTTGTCCTAAATAAAATATTGATTATATTGATTATTTCATCACTGCTGCCCGTATATGATTATTCTGCCTCCCAGTGAGCATTACACTGCTAAAACGAAATTTGTGGAGTTCTCCCGAATTTCCAACCTTGCCTTCTGCCTTAACTGTATATAGCTAAGACATTGGAATATATCATAATTCATTTCACCCACTAGTGAAGGAATGTGGGAGATCCACTTATTTTGCAATGAAACTTGGGTAATTGTATAAAGATTTTGTAACCCTGGTAATCTCTTCTAGTGAAAGCGGTTCCGTCTCTCTGCCCATGGAGGTGCCCGGCACTATCACTGAATGGAAAGGAGACATGGTCTGTTTGAATTCTGCGGCTGGTTTTGGAATGACCAAGTATCCGGCCAACTTCACCTCCTACCAGGAGTTCTTTGTAAGCGAGTCTCTTCCTTATTCCATTGTCCGAGGAGAGATCCTGATCGCAAGAGTTATTTTATCCAGTACCCTGCCCAAATGTGCCAAGGTGAGGATCTGCTGTCTGTTGTCTGTTCGTTACTCTTCATGGTCATTGCTGGAGGGGAGGAGGACCTGGAAGGGCTTGTGCTCAAGGTGTTGGGTACAAGAGAAGCAAAGATTATGGGAATAGTCTAGTGTAGTGAGCCTTTGTTTTAACATGGGAAAAGAGCCAGATAACTGCCCAGGCTCTGCGTCTATGCACTGCAATTTAAAGCAGTCAGATCCTGTCAGATCCAACAAAAATATATATTTTTTTAATATATCACTCAGTACCTAATCCTGACCATGTACATCTAATTTTTAAGTGTCTAGCACCTTTATTTATTTTTTATTACACTTTCAATTTATCCCACTAGTCTGACATCCTCTCAAAGGGAGGGGGCGTGGCCTCACCGTGCAGGTCTCTGCCCCCCCCCCCCCCCTCCTCATTATGCTGTCTGCTCACATCTCCCCTAGCATTAGCAAAACTACAACTCCCACCTTGTCCTCACTGACAGTAGTGGGACACAAGCTGACAGTGGGAGGCTTTTTCCTCCAGCTGTGAGCCCTGCCCTCACAGCTGTCAATCAAGGAAGTGTGTCCATGACATAGGTGATGATGCCTGGACACAGCAGGACTAGTATGTGTCCAAGCAGGCGGGGGGGGGGGGGGGGCAGTTGTTTGACTGGATTTTTCAGTATGAAATATTGAAAATGTTCTAATGAAAGCAATTGCAAAATGTATTGGTTATACATGCTTTACAACATATCAAACGTTTTTGTACCTGATTGTGCCCATTTAAGTGGTTTGTTCCCCTCTAAGGCACCCAGGGGCCATATGAGGCACAGGATCCACTTACCCTCCAACATACAGGAGTTTGGCAGATCGCTTATATGGTGGACCACTATTGATTTATTTACATAATAGTTTCCATTACTTTTCATGATAAATTGGTTAAAACTGATTTACTTAAAGTGTAACTACAACATTGGTATGGTGGCTGGATACTCTTTAAAACTCCAGACAACTCCATAGCCCCCTTCTTAAACTCCTTTATCTCCTGTCTGTGCAGGTCCGGGCAAATATCAGCTCTTCTGATGACTACACAGTAGAAGCAATGGATGAGGAAAACGTCAAATGCATTTGCTCTGGACAAAGAGCCACATTCTCTTTTAGCTTGAACGCTAAATCAGTAGGTGAGTTTAGACGCCATATATATATATCAGATAGATATTGGGGGATGGATGGGCATTTTTGAGTAAAGGGTTAAGTTATCATTCATTGTTAAATTTCACATTACAAATTATAATTTTTGGTTGAAATAATAATTTTTTACCTAATACATATTGGTACCTTTAAAGTAGTCCTCCACTGGCCAGCGTTCAGAACTAAATGTTTCGAAACTGTTTTCACGCTGCAGGAGTCGGCCACGCCCATCGTGATGTCATGGTCACGCCCTCTCAATGCAAGTCTATGGGAGGGGGCGTGACTACCGTCACGCCCCCTCCCATTGACTTGCATTGAAGGGGTGTGGTCATGGCATCACTAGGGGCGTGGCCAACCCCTGGAGCGTAAAAACAGCGCTCACAACATTTAGTTCTGAACACTGGCCAGTGGAGGACCCCTTTAATGCCTATTCGAATCAGGTCAACTAAACTTCTCAAAAAATTCCTACTTGTATATAGCGCCAACATATTCCACTGCAGTGCAGAAAGCTTATCATCACCCAGTTGGGTCCCTCTCTCCATAGGGGCTCACAATCTAAATTCCAAATTCAAATGTTTGCATGTGTGGAAAGAGAACATACAAACTCCTTGCAGATATTGTCCATTGTAGGAAAAAATTTTAGGTGCCCAGTGGTGCAAGGCAACAGTGCTAACCTGAGCAAACATGATGCCTATCCCTTAAGCTGCCCATACACCTTCAACAGTAGTCTGCTGAATGTTTATTTGGCCAACAGTAATCTCTCCAGATAACTAGTGTTTAGCACGAATATTCATAATTCTAATTTTTATCGCGAATATCGGCACATCACAATTTCGTGAATATTACAATACAGGAATTTAGGTGCACTACTGTGATAGATGTACACAGTGACATTGGCTATCCCTCAACACTGATGTTAAAATATAGACATTCGCCAGTATATCCTTATATGAAGGACATACCAGAGCCCGCACACCAACACCAAGGTTTCTCAAATGGCGCGGGACCTAGCGCTAAACCTACCTGTACATGATAAGCAAAACAGGGGCCAGTGGGGAATTACGGCAGCGGGGCTAAACACCCTCCAGCGTGGCTAAACGCACATACAATGGGAGGAGGGAGGCAAACTGCAAGCCCCACCTGAGTTGGCTAATATAGGTGCATGGCCTCACAGGTGCTACCTCAATGCTGCCTGGAAAAATGTTCAAGGCGCATTACATATGGAGTTTACACACACCCAAGTATAAAATTTAAACAACAACAAAGAATGTGGTCTCAAATGGCTGGAGGTGCTCTACCCCAAATGCGGTTGTGCATTTATACTGACGGAGCAGATCCTGCCTTTGTAGTTTGTTGCTAGGGGCGATCCCCAGCATAAAAATGCATACAATGGAGGATGCCTGCAGCGGACTACAAGTGCCACAATAGAATCCTACACCAGATAGACGGTGCGGAACAATACAATACAGGAATTTAGGTGCACTACTGTGGTAGATGTATACAGTGACATTGGCTATCCCTCAACACTGATGTTAAAATTGAGACATTCACCAGTATATCCTTAGATGAAGGACATACCAGAGCCCGCACACCAATGCCAAGGTTTCTCAAATGGCGCGGGACCTAACGCTAACCTACCTGTGCGTGATAAGCAAAACAGTGGCCAGTGGGCAATTATGGCAGCATTAAGTCGACTCACACATACAATGGGAGGAGGGAGGCAAACTGCAAGCCCCACCTGAGTTGGCTAATATAGGTGCATGGCCTCACAGGTGCTACCTCAATGCTGCCTGGAAAAATGTTCAAGGCGCATTACATATGGAGGATATACTGGCGAATGTCTCAATTTTAACATCAGTGTTGAGGGATAGCTAATGGCACTGTATACATCTACCACAGTAGTGCACCTACATTTCTGTATTGTATTGTTCTAATTGTTACACATCCACACCGTTTATCTGGTGTAGGATTCTATTATGGCACCTGTAGTCCGCTGCAGGCATCCTCCATTGTATGCATTTTTATGCTGGGGATCGCCCCTAGCAATGGACTACAAGGGCAGGATCTGCTCCCCCAGTATAAATGCACAACCGCATTTGGGGTAGAGCACCTCCAG